>NC_044037.1:101133510-101449059 GCF_901765095.1 Microcaecilia unicolor | reverse complement strand
CTCTGATTCCCTCCCCCCTGTCTTCCCTCCCCATTTTTCTTTCCCTCCCCCCTTGCAGCTTCTGGGTCGTGGCCCCCCTGGCTCCGCCTTTCAGTGTCATGGCCCCCCCGTTCCCTCCCATGACCCTCTTATGCCAGAGAATATAAATAAATAAGTTACAGAAGGGAATACATAAGTCGCTTCTGTTTGATTGTTTTAAAAGATTTATAACTCACACAATCCACAATGTTCAAGGCAACTTTCAAATAAATATACATATTTAAAAACAATCACAAAATAAACTTAAATTAAAATCATTTCCACATCTCCAGATGAACATTGACCATCCTAATTCTTTGATTAGAAGTTTTCATTACCATACTTCTAAATCAAAATCTATTCGATTGTACAACCATTTTTAGAAAAACTTAATCTCCTAATGCATTTTGAAATAGTAAGGTTTTTAGCTCCCACTTATAATGATGTGCTGACGCTATTTTTTATATTCAGTGGCAAAGTATTCCATAGTTTCATCCCCCCCAAACCTTTCAATTAATAATTTTTAACCAAGGCACATTTAAAGATTCTCGGTCCGCCTCCTTCGTTCCTTCCCTGAGGTAGGCGGTAGGGGAATTCCTCCTTCCCTCCGCCTGTGGTAGCGGCAGCAACCACCGTCGACTCTCGGGAAGCGCCCGAGGGAGGGTACGCAAGGTTCACCTCCGAAATTGGAGGCGCTGCTTCCGAGTGGGTGGAGGGTTGGTTTGTTGACATCATCCTGGAGTGGTGACGGCGTGTACCTGTTCTGGGAGCTGAGGGGGAGGAGCGCGTGCGCAGTTGCAGTCGTTCTGTTGATCCCGTGTGTGAAAGTGGTAGCGGGGAACTGTTCTTGTTTCATTTGGGGGGGGGTGAGCGGCGGCGACCTCTTTGGGGGGAGGGTGGAGCAGTGGGTTTTGCGACTCTGGTGGGGGTTGCTGTGCCTGGTCCACTTCAAGTCGCCGCGAGCCTACGTCTTGGAGGGGGGGTGGGGGTCAGCGTTGGCTCGGGGTGGGGTGAGATGAGAGTTAGTGCAGCGTGGCATTGAAGAAGTTGGCAGTGTCCTTTGTTGAGTTGTTTTGTTTCGTGCTTGGTCCTTTTAGCGTTGCTTTGATGTCGTGTAGCTACTGTGTGCTGCTGGTTTTCATTGGTTGAGTGTTATTTGTCCGCCCTCTACATCATGACATTTGACGCAGGGGGCGGGGCAAACACTCATGTGTGAATTTCGGGTTTCACCACCATGCTTTTAGAACGTTGGGAGTTGTTGGAGGCTTCAGAACGTTGGAGGTGCGTTTTATATAGAGAGATGTTTGGTAAAATGTTGCAAACTCTTTAATAATATCATCATCAGTGAAGGAACAGCCATCAGTTCAATCACCAGCAAGATGTATGTTTGGGTAAGCATAAACTGATTTTTATGGAAATGAAAGCATGGTCCAAAATTAAAATGGGTGAAATCAGAGGAAGTAGCAAGTAGGGATTTAGATATGAGGAAGTAGTCAATCCTTGAATATAATTGGTGCGGTGATGAGAAAAAGGTGAAGTCCTTTTGTGTAGGATTGAAAGCATGCTATGAGTCACAGAGTCCAAAGACTTTAATTAGAGATTGTAGCTGATGCCACACTTTGGAAGGATGATATATGCAAGTAGATTTACAATCTAGGATATAGTCTAGAGGCATATTAAAGTCAGCTCCTAAAATGAATTGAGTACCCTCACATTCCGTCAGAATATCCTGAACAGATTGTAGAAAAGAATCAGTATTTGGAGCACACACGCAAGTTTGATATTACAGAAGTTAATGAGTGTGAAAATCCATCTCCCATCAGCGTCCATAACTAGTTGAATGATATTAGCATTAAGGGAGTTTTTAATAAAAATGGATACTCCTCTTTTCTTGGAGATGGCAGGAGAGAAAATATGTTGAGTCGCCCAGCTGAAAGAAGTTTTCTTACAAGCTTCACAATTTAAGTGTGTTTCTTGTACAAAAAGGATATCAATTTGTTTTCTAAAGGCATACAAATTGGGCAGTCGGCACACACTCAGACGTACTCCTTTTATATTAAATACCAATACAATATTCTGATTTCAACAAGAAGTGGAATTTATTTTGGCTACAGTCAGGACTTCAAACATTATATTTGAAAACATAATACATACAATATTACTTCACTTGCTATATTTTAACATTTAGCTCTTGCCTAGGTACACAGCCTTTTAACAACTGCTACCTGTTATTACCTCACAGGTGTGCCATCCAAGCATCCTATCAGGCTCATTTTCGAAAGAGAAGGGCGTCCAAAAGGTGACACAAAAGGCACATGGGCATCCCCGTGAAAGAAGGTCGCCCAAATCCAATAATCGAAACAGGGCTGTAAGGACGTCCTCCGCGCGAGGACGCCCATCTATGGTCATCCCCACAGGGGGCGTGTTAGGGGCAGCGTTATGATTTGGGCACCCCCAGTGTATAACGGCTAGCGAAATGGTTTCGCATGGGTGGGAACATGGGCGTCCTTAGTTAGACCTGAAATAAAAGCGACCAGGGTAAGGAGGAAGTCGTCTTTAGACCCATTAGCGATTTTGTGCAGTTGGAGAGTGGCAAGAGCATTGTTGGGAGAGAAAGCTGAATCGTTGTTTGGAGAGAAAGCTGAGAGTTTGAGTACCTGTTACTTTTGTCTGTGTGCCATAGTTGGAACGCTTTTACCCTCACCTGCCTCATTTGTGTTTTACCTTTTCAGCTTTCCATACCCCTTCTAGCCCCCAAACCCAGACACTACTACTACTACTACTACTTAACATTTCTAGAGCGCTACTAGGGTTACGCAGCGCTGTACAAAATAAACAAAGAAGGACGGTCCCTGCTCAGAGGAGCTTACAATCTAAAGAACGAAATGTCAAGTTGGGCAGTCTAGATTTCCTGGGTAGAGGTGTAGAGGTTAGGTGCCGAAGGCGACGTTGAAGAGGTGGGCTTTAAGCAGAGATTTGAAGATGGGCAGGGAGGGGGCCTGGCGTATGGCCTCGGGGAGTTTGTTCCACGCATTGGGTGAGGCGAGACAGAAAGGGCGGAGCCTGGAGTTGGCGGTGGTGGAGAAGGGTACTGAAAGGAGGGATTTGTCTTGAGAGCGGAGGTTACGGGTAGGAACGTAAGGGGAGATGAGGGTTGAGAGGTAAGGAGGGGCTGCAGATCGAGTTCATTTGTAGGTTAGTAGCAGAAGCTTGAATTGAATGCGGTACCTGATCGGAAGCCAATGAAGTGACTTGAGGAGAGGGGTGATATGAGTGCATCGGTTCAGGCGGAAGATAAGACGTGCAGCAGAGTTCTGAATGGACTGAAGACACCACTACTCCTTCCTCTATCTCCCCCATCCCCTCTCCCTATCCTTCTCCATTCACTGTCCCCAAGTTCATATTTCATTCCCTTACCTGTTTGTAGTCTTAGTTTGTCTCTGTCCTGTGTACTGCTGCAGCGTGTTTGTGAAGACTGTTGTTTGCTGCTTGGAGAATGAGTGGCTAGAGGGTGTGGCAGGAGAGTTTGTAGTGGGACAGAGAGTGCTTGCAGTGTTTAGGAATCTACAGGCTATTAACCCTTCTACACTGTCCACCAGTATTTCTAATCTTTTCTCTATTGCTATATCAACCAAATCCGTCAATGAAGCTGTCTCTTCCTATAATACTATTCTGTCATCTACTCTGGACACTCTCGATCCTCCCGTGTCTCGTCCTGTAAAACGTACCAAACCCCAGCCTTGGCTGACCCCTACTATCTGCTACCTATGCTCTTGTGCCCGCTCTGCTGAACGCCTTTGGCTTAAATCTCGTGCCCATGCTGACTTCATACACTTCAAATTCTTGCTGACCTCCTTCCAATCTGCTCTCCAACTTGCCAAACAGGATTATTATATCCAATTGACTAATTCTATTGGTTTGAACCCTCGACGTCTCTTTGCCACGCTAAACTCTCTCCTCAAAGTGCCTTCTCCTCCTCCAGCTCCCCCTTCACTTTCTCCCCAGACTTTGGCTGATTACTTTCATGATAAGGTTCACAAGATTAAACTTGAATTTGCAACCAGCTCTCCTTCACCCCCTCTTCCCTTAGTCCACTCTCTCAACCCTCTTACCCCTGCCTCCTTTTCTTCCTTTTCCGAAATCACTGAAGAAGAAATTTTACTTCTACTTTCATCCTCAAAACTAACCACCTGCCCCACTGACCCTATCCCCACTCATCTACTCAACACTATCTCTCCTGCTGTCACCCCTTTCATCTGTCATATCCTCAATCTGTCACTTTCCACTGCGACTGTCCCTAATGCCTTCAAACATGCCGTAGTCACCCCACTCCTCAAAAAACCTTCTCTGGATCCTACCTCTCTTTCCAACTATCGCCCCATCTCCCTCCTCCCTTTCTTATCCAAGATACTAGAACGTGCTGTCCACCATCGCTGCCTCGACTTTCTTTCTTCTCAAGCTATTCTTGATCCACTCCAGTCTGGCTTTCGCCCCCTTCATTCAACTGAAACAGCACTTGCTAAAGTCTCCAATGATCTATTCCTAGCTAAATCCAAAGGGCTCTACTTTATCCTCATCCTTCTCGATCTTTTTGCTGCTTTTGACACTGTTGATCATAGCCTACTCCTTGGCACCCTGTCCTCACTTGGATTTCAGAACTCTGCTCTTTCCTGGTTTTCTTCTTATCTCTCACAGCGTACTTTTAGTGTATACTCAGGTGGATCCTCCTCTTCCTCTATCCCACTGTCAGTGGGTGTACCTCAGGGATCTGTCCTAGGACCTCTCCTTTTCTCCATCTATACTTCCTCTCTTGGTGCTCTGATCTCAGCCCACGGTTTTCAAAATCACCTTTACGCTGATGACTCCCAGATCTACCTCTCCACACCAGAAATCTCGTCAGAAATCCAGGCCAAGATATTTACCTGCCTGTCTGACATTGCTGCCTGGATGTCTCACTGCCACCTGAAGCTCAATATGTCCAAAACTGAGCTCCTTATCTTCCCACCTAAACCAACCTCTCCCCTTCCCCAACTCTCTATTTCTGTCGACAACACGCTCATTCTTCCTGTCTCTTCTGCTCGTAACCTTGGGGTCATCTTCGACTCCGCTCTCTCCTTCTCTGCACATATTCAACAGATTGCAAAAAACCTGTCGTTTCTTCCTCTATAATATTGCCAAAATTCGCCCTCTCCTTTCTGAACACGCTACCAGAACCCTCATCCACACTCTCATCACCTCTCGCTTGGACTACTGCAACTTGCTTCTCACAGATCTTCCACTCAGCCATCTCTCTCCTCTTCAATCTGTTCAAAATTCTGCTACATGATTAATATTTTGCCAAAGTCGCTATGCCCATATCAGCCCTCTTCTGAAGTCACTTCACTGGCTCCCTATCCATTTCCGTATACAGTTCAAGCTCCTCTTATTAACCTATAAGTGCATTCACTCTGCTGCCCCTCACTACCTCTCCACCCTCATCTCTCCCTACACTCCTTCCCAGGAACTCCATTCACTAGGCAGATCTCTCCTAATTGCACCCTTCTCCTCCATCACTAACTTCAGACTCCGTTCCTTTTATCTCGCCGCACCTTATGCCTGGAATAGACTTCCTGAGCCATTACGTCAAGCTCCATCCCTGGCCGCCTTCAAATCCGGGCTAAAGGCCTACCTGTTTGATGCTGCTTTTAATTCCTAACTTGTCACCTGCTCATAACCTTATCTTGTCTCCTCTCTTCGTCCCTTTTCCCTATGTGTCCTATCCGTCTGTCTACCCTTACCCCTTATTTGTCCTGTCTGTCTGTCCTGATTTAGATTGTAAGCTCTTTTGAGCAGGGACTGTCTTTTCTTCATGTTCAATTGTGAAGCGCTGCGTATGACTGGTAGCGCTATAGAAATGATTTGTTGTAGTAGTAGTGTGGCTCTGCTGTGTGTGACTGCATTGTTTGTCGGTGGTGGGAGAGCAAGTGTCAGCTTCTGTTTGTTGCTGCTGTGTTTCACCAAGTTGATAGGGAGAGGTGAGCACTGGTGTCACTGCATTGCACCTGTAGTGTGGGGAAATGGAGGCACTAAATGCACAGGTGGCTTACATGTTGGAGGACGAAGGGAGGCACCGCAGGAGGTACTCACGCCCATGAGTTTTCAGGCCCCGTAGCAGTTTCGTAGACCTCAATGACCTGCAGTGTCTCACTAGGTACCGCTTTGATAGGGCTGCCATTCAGCACCTTTGTGATCAGCTCCAACCCCTCCTGCAGCCCAGGACCCGTAGGAACAACCCCATCCCTGTGCACTTAAAGATCACTGCTTCTCTATCTTTTCTGGTCACTGGGAGTTTCCAGTCTGTCCTATCTGTGAACACGGGTCTCACTCAGTCTTCCATTTCTAACTGCCTCACCCAGTTCCTTTATGCCTTCCTTACCCACACCCCTGAGTACATCACCTTCCCCACCACCCCCCAGGCCCTGCAGAACAACATGGCTGATTTCTACACCATAGCTCACTTTCCCTCAGTCATAGGCGCCATTGACTGCACACACGTCGCACTCAGAGCCCCCCCCCCCCCCCCCCCCCCCCCCCGGGCACAAGAGGCCACTGATATGAACAGGAAAGCATTCCACTCACTCAATATGCAAGTTGTGTGTGATGCCCAGGGGGGGATTCTAGACATGTGTGCCCGATACCCAGGTTCCACCCATGACGCCTATATATTGCAGCATTCAGGAATCTTCTGCAGGTTTGAGCGAGGGGAGATCACCGGCAGATGGCTCCTAGGTAAGTGCAGCATGGATCTTCCCAAACTATACCTCCTCCACCGGGCAACCCTCAGCACTGTCTCCCTCCAGCTCACTCCACAACCCACTATTCCCCCCCCCCCCCCCAACATCCCCAAGGTACCCGCTCCAAACAATACACACTCATCTTTCTGATCCTGCTTCTCCCAAAGGTGACAGAGGCTACCCACAGCGGAGTTGGCTCATGACCCCCATAGTGCACCCACAAACAGGGTCAGAGGAGAACTACAACAGTAGACATCAGACCACCCATGGCATCATCGAGCGGACCTTCGGACAACTTAAAAACAGGTTCCGATGTCTGGACCGTTCTGGAGGGGAGCTCCTATACAGACCCAAAAGGTGACAAAGATATTCCTGGCCTGCAGTATGTTACATAATTTGGCAATGCGCAGAGGACAGGCCCTCCCAGACGAGCCACAGCCACCACAGCAGCAGGCCCCAGATGAACAGGATGAGGAGCCCCCTCCACCTCCCGCCCACAGAGCAGAGCAGAGCGCAAACCAGCTGGGGGTCAGAGCCAGGCAAAGACTGATCGAGACAAGTTTTTTGTGAGAGTAAGTTGACATTTATTTCTATAACATAGTATTTACACACCACCACCACCACCACCCCCCTCCCACCACCATCACCCACTCTGTGCATATTCCCCTCCCCCAACCCTCACCCCCCCCCAGCATGTCCATCACTTTCCCCGTCCCCTCCTACCCCTCCCACCGTGTTCCTTTGCAGCTGGTGCTGCAGGGGAACTCTGTTGAGAGTCCTCTCATGAGCTCCCACTTTCCTCTGTGTCCAGAAGGCAGCCTGCTGCCTCGGCTGCCCGTGGAAGTCCGGCCACTTTGTGGTCTGTGGCGTGCCCTGCAACCTGGGCACAGGACCCAGAAGGGGAGCTGGTGTGGTGGCTGCTGGACCAGTGGCTGGAGAGGCTGAGGATCTCAAGCTCCTCTTCTTAGCAGGTGGTTGCTGTGCAGTGGTGGAAGTAGATGCCACTTGTTGCTGCATCAGGGCTGTACTAGGTGCTTTCAGGTCACGGCGTAGGCCCTAGATGCTGTGCTCCAGCCGTTGGAGCTGCTGTACCACTTCACGTTGGGCCTGTACTGCTTCCCGTTGCACCTGGAGCGCTTCCCTTTGCAGCTCCAATTTCTGGCGCCGGTAGTCTTCCATGTGCACATTCTAGCCCAGCAATTGTGTGGCGAGGCGCAATAGCTGCCTTCTCTGGCTGGATGGCCTTTGCTGAGGAGGTGCCTCCCCTTCTGCATCTTCTTCTTCTTCAGTGTCACCATCGGGGATAGCCTCTGCTGCGGGTGGTGGAGGGAGAGCCTCTGCTGCAGGTGGAGGGAGAGCCGGCGCTGCTGCTGCTGCTACTGGGTCCTGTGATTCCACCCCATGGTCCTGTGTGCTTTCTTGTGCAGGCAAACTGGTTTGCTGCTCTGTGTGCTGGGGCTGGTGGCCACTAGGGCCAGCTTCTTCCTCTGACTGGCTGTCATCACCTTTATAGCAAAAGAGGAGGAAGTGTGTTGGTCAAAATAACCCACTTTTGTTTTTCAGCATTCATATACATAGCCCCACATGCAAAGCCCAACAAAGAGATTGTGAGGAATGGGATTGGCAGGCAAGCCACACATGTCATTGTACATGGTACAGAGCTGGAGACGAGGAGCGCAGTGTACTACAGAGACTGATGTGCAAGAGAGCCACACAGGCAGGTGGGTAGACATAGAACTGTGGAAGGAGTACACTGTTATGACCCGGTAGTAGTGAGCCCCTGTGCCCCGACTGAGCACGGCAGAGATGGAGTGACACCGCACTCGGTCAGGCAGCCAGACAACCCCTAGCTTCACCTGGAAAGCGACCACCGTTCACCGGGAGTTGAGCTCCCAGCTGCAGGTAGCCACCAGGACTTCTGGAACCGGCGGGGTTGCACGGCCACTGACCAGAATAGCAAGAAACAGACACAGTCCAGAACCAGAACTCCAACAGGCAAAGAATAGTCAATTCAGTCCAGGGTCAAGGCAGGCAGCAAACAAGCGTAATCCGAGAAGACTAGCCAAGGTCCGGTACACAGGAAATCAGGAACAGAAGAAAGTCGGTGAACAGCACTCCGACAGCAACTCCTCAGAACAAATGAGGCCGAAGCAACGAAGGACTGAAGGCAGGGCTTTAAGTAGTGGAGGAATTAGGCTCAAGTATGTGCAGCTGATTCAAGATGGCTGCCCCCATCAGCAGAGGTGCCTTCGTCCAAATATGGGCTTCCTTCCTGACCTCGTTACTCCAAGATGGCTGCCCCCTCCTGAGCTAGCCAAGATGGCTGCTGTCCTTGATCCAACCCGGATGACGGCTGCCTGACATAGGAAACCGACCCTCCTAAGACTGAACCTTGTCCCTCTTGAACGAAGCTGAGGAATGACTTAGCCGGGAGGAGCGTCGAACAGGTGAGGGACGTAACAGTATCTCCCCCGAAAAGCCCCCTCTTCTCCCCGGCCCGGGTCGAGTAGGGTGAAGGGAATGGTACTCAAGGACCAGGTCCGGAGCATGGACATTGGTTGCTGGCTCCCAGGAGTTGTCTTCTGGTCCGAAGTGCTTCCAGGACAGCAGGTAGAACAACTTTCCACCACGCAGCAACCGCCTCTGGCGTCCAGTTCTTAACATCCGCACCCTTCCGCGTGAGGTCCGTTAAAGGAGCTGTGATAAGGGAGTAGTCTTTGATAAACTGCCAGTAGTAGTTGGCGAATCCCAGGAATCTCTGCAAGGCCCGCAGACTCTGGGGAGCCGGCCAGTCATGGATTGCAGCCAGTTTCCCAGGGTCCATTTGCAATCCGATGGCAAAGACAATATATCCCAGAAAAGGCAGACTCTTCTTGTGGAAAGAACACTTCTCCAGCTTGGCATACAGCCGGTGCTCCCGAAGGCGCTGGAGCACAGTGCGGACATGGTCAACATGCTGTGACAGCGAGGTGGAGTAGATCAGAATGTCATCCAGGTACACGAACACGGAGGTGTAGAGCAGATCCTGGAAAATGATGTTGACAAAATTCTGAAACACCGCGGGAGCATTACATAGGCCAAACGGCATCACCCAGTACTCGAAGTGACCCTCATGAGTGTTAAACGCCGTCTTCCACTCATCCCCCTTCCGGATCCGCACCAGGTTGTAGGCCCCGCGCAGATCCAGCTTGGTGAAAATCTGGGCTCCTTGGAGGCGATCAAACAGCTCCAGAATGAGAGGAAGTGGGTACCGATTTTTCACCGTGATCTTGTTCAGGCCCCGATAGTCGATGCAGGGGCGAAGTGACCCGTCCTTCTTCGACACGAAGAAGAACCCGGCCCCTGCAGGTGAAGTAGAGGCCCGGATAAAGCCCTTGAGGAGATTCTCTCGGATGTATTCCCTCATAACACGGGACTCTTCATGGGACAGGTTGTACATGCGCCCACGGGGCGGATCGGTTCCCGGCAGGAGGTCTATGGCACAGTCAAAAGACTGGTGAGGTGGTAACGTGTCAGCCGCCCGGGCACTGAACATGTCCCGAAAATCCTGGTAGTCCTTGGGCAGCCCTGGCAAGCCCTCCTGCAGTGCTTGGAGCGGAGCAGAGCAGAGAGGCAGAGGGGGCTTGACCTGCTGGAGGCAGTGCTGGACACATCGGGAGCCCCATTGCCCGATCTCTCCGGTGGCCCAATCAATCACAAGGGCGTGTAGACGGAGCCAGGGCAATCCCAAAATCACCGGATGGATGGCTCGGGCGAGAACCAGGAACTGGATCTTTTCCTGATGTAAAGCCCCCACCTGCAGATGTATAGGTGAGGTAATCCGAGTGATGGTCCGGGGAAGACTATCCCCCTGGATGGAGGTGACCCGAAGCTCAGGCTGACAGGGCACCGTGGAACTCCCCAACTGCGCCAGGAACTCAGCGTCGATAAAGTTCCCTCCGGCCCCAGAATCCAGTAGGGCCCTGGTATAAACCTGACGTTCCTCGTCTTGGAGCAGGACAGGAACAGAGAGCAAATTGTCCGGAAGGGAGGCCAACCGGCCCAGAGCCACTCCCTTCATGGGGCTCGGGCCGGGGCATTTCCCGACCTCCCAGGCTTGTTTGGGCAGCTGCCCGAGAAATGGCCGGCCTCCCCACAATACAAACATAGATGGTTTTGGAGTCGATGATTTCTCTCCTCCCCGGACAGGCGATGCCGCCCCAGTACCATGGGTTCCTCCTTGGTTCCTTCCGAACCCTCTTCGAAGGACCTGGGCATCTCTGGGCAGCGGGGAAGGCCTCTGGATCTCTGCGGTGCCGGCTGCGTGGCCCTCTCCTGGGCTCGCTCCTGGAACCGGATGTCGATTCGTGTGCAGAGTGCAATAAGGGCGTCCAAAGTAGCAGGAATCTCTCTGCCAGCCAATTCATCTTTTATCTGGCCGTCCAGACCCTGCCAGAAAATGGCTGTTAAGGCCTCCTGGTTCCACCTGAGTTCCGCGGCCAAGGTACGGAACCGGACGGCATACGCCCCAACTGACCCGGAGCCCTGCTGGATCCGCAGCAGCTCCCCTGAGGCAGAAGAAGGTCGGCCAGGAACATCGAATACCATCCGGAACTGCCACAAGAACTCCTCCAGGTTTGCCAGAACCGGACTCTGCTGTTCCCACAGCGGGGACGCCCAAGCCAGCGCAGCACCAGAAAGCAGGGAGATGATGTAGGTCACCTTTATTTTGTCAGACGGGAAAGCCTCCGGTTGCAGCTCAAACAGGATCTGACACTGGTTCAGGAACCCCCAGCAAGCTACGGGAGTACCGTCAAAGCGAGGTGGCTCTGGAAGTCGCAGACGTGCAGCGGAAGTCTCCGCTCTAGAGCCTGGAGGGTCCGCAGCCACCTGCCGCTGGAGTCCTGGTAGCTGACTGCAGACCTCCTGCAAGGCGCTGGACAGGCGGGTTAGTTGCTCCTGCTGCTGGTGGAGAACCTGAGCCAGGTGAGACAGCTCGGACCTGTCTGGCGAGCTCATTGCTTTGGCCTACTGTTATGACCCGGTAGTAGTGAGCCCCTGTGCCCCGACTGAGCACGGCAGAGATGGAGTGACACCGCACTCGGTCAGGCAGCCAGACAACCCCTAGCTTCACCTGGAAAGCGACCACCGTTCACCAGGAGTTGAGCTCCCAGCTGCAGGTAGCCACCAGGACTTCTAGAACCGGCGGGGTTGCATGGCCACTGACCAGAATAGCAAGAAACAGACACAGTCCAGAACCAGAACTCCAACAGGCAAAGAATAGTCAATTCAGTCCAGGGTCAAGGCAGGCAGCAAACAAGCGTAATCCGAGAAGACTAGCCAAGGTCCAGTACACAGGAAATCAGGAACAGAAGAAAGTCGGTGAACAGCACTCCGACAGCAACTCCTCAGAACAAATGAGGCCGAAGCAACGAAGGACTGAAGGCAGGGCTTTAAGTAGTGGAGGAATTAGGCTCAAGTATGTGCAGCTGATTCAAGATGGCTGCCCCCATCAGCAGAGGTGCCTTCGTCCAAATATGGGCTTCCTTCCTGACCTCGTTACTCCAAGATGGCTGCCCCCTCCTGAGCTAGCCAAGATGGCTGCTGTCCTTGATCCAACCCGGATGACGGCTGCCAGACATAGGAAACTGAAACCGACCCTCCTAAGACTGAACCTTGTCCCTCTTGAACGAAGCTGAGGAATGACTTAGCCGGGAGGAGCGTCGAACAGGTGAGGGACGTAACATACACAGGACACAGAGGCTACAGCACAGAGGTATAGGAAAGAGATATGCACAGTTTGGTGATGGGGAAAAGAGGAGGGAGTGGGGAAGGCCCCCAAAGCTGTGGTAACTTACACACACATTGCTGGAACCCTCCCCCCCCCCCCCCCCCCCCGGCTACTCCCTGTGTCATGGTCTGTAAGGAATAGTGATTTGTATTGCATGTGGTGTTCTTACCCCTTCCCCTACTGAGGAGCACCACACTGTCTCCCACTTGTGTAAAACAGAGTGTAGTGCAGCACAACAGATACCCCAGCTTCCTAATGGTGAACCTACCCATGTGTCAAGGGACCCAATGCCATGGAACCCCTCCTGGGGCAAAAGCCCATGAATGATGCGCTCAATGGGAGTCAAGTTAGCAGTGTCATCTGGTGGGGGGGGGGGGGGATTGGCACCAGCCTTCCTGCTGACATCACTTCTCAGCCGGCGCCACTTCCGTTTGCAGTCTTCCACATCCCTGCCACAGTGGAAGACCGCGTTGAGTCAGTCCCTTACTGCCTCCCATTCTCTCTGCTTTGTTGTAGCAACCAGCCTCTGGCCCATGAGAGCAAAGAGATGCATGTGCCTCCTCTGGATTTCCTGAACCAGCAGTTCAATTTCAGGTCGCTGAAATTACCCTTGCGGGTGGGTGGTTGCTTTGGTGCCATTGTACCAATGCGATGCAAAGAATCGAAAATGCAGAGAAGGGCGCTTATTACATACTCTCCCAGGGATGCCCATGTAAGAACGCGATGGGTGTCCCTGAGAGAGTATGGAACTAATTTCGATTATTGACAAAATACTTAAACGTCCCCAGCTGCTCTGGTGATTTGGGCATCCTTATTTCGATTATGGGTAGGGAACTATGGACGTCCCCAGCTGCTCTCTGTTTTGGGCATCCTTATTTCGATTATGGGTGATAATGATAAACGTCCCCAGCTGCTCTTCCCATTTGGAAGTTTGCATTGGCGCCTCTTTAAAACAGCTTTCTCTGTGCTTGCACTTTAGTAGTTTTTCTTTAGATTATGGGGTGGTATTTCAAAGCGTTTTAGCTTCAGTTATAGTAAAACTTGTTTTTACCACTGTATGCTTTTGTACACCTGTTTGGGGGGGGGGGGGATTTTTTTGCCAATTCTTGAAAGATAACTGGTGTGTGGCCTTTGTACCTTTCCTTTCCAAAAGTTTCAGACTGGGTGTTAGCTGGTAGCTTAGCATATACTCTGCATTTTCTACATGTGACCAACTCTCCATTCTCTACCCTCCAAGAGCTCCTTGCTGTGTGTCATGTGCTCCCTCACTGCCCCCCATTCTCTCTCTCCTTTGTTGAAGCAGGCAGACTCTGATCCCTTGGAGCCAGTGGTGTGCTGGAGCCGGCTCGCAAGAGCCGGTTGTTAAATTTTCTTCCGACTTGCGAGCCGGTTGTTAAAAAACCGCAAGCCGGCTCTGGCTCTCCTCCCTCCCTCCGGATCCTGTCCCTCACCGAATCCTCGTCCTTTGAATTCTTTGGGGCAGGCAGTCTTGCCTGCCCGCTGCCAGCGCTGACTCTCCCCCGCTGCTGGTTCGCACTTTAAAAATTGCCGCCGAGACTTCTGCTGAAGTCTCGGCGGTCATTTTGAAGCACGATCTGGCAGCAGGGGAGAGTCAGCACTGGCAGCGGGCAGGCAAGACTGCCTGCCCCAAAGAATTTAAAGGACAAGGAGTCGGTGAGGGACCGGATCCGGAGGGTGGGAGGAGAATTCGCTGAACAACTCAGGAGGGGGTGGCAGGGGAATGAAGGGAGTCGCTGGGCATGGTGAATGGAGGGGAGAGAAGGGTCACTGGGTATGGGTACATGCAGGGGAGAGGAGGGTCACTGCTGGACAGGGCGGATGGAGGGCAGGGAAAAAGAGGGTCACTGGGTATGGGTGCATGCAGGGCAGGGGAGAGGAGGGTCACTGCTGGACATGGGTGGATGGAGGGCAGGGGAAAGAAGGGTCACTGGGTATGGGTGCATGCAGGGCAGGGGAGAGGAGGGTCGCTGCTGGACATGGGTGGATGGAGGGCAGGGGAAAGGAGGGTCACTGGGTATGGGTGCATGCAGGGCAGGGGAGAGGAGGGTCGCTGGGTATGGGTGCATGCAGGGCAGGGGGAGAGAAGGGTCGCTGGACATGGGTGGATGGAGGGCAGGGGAGAGGAGGGGAGAAAGAAGAAATGCTGGACATGGATGGAGGGGAGGGAAGAGTGAGGAAGGAGATGAGATGAGGGGAAAGGAAGAGAGGAGAAAAACTGCACATGGATGAAGAAAATAGGCAGAAGCTGAGGACCAGAAATGAAGAAGAAAGGAGGAAAGGAAAGAAATAAATGGAAAGGAAGCCCTGGAAACGGAGTTAAGAGGACAGATAGCAGCAGAATCGGATACTGGGCCAGCATGATCAGAAAAACAGTCACCAGACAACAAAGGTAGAAAAAAAATCATTTTATTTTCATTATAGTGTTTGGAATATGTTCACTTTGAGAATCAGGTGCTCAACATTAAAAGTTTTACTTATTTATGGCATTTTATCCCACATTAAACATGAATTAGATTGGAACCTGGGATCATTTAATTTCTTTTTCCTGGAGAGAGTAATGCATTGCCCCCCCCCCCCCCCCAGGCTCTCTTCCCAGCTATAACCAGCTCTGCAATTTTGGAGGGGGGGGCACGGACGGGGGGGGGGGGGGCGCAGAGGTAGATTGGGGGGGGGGGCGCAGAGGTAGATTGGGGGGGGGGGCGCAGAGGTGGACCTGGGAGAGAGCCTGTTGTTAAACATTTACCAGCACACCACTGCTTGGAGCCAACAGATTCTTGCACCACAAGTTCAAGGTAAGCTCATACCTCTCAGCTACCTCTTCCCTTTCTGCTGTGTAGGTGCTAAACAATCACTTCTTGCATCTTGCAGGACAGCTGGTCAAGAGGATTGCAAGAGACAGCAGTGGACTGTAATACACTGGACTCTGAGAGCCATGATTGCTTGTTGTCTTGTTTTCTATTGGACACACTCACTTGTGGCTGCCTGTGGGGTGGGAGAGGGGAAGAGGCCCTGAGAATGGATATGTACATCCCTCATGGTCAAGGGCTCCCCATTCTCTGTATGTTCTCTGCATTCAAATCTTACCTCTATTTTCACCAGGTTCACGGGTATCCACAGCTGGTAGTTTTTCTCCCACTTTGCACCTCATGTGTCTTCCTGCTAGGTTCCATTCTTCTTTATGTGGTGAACCCCATTTCCCTTTTATGAAGTACCCACCCATTCTCACCTTAAGTCATGGTGAGGGAGAGGGGTTCTGGTTACAGTTCCTATTCTAAATTACCTGCAGGTGGCTACAGCCTGGTGCCTATATAATTCCCCTAGCCTGTGCCCTTCTGTACCTGATATATTATATTGCAATTGTGATGAAGTAAACATCTATCTAATGCTTTTACCGTTGTTTTCCCTTTTCTCCTCAACACTATATACCATTGCTGATACATTCAATGTGAAAAGATGACCCAGCTGTTTCTAGCTCCTTCCTTGCCCTCACCTATGTGGTTTGGTTGTGGGTAAGGGTGTCTGGTGATCAGAAAGCAAACATCGTCTATGCGCTACCTATGGTTATCTGCAAGTTTCTACTTAGCAGATCACTAGTGCTAGACAACATACCTATTATTTACACAATTCTGTGCTGTGGAGCTCTATGGTAAGGAGGGGGGAGAGGCTGGATGGGCATTTCTGTTCCTCCAGATAATACTGGTCAAAATTCAGCAAAGGAATGTAGTAATAATAATCAGCTGAAATGAGCTAAACTAACCCAATGATTCAAAAGTGTGTGGTGACAACTGTGTAACCTTTTCTTTTTTTAAAGTGGAAAAAAAAAAACCTCAGTAGTCACAGCTTGGCAACAATGTACACAAAGCACTCAAATGGCAGCGTTATTTTGACTGCGTTCTTATTACTGGTCAAAAAACTAAGTGGAGTTTTTTGACCAGTGATAAGAACGCAGTCAAAATAACGCTGCCATTTGAGTGCTTTGTGTACATTGTGTACAGGAGCTTAGTCAAGATCGGGAGGCGGGGCTGGTGGTTGGGAGGCGGGGATAGGGCTGGGCAGACTTATACGGTCTGTGCCAGAGCCGGTGGTGGGAAGCGGGACTGGTGGTTGGGAGGCGGGGATAGTGCTGGACAGACTTGTACGGTCTGTGCCAGAGCCGGGGTTGGGAGGCAGGGCTGGGGAGGTGAGGATAGTGCTGGGCAGACTTATACGGTCTGTGCCTGTGCCAGAGCCGGTGGTTGGGAGGTGGGGCTGGTGGTTGGGAGGCGGGGATAGTGCGGGGCAGACTTATACGGTCTGTGCCCTGAAGAGCATAGGTACAAATCAAAGTAGGGTATACACAAAAAGCAGCAAATATGAGTTATCTTGTTGGGCAGACTGGATGGACCGTGCAGGTCTTTTTTCTGCCATCATCTACTATGTTACTATGTTACTATGTTTTGCCAAGCTGTGACTACTGAGGTCTTTTTTTCCACTTTAAAAAAGAAAAAGTTACACACTTGTCACCACACACTTTTTAATCATTGGGTTAGTTTAGCTCATTTCATTTCTGTTCCTCAACAGAAATGCCCACCTAGCCTCCCCCCCCCCCCCCCCCCTTACCATACAGCCATGCAGTTTGGAAGGAACAGGTGGCCTTCTCTATGGCCACACTTACGACACATATGTACCAAAGTTTCTCTGTCACAGTTCACCTGTCATGCAACCCAGATTGCTGACTCCTCTCACATCAACCCCAGCATTTGATAATATGTAGTGCACAAAGTAGATACACTTACTGTCAGCACGTCCCCCTCCAGCCACCTCCATCTGCACTGTCCGCTCCTGGATCTGTACCGGTCCGTGCTGTTTGAACAGCCCTCCATGCTGTCCGTCTCGACTTCCACACCAGTCTGTGCTGTTTGAACAGCCGTCCGTGCTGTCCGTCCTGAATTCCACACCAGTTAGTGCTCTTTGAACTATCGTCCGTCTTGATATCACCTCCAGTATCTGTCCCCCTGGGAAACCAGCCAACCTTGTTCTGACGGTAAGTCCAAAGTTCCCAGGAGCAGTTATAGCATACTTCAAAACCCATTGTTCTGGTTGTGCTTCTTCCCCTCAGTAAGGGTAAATACAAAAGAAAAACTATTATCTCCTCTTTTACCTCGGGCTATCTCCCAGCTTCACAGTCCTGGAAGCCAGGGTCACTGGGATAGTTCAGTTCACAACACTGCCCCAAGATCCTTTAGTAAAGTTTCAGTTCAAAGCCCCTGCTTCAGCATACAGTTCTTCCCCCCACCCTAGGTTAATTCTCAATACCCGTAACCCAGTAGAATCATCAGTCTTATTGATATCAAATTCAGTCTTTTCCCCTTTCTCTCTTAAGTACAATCAAGAGACCGGGTTCAACTTCACCACCCTCTTTGCCAGCCAATAACTCTCTGACAACCACCCACTTAGTTCAGACTGACCTGACCTAGAGGCATTGATACTAATACCAGTCTTGGTTTAGCAGTCTCTTTCTCTCTCGGCAGCACTCCCACATGCAATAATTCCTCTTTGTCTTTCAGGCATACCTCTCCTGAGTCTGGAACAGAAACCTCCATCTGCTCCTCCTCCCCCTCCTCCATCTCTCCCTCTCCTCTTTGTACAAATTCCTCCCACTCCATAGAGTCATTCCCCACCCTCTTCTCCCCTTGATTATCCTCCATCTCCCAATCCTCTCTTGACCCTACTGCCTCCTGGGGATTGTAGTTCCGCTTCCTGTGTTCCCTCCTCTCCTGCAAGAGGCGCTGGGTTCTGTAATTCTCCCCTCATACAGGGCGCCCTCTCACACCCAGGAAATTGTGGTCCTTGTAGTTTCCTGTTCTTAGAACCTTAGCTCCCCTCCTACCGATTCTTTCCCCTCCTTGTTAGCCTACCGCATTGCCGACACCTCCAGCCTCATCGCTGACACCTCCTGCAGCAACTGGTTTTGGCTATTCACCAGTTGCTGCAGGAGGCGCAGTGATGGGGCTGGTGCTGGGGATGGTGTGAAGAGGGCTGGAGGTGTTGGGCTCTCCTCCTCGAGGGGAGGCATATCATGCCAGGGGTCCTCCTCCTCCTCCTGCTCGACCACCGCTGCAGGTAGTCCTGCCTCCTCCTCCTGCTCCTCCTCCTCCTGCTGGCGCTCTGTGTATGTAAAAGGATTGTCTTTGAGATCAGTGCATTCAACATGGCTTGCATAGTGCAGGAGCTGGCTGGCATGAGGCAGGAATGGGGAAAGGTGGGGTCAGTGGTGAGCCCTGGGCTAGACACATGGGGTATGAGACGCATGAGATGACATGACAGGGAACCCTGGAAGCTGATCTGAAAAGGGAGTACACTATAAGATGTGTTGGCAGGGAACACTTATTCCTCCAAAAAGAAGGTCCAAGTCTCCTGCAAAACGCATAAAACAACAAAGAAAGTGGAAGAAAAACCAAAATAGACCAGCATGTTAGCATTTTGAGTTGTGACTATGGTAGGATGACCATTTTGGGGTGGAAGCACTATTTCTTTACATTACTTTCAAATCATGCTATGACATCCACTAAGAGCAGGACATCAGGCAAGAATACCATGAAACAGTATCCACCCCAGAAAAGGGGATACAGAAGTGAGGCATGTCATCTCATTCATCTCAGAGGAGGTTTGTTGGAAGTTGCAGCCACACTCATGGGAGGGTAGCAGCAACCTCAGGCCTTGATCTGGGACAGAGGTGTTATGACTTACTAGTTGCCTATTAGCCACATGGAAACTGATATTGTACACGACATTTGCATTATTAAATAAATACATTTACAAATGAGTAGAGATGCCCTGTTTACAATACTTACGTTGAGACGTGAGGCGCCGTCGCACGCTCCTAACAAGATTGGGGCTGTCATGCCGTCTACGCCGGAACTTAGGGACTCCAGGTCCCTCTGAATTCCAAAACGTCTGCAAGATACAAGTTTGTACACCAGGAGTCAGGTGATGGCCCTTCTTCCTTTCACAAAACAAATTCATTTGGCAGCCAAATTGTAGAGACACGCAACAGTGATTTTGGGGGGGGGGGGGGGGGGCATTATATTGGTACAGGTGATGTCATTGAGATGGACATGAGGACAGAGAGTACCATTTGTGTGCAGTAACATAGTAACATATATTGTAAGGATGTGCGAATGTTTTTCCTTTCTAGTACATAGATCCTATTAATGAATGTGCATGTGCACATACCGTATCACTGATTTTCCTTGAATACAGACTACATTTAGTGCTTACATTGCTGAGGGGGCTCTTAAATGTGGTGCTACAGGAGGGGGACCTGATAGCCTAGGAACAGTGGGGGGGGGGGGGGGTGAAAAAAAGCACTTACCTTTCCAGCCTTTCTCGTATCTGTGTCCATGTTCTAATGGACACAGTCCTGGGGACAGGTGGTGGTGGTACATGAAGAGCCTGCGCCGGTGCCTCAGGCAAAGCTCCACGAGGAGCAGACCCTCCGCCAAGCTAAAGTTGGGTTCTCTACGAAGCGCCATGTTTCTCAGTGAATAACCGTTGAAAAACGTGCATCGCCTTATATGGACGTCCATGCGTGATGGATGTCCTTACATGCACAGTTCCATATATAGACGAGTCGGCACATGGACGTCCTGCTCCATATATGATGGGTTGGCACGTGGATGACCATCACACATGGACCATCATCACGAGTGCGGGGCGTTATTTGGATGAGTACGTGTTCATACTTGCAGAGCCTTCCTTATATAGTAACATAGTAGATGACGGCAGAAAAAGACCTGCACGATCCATCCAGTCTGCCCAACAAGATAAACTCACATGTGCTACTTTTTGTGTATACCTTACCTTGATTTGTACCTGTCCTTTTCAGGGCACAGACCATATAAGTCTGCCCAGCACTATCCCCGCCTCCCAACCACCAGCCCCGCCTCCCACCACCGGTTCTGGCACAGACCATATAAGTCTGCCCAGCACTATCCCCGCCTCCCAACCACCAGTCCCGCCTCCCACCACCGGCTCTGGCACAGACCATATAAGTCTGCCCAGCACCAACCCTGCCTCCCGCCACCAGCTCTGCCACCCAATCTCGGCTAAGCTCCTTAGGATCCATTCCTTCTGAACAGGATTCTTTTATGTTTATCCCACGCATGTTTGAATTCCGTTACCATTTTCTTTTACAGATTATTATCAAGTTTACGAACCTCTTCAAATCCTATATAATAAAAAGCACATCCAACGTTCTGAAGCTGACTCCGTGGCCACTGCCTGGAAGCATTCCTGCTCTCTGTATCCATCTCCTGAATTGACATCACGTACTTCCGGGTGCGTCACCAGCAGCAGTGCCCAATCACATGATAGCAGCACGAGGCACCTCCAGCGTTCTGTGGCTGACTGCAGTGAAGGGTTCGTAACGGGGGGGACCAGAGCACACAGAGAGAGAAGTGCCGAGCCTGCATGCCTTTTCCCGCTGCTGCTGCCAGCCGCCGTAACCCCGACTTGGTACATGAAGATGACTTCTAAAACCCCAATGCACACTCCCGCTGACCTTATCTCTCCTCTCCAACTTCCAACCCCTGCCCTCCCCCTACTCCCCGACCGACTCCCTCCCGAGTCACCGTTCAACCACCCCATACTCTCCCCCCTCCCGTCACGACTCCTTTGGATGTAGAGGACCCCACCCTCTCCCCCCGACTTCCAGGGTCGTCGTCTCTCCGTTACTCCCTCCCTCCCTTCCAGTTCCAGGCACCCTCCCTCCGAATTTCAAAAGACATCTTCACTTACATCATTGGAGTTAAAGTGGCCCTTCTCTCTCTCTCTCTCTCTCTCTCTCTCTCAGGACATGAGAGAGAAAAGGGCTGAGTCTGCACGCTTTGGTCCGCTGCTGCCGGCCACTTTAACACCGACGATGTAAGTGAAGATGAATTTCCCCCCCACACACACACACGCTGGCCCCCCTCCAAGCCCCCTGCCACACCCTCTCAATTCACCACCACCCTCAAAGCCACCCACCACTCCCTCCAACTTTGCCAGCACGGGACATCCCCCCCGCCCCCCCAAAAAAAAGAATTAAAAAAACAAACTACAGCACCACACTAATACGAGCCAGCAACAACACAGGAAAAACCCTGGAACTCGGAGGGAGGGGGGAGGGGAAGACCCTGGAACTCGGAGCAAGAGGGAGGGACCCTGGAACTCGGGGGGAGGGGACGATCCTGGAACTCAGAGGGAGGAAGGGACCCTGGAACTCGGAGGGAGGGAGGGGACTACCCTGGAACTTGGAGGGAGGGGAGAGGGGACGACCCTGGAACTCGGAGGGCGGGGGGAAGGGCACGACCCTGGAGGGGACACCCCTGGAACTCGCAGGGCGGGGACAACCCTGGAAGAGGGAAGGAGGGGACGACCCTGGGACTGGGAGGGAGGGGGAGGCCCCTGGCACACACTCTTTCTCACACACACAGACTCCCTCTCTCGCAGACACACTCGCACCCAGTCTCACTCTCTCTCTGTCACACACACACACTTGCACATTCACTCTCTCTCACAGAGTCACTCACACACACACTCTTACAAACATACACACTCCGAGGAAAACCTTGCTAGCGCCCGTTTCATTTGTGTCAGAAGCGGGCCTGTTTTATTAGTATACACAATAAAATATGTATGTTCCTTATATTTCCCATAGCTGCATGTTGCACAAGTACAGTGCATGTAGTTGCGGACATCCAGGTACGGGAAAAATAAGGGACATTCATAAGTGGAGGAGTGGCCTAGTGGTTAGGGTGGCGGACTTTGGTCCTGGGGAACTGAGGAACTGAGTTCAATTCCCACTTCAGGCACAGGCAGCTCCTTGTGACTCTGGGCAAGTCACTTCACCCTCCATTGCCCCATGTAAGCCGCATTGAGCCCGCCATGAGTGGGAAAGCGCGGGGTACAAATGTAACAAAACAAAAAAATAATGTAAAGTACAGTATCAAGGACGTGTTTCTCACAGAACTGCCGAAGGACGTCCCTCTTACAGGCCCGCTGTCCTTCGATGGGCCTAGTAAGATGGACATCCTTCGGCAGTTCTGTGAGAAACACGTCCTTGTTACTGTACACTTATGAATGTTCCTTATATTTCCTGTACCTGGATGTCCGCAACTACTTGCACTGTACTTACGGAACAACCAGGTATAGTAATAAGGACGTCTTTCTAGAACCAGCGAAGGACATTGATATGACAAATTGGCAAATACAGTGAATGTTTTAGGGACGTCCTTTCACGGTTCTGGAAGATGGGCGTCCTTTTTACTATACTTTGGGTTTCCCTGATTTGGGCATTTTGCACTGTGATAATGGAATGTCTAAGGACGTCCATACTATTTTTCGATTATACCTACCTGATTTTGGCCATCTTCACGAGGGCATCCTAATTCATACTTGGATGACTGTCACAATTGTGGCCATGATCCCTCTTTGACTTAGGGCCGGTCTTAGGGCGGTGCGAGCAGGGCGACCGCACAGGGCCTCGTGCTCTAAGGGGCCCTGCGCGGCGCGCCTCCTCCTTCCCGCCCTCGGCCCGACCGGCAGCCCTCCTCCGTTCCGTTCCTCCCTCCTCCTCCGTTCCGTTCCCCCCCTCCGCTCTGTCCCCCCCTCTGGTCCGCCCCCCCACGCAAGAGTGTTGAACCTGTCCTTTTTCTTTCAGTAGCAGCGAGCGACGTGAAGACACTGCTTCAAGTTCTCCCTTTCCTCTTCACACAGTGTCTGTCCCGCCTTTATGATGACGTATTTCCTGTTTCCGCGAAGGCGGGATGGACACTGTATGAAGACAGGGAAGGGAGAACTTGAAGCTGGCGAGCTTGCAGTGCCTTCACGTCGCTCGCTGCTACTGAAAGAAAAAGGACAGGTTCAACACACTTGTGGGGGGGGGGGAACGGAGAGGACTTGGAGGGCTGTTGGGGAGCTGAGGGAGCGCAGGGAGAATCGCTGGCCATGGATGGGATGGGATGGGAGGGCAGGGGGAGGGAGAGGGGAGCTGAGGGAGGGCAGGGAGAATCGCTGGCCATGGATGGGATGGGAGGGCAGGGGGAGGGAGAGGGGAGCTGAGGGAGGGCAGGGAGAATCGCTGGCCATGGATGGGATGGGAGGGGAGGGAGAGAACAGATCGCTGGACATGGAGAGGAGGGTGGGGGGAGAGAACAGATGCTGGAGGGGAGGGGAGAGAAGAAATTGCTGGACATCAGGACATGGATGGATGGATGGAGGGGAGTGAGGAAATTGCTGGACAGGGATGAGGAGAGGGGAGGGCAGGGGTAGAGAACATAAGGACACAGGAGGATGCTGGACATGGTGAGTGAAAAAATATCAAATGGAAAGAAGACACTGCATAAAACAGAAGACACTGGGACCAAAGTGAATAGAAAAACTAAATGATCAGACAACAAAGGTAGAAAACATTTTTTTAATTCAGAATTTATTAATTGGAATATGTCAGCTTTTGGAAATGTGAATCTGTGATATTTTGCATGTAAGTTTCAATTTTTCTAGTATTGCTGCATGCTGAGTCTGACTTCTTGCGGTAACTTTCCAGTTCAGAAATTTGCCTTCATATCTGTTGTGTCATGTGTTTTTCATGTGTGATCAAGGTGCAGTATTTTGCTAGCGTGTAGTATTTGCAGCCCTTTTTGTTTTGTTTTGTTTTTTGTTTCACTAGGTTGTGTATTGGTGTTTTAGAGCCTGGTGTAATTATAGTGCTGCCTTTCCACGCATAAGGTTGTAGCTCATCCTGTCCTTGGAATTAGTGCTGTTATGGTTTGGTAAGGTTATGAGTGTGTTTTTGCACAAGTTTGTGTATAGTGTTTTGCAGTGGAGAGATTGTGTGTTGGCCTTACTGAGGTGGCACCAAAATATCAGAAAGGGTGTAGAGCCTAAATCATGACACACTACCACTTGAAGGATCTATATATGGTTGTTAATAAAAGGAGCTCATTGTGAACACTATCCACCCTAAAAAGGTGTTTTGTGGCTCTACATGAGAATTGTGATATGATCCCTTGTTTCATATTGTTGATGGTCTGCATTTTCCGTATGGGTGGTATATTGGTGTATTAGGATCTGCCCAGTGTAATATTTATGGTACAGTAAGGTTCTGAGTGTGTTTTTGCACAAATTTGTGCATAGTGTTTTGCAGTTGAGCTATTGTGGACGCACTCGCAGAGGACTTATTCCTGGTCAAAGAAGCTCCTGGCTGTCGCTGTGAACCGGGTCTGCCCCAGCTGATGTTAAGAGCCTGGATGATGTAAGGACCGGTGATGATGTATGTATAGTGTATTTATTGCTTCTTTTCCTTGTCTAAGAACTCTTAGCATTGCATAGATGTAGAGACCAGTGATGTAATGATTGTTTATATACGTAGCTAATCATTGTGTGTATATAGCTAACCATTGTATATATCTTAATCATTGTAGATTTTAGCACCTCTAATAAAGGTCTCATTTACCTAATACGAATCCAAAAGAATTTACGGTAATTATTGCGTAGTCTGCGTTAGTGAGACAGGCTGTAAATCCATAGCAGTATACCTTTTCTCTGCAAATCAAGCCCTGAAAACATTAAGTGCCTCATATGAGGAGGCTAAACCTTCCCATTCCTAACCATGATCTTCCCCGCCTGCTCACTCACTCACCGGCTGTCACCTCCACCAGGGCCACCAAGAGGGGGGTAGGGGAGGGGAAAATTCCATGGGCTTGGCCTCCAAGGGGGGACGTGGGTCTGGCACTGGTTAGCTTCTTCCTGCCTGCCTGCTTCTGGGTCTGACTTCTCCTTCTCCTGCGTGCCACCCAAAACCTGGATGATTGCATTAGCATGATGTTGCATTAATGCAATCATCCGGATCCTGACTCCCGTCACAGTCAGGAGCAGAAGAGGACAGACCGTGGGAACTGGAGGGGAAGAGGGTATGGAATCAGGACTTCAAGGCGGAGAAAGGGGGAAGAAAAAAGTATGATTATGCAACTCAGTTCCAGACACCTGTGTTCCAATCTGGAGAACCATAGATTCAGCTTTATCAAAGCAGCTCATTCTTTCTCTACTCTGCTTTTCTTGTGCACTCAGATGCACCAACACATACACACACAACTTGTAGTGTACATAATTCCTGCCTTGCAGCACTCTTTGCTATTCTTGTATTGACACCTACATATGAAAAACCATATCAGTGTATCTCAGTCCAGCTGACTGTCAGGATCCTAACCTTCCCCAGACATTGCCAAAGCCAAGACAGCAGAGAGAAGCAGAAAACTGTTGGATAAGTGGAATAGAGTGAGTTCCTGTGGAAACCAACTTACCACACAGTCCGTCCTGGGATGTCCCTCAGCCTTCCTGAATCTCTTGGGAAGCAGGTCTGTGTTTGTCACGGCTTCTAGTCAAAAGCAAGCAGGAAAGACTAGAGGTGGCTTCTCTTTCCTCAGTCAAGCAGGAAGTGTCCTAAAATTGTCTACACCACCAATAAACTTGTGTAATGGAAATTGCATGAGCAGATAAGGCATTGGAAAGAGAAGGGAGGCAGAAAAGAAGTGAGAAGCATTTACAGGGACGACTTCTTCATGACTGATGATAAATAAACACTGAGGAAAAGTGGCAAAGGAGGTTCCCTGGACAACAGCCAAAACCTATGGCAGATCATATGCTGGAGTATATCCAGACTTTGTATTGCACAGCACTGAAACAGCAAACAGGATGCTAGGAATTATTAGGAAAGGGATGGTAAATAAGACCAAGAATATTATTTTTATTTTATTTTTGTTACATTTGTACCCCGCTCTTTCCCACTCATGGCAGGCTCAATGCGGCTTACATGGAGCAATGGAGGGTTAAGTGACTTGCCCAGAGTCACAAGGAGCTGCCTGTGCTTGAAGTGGGAATCGAACTCAGTTCCTCAGTTCTCCAGGACCAAAGTCCACCATTTTATAATGCCTCTGTATCACTCCATGGTGAATCCTCACCTTGAGTATTGTGTTGGTCGCTGTATCTCAAAAAAGATATGGCGGAATTAGAAAAGGTTCAAAGAAGAGCGACCAAAATGATAAAGGGGATGGAACTCCTCATATGAGGAAAGCCTAAAGAAGTTAGGGCTCTTCAGCTTGGAAAAAAGATGGCTGAGGGGAGATGTAATTGAGGTCTACAAAATCCTGAGTGTTGTAGAATGGGTAAAAGTGAATCAATTTTTCACTCTATCAAAAAGTACAAGAGCCAGGGGACACTCAATGAAATTACATGGAAATACTTTTAAAACAAATGGGAAGAAATATTTTTCCACTGAACGACTAGTTAAGCTCTGGAACTCATTGCCAGAGGATGTGGTTACAGTAATTACATGTTTTCTGGTTTTAAAAAAGATTTGGACAAGTTCCTGGAGGAAAAGGCCACAGTCTGCTATTCAGATAGACATGGGGGAAGCCACTGTTGTCCTTGGGATTGGTAGCATGGAATGTTGCTACTATTTGGATTTCTGCCAGGTACTTGTGACCTAGATTTGCCACTGTTGGAAACAATACTGGTCTAGATGGACCATTGGTCTGACCCATTATGGCTATTTTTATGTTCTTAACCGTAGCACTACTGAGATACCAACTTTTCAAGCTCATATTCTAGGCAATAAAAGTCCTGATCTTCAAAGCTTAATGGTGAGTCAACCTCCACCCTTAGCAGACATACTCAGAGATACCAAGTCACACTCATTAGGAGTGTGTCACACTCATTTGAAGATTCTCTCACTCTCACACTCTTTGAGCCCTTTTGCTCATCAGAGCCTCAATGTTAGTGCACTGATCCTGATCACTGTAGGAAACATCTTAGCACCCCCTACCTGCCTCCAGTGGCTGATAGGTTCTCAGGAGCAAAGAGAGTCAGTCTGAGGGGTAGGAATTAAGTAGTTGGGTTGAGAAGCACTTTGCAAAGACACAGAAAGCAGAAGGGAAAAGAGAGAAGAGATTCCTTTTCCAAATTTGTATTAACAGAGAGAGGGGGGGGGGGATCATTCCAATGATTGTGTCTTGACTTGCATTGGGAAGGGGAGATGACAGAGGTCCATAAAAGGGTCCCAACTATTGAAGTGCACTAATGAGGGAGCATCTGAGAGGTACCAGCACTATGTTCCTTAATCTTCTGCTGCTCCTGCCCTTGCCTGCAACCTTCCCTGGCTCAACAGTTCCACTTCCCTTTTCTCTGCAAATTAAGAGCTGTCCACATAGGTGCCTCATATAAAAAGGCTTGGGGAGGCTAAGAGGGGCATAATCGAAATAGATCGCCGGCGATGTATTTTGGCGGCAGCGCAACAGCTGGCCGGAACCGTATTATTGAAAAAGATGGCCAGCCATCTTTTTTTTCGATAATACAGTTTAGCCCGGCCAAATGCCAGAGTTCGCCGGGTTTGAGATCGCCGGTTTTGTTTTTCAGGGATAATGGAAAAAAAATGCTGGCCATCTCAAACCCGGCGAAATCCAAGGCATTTGGTCATGGGAGGAGCCAACATTTGTAGTGCATTGGTCCCCCTCACATGCCAGGACACCAACCGGGCACCCTAGGGGGCATTTCTAATAATTTTTTAAAAAATACCCCAAAAGCTCCCAGGTGCATAGCTCCCTTACCTTGGGTGCTGAGCCCCCCAAACCCACTCCCCACAACTGTACACCATTACCATAGCCCTTATGGGTGAAGGGGTACAGTGGATTTTGGGGGGGTTTGGAAGGCTTAACATTTACCACCACAAGTAGGGGGGATGGACCTGGGTCTGCCTCCCTGAACTGCACTGCACCCATTAAAAACTACTCCAGGGACCTGCATACTGCTGTCGGGGAGCTGGGTATGACATTTGAGGCTGGCATACAGGCTGGTAAAAAAAGGTTTTATTTTTATTTTTTTAGTGTGGGAGGGGGTTGGTGACCACTGGGGGAGTACGGGGAGGTCATCCTCAATTCCCTCCGGTGGTTATCTGGTCAGTTGGGGCATCTTTTTGAGGCTTGGTCGTGAAAATAAAAGGACCAAGTAAACCCGGCGAAATACTGCTTAATGACGCTTTTTTTTTCCATTATCCACGAAAGCCAGCCATCTGGTAGCCACGCCCATGCCCACCCGTGTCCCGCCTTCGCTACACCGCCAACACGCCCCCTTGAACTTTTGCCGGCGAGGCGACGGGAAAGCAGTGATGCTGTCAAAAAAGCCGCTTTCGATTATACCGATTTCGCCGCTTTTGAGAGATTGCCGGCCATCTCCCGATTTATGTTGGGAAATGGCCGGCGATCACTTTCGAAAATAAGCCTGTAAGCCTCCCTATCCCTAACCTTGACCTTCCCTGCCTACTCACTCACTCACTGGTTGCCTCCTCCACTGGTCCCGCTACATTCCCAGGTCAGTGATGGCAAAAAAAACAGTAAAGATGTTCAGGACCATTGCTTTCAGGTGCTGCAGCTAGCTCTGCTACTTCTGTCCCCTCTAAAGTAAATTCCTGTTTTAGAGGGGCAGGAACAGCAGAGCTAGCAGTAGCATCCTTCCATACACTACGCACCTGAACCATTCACTCCTCATTCCTTCATATTCATCAAAGATGGTGGCACAGGCAAAATCATGACATTTATAAAGGTCAGATGACTCAGCCAGACCAGTTGCTTAATTTCACAATAATAAGAGCTAATCTAATTCCATATTAATGTAACTGTGACCTCACCCTAGGCACGATACTTCACCCTACAATACCCTTAGAATACCTCGGGCAAAATATCGTGTATCGGACAGGGTTAAGGTACAGACATTAACACTAGCCACGTCTCCCTGTTTCTAAAACGGGGAGAGGAATGAAACTAAATTGGTTATACAGTGGTGGAAATAAGTATTTGATCCCTTGCTGATTTTGTAAGTTTGCCCACTGACAAAGACATGAGCAGCCCATAATTGAAGGGTAGGTTATTGGTAACAGTGAGAGATAGCACATCACAAATTAAATCCGGAAAATCACATTGTGGAAAGTATATGAATTTATTTGCATTCTGCAGAGGGAAATAAGTATTTAATCCCTCTGGCAAACAAGACCTAATACTTGGTGGCAAAACCCTTGTTGGCAAGCACAGCGGTCAGACGTCTTCTGTAGTTGATGATGAGGTTTGCACACATGTCAGGAGGAATTTTGGTCCACTCCTCTTTGCAGATCATCTCTAAATCATTAAGAGTTCTGGGCTGTCGCTTGGCAACTCGCAGCTTCAGCTCCCTCCATAAGTTTTCAATGGGATTAAGGTCTGGTGACTGGCTAGGCCACTCCATGACCCTAATGTGCTTCTTCCTGAGCCACTCCTTTGTTGCCTTGGCTGTATGTTTTGGGTCATTGTCGTGCTGGAAGACCCAGCCACGACCCATTTTTAAGGCCCTGGCGGAGGGAAGGAGGTTGTCACTCAGAATTGTACGGTACATGGCCCCATCCATTCTCCCATTGATGCGGTGAAGTAGTCCTGTGCCCTTAGCAGAGAAACACCCCCAAAACATAACATTTCCACCTCCATGCTTGACAGTGGGGACGGTGTTCTTTGGGTCATAGGCAGCATTTCTCTTCCTCCAAACACGGCGAGTTGAATTCATGCCAAAGAGCTCAATTTTTGTCTCATCTGACCACAGCACCTTCTCCCAATCACTCTCGGCATCATCCAGGTGTTCACTGGCAAACTTCAGACGGGCCGTCACATGTGCCTTCCGGAGCAGGGGGACCTTGCGGGCACTGCAGGATTGCAATCCGTTATGTCGTAATGTGTTACCAATGGTTTTCGTGGTGACAGTGGTCCCAGCTGCCTTGAGATCATTGACAAGTTCCCCCCTTGTAGTTGTAGGCTGATTTCTAACCTTCCTCATGATCAAGGATACCCCACGAGGTGAGATTTTGCGTGGAGCCCCAGATCTTTGTCGATTGACAGTCATTTTGTACTTCTTCCATTTTCTTACTATGGCACCAACAGTTGTCTCCTTCTCGCCCAGCGTCTTACTGATGGTTTTGTAGCCCATTCCAGCCTTGTGCAGGTGTATGATCTTGTCCCTGACATCCTTAGACAGCTCCTTGCTCTTGGCCATTTTGTAGAGGTTAGAGTCTGACTGATTCACTGAGTCTGTGGACAGGTGTCTTTCATACAGGTGACCATTGCCGACAGCTGTCTGTCATGCAGGTAACGAGTTGATTTGGAGCATCTACCTGGTCTGTAGGGGCCAGATCTCTTACTGGTTGGTGGGGGATCAAATACTTATTTCCCTCTGCAGAATGCAAATAAATTCATATACTTTCCACAATGTGATTTTCCGGATTTAATTTGTGATGTGCTATCTCTCACTGTTACCAATAACCTACCCTTCAATTATGGGCTGCTCATGTCTTTGTCAGTGGGCAAACTTACAAAATCAGCAAGGGATCAAATACTTATTTCCACCACTGTAGCTAATCATTGTGTGTATATAGCTAACCATTGTATATATCTTAATCATTGTAGATTTTAGCACCTCTAATAAAGGTCTCATTTACCTAATACGAATCCAAAAGAATTTACGGTAATTATTGCGTAGTCTGCGTTAGTGAGACAGGCTGTAAATCCATAGCAGTATACCTTTTCTCTGCAAATCAAGCCCTGAAAACATTAAGTGCCTCATATGAGGAGGCTAAACCTTCCCATTCCTAACCATGATCTTCCCCGCCTGCTCACTCACTCACCGGCTGTCACCTCCACCAGGGCCACCAAGAGGGGGGTAGGGGAGGGGAAAATTCCATGGGCTTGGCCTCCAAGGGGGGACGTGGGTCTGGCACTGGTTAGCTTCTTCCTGCCTGCCTGCTTCTGGGTCTGACTTCTCCTTCTCCTGCGTGCCACCCAAAACCTGGATGATTGCATTAGCATGATGTTGCATTAATGCAATCATCCGGATCCTGACTCCCGTCACAGTCAGGAGCAGAAGAGGACAGACCGTGGGAACTGGAGGGGAAGAGGGTATGGAATCAGGACTTCAAGGCGGAGAAAGGGGGAAGAAAAAAGTATGATTATGCAACTCAGTTCCAGACACCTGTGTTCCAATCTGGAGAACCATAGATTCAGCTTTATCAAAGCAGCTCATTCTTTCTCTACTCTGCTTTTCTTGTGCACTCAGATGCACCAACACATACACACACAACTTGTAGTGTACATAATTCCTGCCTTGCAGCACTCTTTGCTATTCTTGTATTGACACCTACATATGAAAAACCATATCAGTGTATCTCAGTCCAGCTGACTGTCAGGATCCTAACCTTCCCCAGACATTGCCAAAGCCAAGACAGCAGAGAGAAGCAGAAAACTGTTGGATAAGTGGAATAGAGTGAGTTCCTGTGGAAACCAACTTACCACACAGTCCGTCCTGGGATGTCCCTCAGCCTTCCTGAATCTCTTGGGAAGCAGGTCTGTGTTTGTCACGGCTTCTAGTCAAAAGCAAGCAGGAAAGACTAGAGGTGGCTTCTCTTTCCTCAGTCAAGCAGGAAGTGTCCTAAAATTGTCTACACCACCAATAAACTTGTGTAATGGAAATTGCATGAGCAGATAAGGCATTGGAAAGAGAAGGGAGGCAGAAAAGAAGTGAGAAGCATTTACAGGGACGACTTCTTCATGACTGATGATAAATAAACACTGAGGAAAAGTGGCAAAGGAGGTTCCCTGGACAACAGCCAAAACCTATGGCAGATCATATGCTGGAGTATATCCAGACTTTGTATTGCACAGCACTGAAACAGCAAACAGGATGCTAGGAATTATTAGGAAAGGGATGGTAAATAAGACCAAGAATATTATTTTTATTTTATTTTTGTTACATTTGTACCCCGCTCTTTCCCACTCATGGCAGGCTCAATGCGGCTTACATGGAGCAATGGAGGGTTAAGTGACTTGCCCAGAGTCACAAGGAGCTGCCTGTGCTTGAAGTGGGAATCGAACTCAGTTCCTCAGTTCTCCAGGACCAAAGTCCACCATTTTATAATGCCTCTGTATCACTCCATGGTGAATCCTCACCTTGAGTATTGTGTTGGTCGCTGTATCTCAAAAAAGATATGGCGGAATTAGAAAAGGTTCAAAGAAGAGCGACCAAAATGATAAAGGGGATGGAACTCCTCATATGAGGAAAGCCTAAAGAAGTTAGGGCTCTTCAGCTTGGAAAAAAGATGGCTGAGGGGAGATGTAATTGAGGTCTACAAAATCCTGAGTGTTGTAGAATGGGTAAAAGTGAATCAATTTTTCACTCTATCAAAAAGTACAAGAGCCAGGGGACACTCAATGAAATTACATGGAAATACTTTTAAAACAAATGGGAAGAAATATTTTTCCACTGAACGACTAGTTAAGCTCTGGAACTCATTGCCAGAGGATGTGGTTACAGTAATTACATGTTTTCTGGTTTTAAAAAGATTTGGACAAGTTCCTGGAGGAAAAGGCCACAGTCTGCTATTCAGATAGACATGGGGGAAGCCACTGTTGTCCTTGGGATTGGTAGCATGGAATGTTGCTACTATTTGGATTTCTGCCAGGTACTTGTGACCTAGATTTGCCACTGTTGGAAACAATACTGGTCTAGATGGACCATTGGTCTGACCCATTATGGCTATTTTTATGTTCTTAACCGTAGCACTACTGAGATACCAACTTTTCAAGCTCATATTCTAGGCAATAAAAGTCCTGATCTTCAAAGCTTAATGGTGAGTCAACCTCCACCCTTAGCAGACATACTCAGAGATACCAAGTCACACTCATTAGGAGTGTGTCACACTCATTTGAAGATTCTCTCACTCTCACACTCTTTGAGCCCTTTTGCTCATCAGAGCCTCAATGTTAGTGCACTGATCCTGATCACTGTAGGAAACATCTTAGCACCCCTACCTGCCTCCAGTGGCTGATAGGTTCTCAGGAGCAAAGAGAGTCAGTCTGAGGGGTAGGAATTAAGTAGTTGGGTTGAGAAGCACTTTGCAAAGACACAGAAAGCAGAAGGGAAAAGAGAGAAGAGATTCCTTTTCCAAATTTGTATTAACAGAGAGAGGGGGGGGGGGGATCATTCCAATGATTGTGTCTTGACTTGCATTGGGAAGGGGAGATGACAGAGGTCCATAAAAGGGTCCCAACTATTGAAGTGCACTAATGAGGGAGCATCTGAGAGGTACCAGCACTATGTTCCTTAATCTTCTGCTGCTCCTGCCCTTGCCTGCAACCTTCCCTGGCTCAACAGTTCCACTTCCCTTTTCTCTGCAAATTAAGAGCTGTCCACATAGGTGCCTCATATAAAAAGGCTTGGGGAGGCTAAGAGGGGCATAATCGAAATAGATCGCCGGCGATGTATTTTGGCGGCAGCGCAACAGCTGGCCGGAACCGTATTATTGAAAAAGATGGCCAGCCATCTTTTTTTTCGATAATACAGTTTAGCCCGGCCAAATGCCAGAGTTCGCCGGGTTTGAGATCGCCGGTTTTGTTTTTCAGGGATAATGGAAAAAAAAATGCTGGCCATCTCAAACCCGGCGAAATCCAAGGCATTTGGTCATGGGAGGAGCCAACATTTGTAGTGCATTGGTCCCCCTCACATGCCAGGACACCAACCGGGCACCCTAGGGGGCATTTCTAATAATTTTTTAAAAAAATACCCCAAAAGCTCCCAGGTGCATAGCTCCCTTACCTTGGGTGCTGAGCCCCCCAAACCCACTCCCCACAACTGTACACCATTACCATAGCCCTTATGGGTGAAGGGGTACAGTGGATTTTGGGGGGGTTTGGAAGGCTTAACATTTACCACCACAAGTAGGGGGGATGGACCTGGGTCTGCCTCCCTGAACTGCACTGCACCCATTAAAAACTACTCCAGGGACCTGCATACTGCTGTCGGGGAGCTGGGTATGACATTTGAGGCTGGCATACAGGCTGGTAAAAAAAGGTTTTTATTTTTATTTTTTTAGTGTGGGAGGGGGTTGGTGACCACTGGGGGAGTACGGGGAGGTCATCCTCAATTCCCTCCGGTGGTTATCTGGTCAGTTGGGGCACCTTTTTGAGGCTTGGTCGTGAAAATAAAAGGACCAAGTAAACCCGGCGAAATACTGCTTAATGACGCTTTTTTTTTCCATTATCCACGAAAGCCAGCCATCTGGTAGCCACGCCCATGCCCACCCGTGTCCCGCCTTCGCTACAACCGCCAACACGCCCCCTTGAACTTTTGCCGGCGAGGCGACGGGAAAGCAGTGATGCTGTCAAAAAAGCCGCTTTCGATTATACCGATTTCGCCGCTTTTGAGAGATTGCCGGCCATCTCCCGATTTATGTTGGGAAATGGCCGGCGATCACTTTCGAAAATAAGCCTGTAAGCCTCCCTATCCCTAACCTTGACCTTCCCTGCCTACTCACTCACTCACTGGTTGCCTCCTCCACTGGTCCCGCTACATTCCCAGGTCAGTGATGGCAAAAAAAACAGTAAAGATGTTCAGGACCATTGCTTTCAGGTGCTGCAGCTAGCTCTGCTACTTCTGTCCCCTCTAAAGTAAATTCCTGTTTTAGAGGGGCAGGAACAGCAGAGCTAGCAGTAGCATCCTTCCATACACTACGCACCTGAACCATTCACTCCTCATTCCTTCATATTCATCAAAGATGGTGGCACAGGCAAAATCATGACATTTATAAAGGTCAGATGACTCAGCCAGACCAGTTGCTTAATTTCACAATAATAAGAGCTAATCTAATTCCATATTAATGTAACTGTGACCTCACCCTAGGCACGATACTTCACCCTACAATACCCTTAGAATACCTCGGGCAAAATATCGTGTATCGGACAGGGTTAAGGTACAGACATTAACACTAGCCACGTCTCCCTGTTTCTAAAACGGGGAGAGGAATGAAACTAAATTGGTTATACAGTGGTGGAAATAAGTATTTGATCCCTTGCTGATTTTGTAAGTTTGCCCACTGACAAAGACATGAGCAGCCCATAATTGAAGGGTAGGTTATTGGTAACAGTGAGAGATAGCACATCACAAATTAAATCCGGAAAATCACATTGTGGAAAGTATATGAATTTATTTGCATTCTGCAGAGGGAAATAAGTATTTAATCCCTCTGGCAAACAAGACCTAATACTTGGTGGCAAAACCCTTGTTGGCAAGCACAGCGGTCAGACGTCTTCTGTAGTTGATGATGAGGTTTGCACACATGTCAGGAGGAATTTTGGTCCACTCCTCTTTGCAGATCATCTCTAAATCATTAAGAGTTCTGGGCTGTCGCTTGGCAACTCGCAGCTTCAGCTCCCTCCATAAGTTTTCAATGGGATTAAGGTCTGGTGACTGGCTAGGCCACTCCATGACCCTAATGTGCTTCTTCCTGAGCCACTCCTTTGTTGCCTTGGCTGTATGTTTTGGGTCATTGTCGTGCTGGAAGACCCAGCCACGACCCATTTTTAAGGCCCTGGCGGAGGGAAGGAGGTTGTCACTCAGAATTGTACGGTACATGGCCCCATCCATTCTCCCATTGATGCGGTGAAGTAGTCCTGTGCCCTTAGCAGAGAAACACCCCCAAAACATAACATTTCCACCTCCATGCTTGACAGTGGGGACGGTGTTCTTTGGGTCATAGGCAGCATTTCTCTTCCTCCAAACACGGCGAGTTGAGTTCATGCCAAAGAGCTCAATTTTTGTCTCATCTGACCACAGCACCTTCTCCCAATCACTCTCGGCATCATCCAGGTGTTCACTGGCAAACTTCAGACGGGCCGTCACATGTGCCTTCCGGAGCAGGGGGACCTTGCGGGCACTGCAGGATTGCAATCCGTTATGTCGTAATGTGTTACCAATGGTTTTCGTGGTGACAGTGGTCCCAGCTGCCTTGAGATCATTGACAAGTTCCCCCCTTGTAGTTGTAGGCTGATTTCTAACCTTCCTCATGATCAAGGATACCCCACGAGGTGAGATTTTGCGTGGAGCCCCAGATCTTTGTCGATTGACAGTCATTTTGTACTTCTTCCATTTTCTTACTATGGCACCAACAGTTGTCTCCTTCTCGCCCAGCGTCTTACTGATGGTTTTGTAGCCCATTCCAGCCTTGTGCAGGTGTATGATCTTGTCCCTGACATCCTTAGACAGCTCCTTGCTCTTGGCCATTTTGTAGAGGTTAGAGTCTGACTGATTCACTGAGTCTGTGGACAGGTGTCTTTCATACAGGTGACCATTGCCGACAGCTGTCTGTCATGCAGGTAACGAGTTGATTTGGAGCATCTACCTGGTCTGTAGGGGCCAGATCTCTTACTGGTTGGTGGGGGATCAAATACTTATTTCCCTCTGCAGAATGCAAATAAATTCATATACTTTCCACAATGTGATTTTCCGGATTTAATTTGTGATGTGCTATCTCTCACTGTTACCAATAACCTACCCTTCAATTATGGGCTGCTCATGTCTTTGTCAGTGGGCACACTTACAAAATCAGCAAGGGATCAAATACTTATTTCCACCACTGTATAATTTAATGTAACTCAGGAAAACAAATGTCATTTACATTGATAATTCAATAAATTTTTCTTTTTATTTAGGTTATGGGTATGTGTAAGGTTCAAATCCGTTTAACAAATTCAATATTTTTTTTAGTACATCAACAACTCAACAGATCAACTTCTTCAACTTTTTATCAGATAAGTATAATTTGACTTTAGCAAAATTCATTAACTAAATATGCATTTAATCTTAAAATTTTATCTAAACATTCCCCTCTTCTATAAGAATTGATTCTTTGTTCTTATTTCTTTTTCAGGTCCCTCATCCATCAAGCAGGTAAGTATAGTTTGCGTTTTTTTCTCCCTTTTCTTCTTATAGGTATATCATGGCTCACATCACCAAATCGCAAAGACAAATTAGATAAGTATATTTTACTAATCTAACAAAATTTTCTTCTCTAATATATATAACACAACAGTACAGTATTTCTTAAATTCTCAACAACTGTAAGAGCTGATTCTTTGTTTTATGTTTTCTTTTGCAGGAACTTCTTCAAGGAAAAATACGGTAAGAATTATAAGTCAATGTTTTTAAACAGGGCCCGGTTGATTCTGGCTGATATATTAAAGGATACTCCTCTCCAGCACTTTTGTATGAATCTCTCTCTCTTTTATTGTTGGGTACCGGTACCATGCTGTTTTTCTTTTCAAGATGATAGCGGGTATACTGCAGGCAGGAACTGGAACTCCTCCGAAGGACCTACTACTCTAAGCTGTAACCAACTTAATAAGAAAAACCTTAAACCTTTTCTATCCAGTCCACTCATATTAATATGCAGTGGCTCATTATAATTATTCCTTTCCCTATCTAGCTATTCCCAGGTAAAATAAAATATGATTGAACATCCCTATCTAAACCCTCCCAAACCAATAAATCCCCAAAAATGTATCACAATTTAATATAAGCACTAGGATTATTAAATCCTATGTGTTGATTTTTTTTTCTTTCTCTGCAGCAGGTCACCGCTCTTTCAGAGACAGGGGTATTATAATCATGAGATTTGTTCCCCTCTTCCTTAAATTGATGAAGCTCACAATTACTGGGGTGATTATTTAGTTAAACCTTGTCACAAGGCAAATAACCCCTCACAGAAGTATTTTGAAACTCACACCAGTTCCTTACAAGTTCACTTCTATTAGTGAGCCAGACTGGTACTGCACCCAAATATTTTATTTATCAAAGACACTTCTAACATACAAAGTTATATTAAGATTCAGGCAACAGCTTTCCCATCCAAACCAAAATCACTTGCCTAAAGCCTCCTGACAACACGCGAGCGGCTTTTAAAATTAAGTTTTCCCACTGCAGACACACACCAATATTTTTAATTGATTACCCAAACCTTTCAAAACTCAATTTAAATGTATTTCTTGGCTGAATTGCGCAGAGACCACTTTTACGGGTCTGCACAGCCTTTAACTTACCTCCCAACTGCCACACAAGCCGTTTAGAACTTAAGTATGTCATATATGGCACAAGCCCAGCATGAGCCCCTGCACTAACCTAACACTTTGCAATCCCCTATAAACATACACTTTACATTAAATTATGACATTTTCAGCAATATACAGCACTTTACACATATTTGAATACATTTTCCTTACCTCATTTAGCATTTAACTGTGTTTATTTTTAAGTTTTCTTCTGCACGCGCCTGCTGCACTCCCTGGCACAAGCCAGCATCTGGCTCGTGCCATCAGCTGCTTCTCTCCCTCCTTGTGGCTTCCCCTCAGCGCGTGCCACCCAACAGCACGCCCGCCAACACATTTAGAAAATAAAAAACACCGGAGAAGTGCACCAGAGCACTTCCCCCTTCTTACTCTGTTCCACACTGGGTTCCCCACCCCGGAGCTCACCCTCAGAGGCATCCCAGGTAAAATAATTTAACCCTATATGGGTTACATTAAGACACCCTAGAGGTCTGCTATAGTTATCTCCCTTTACCTTTCTTCTGCTTTCAATATGGTAGATCAGTCTCTTCTTCTGTCTCAACTTCATTCCCTAGTTGTACGTGACACTGTTCTTGTTTGGTTTACTAGCTATCTCACAGGGTGTTCTTTCCAAATTTTTCACGGCTCTACTAAGTACATAAGCATCACCATGCTGGGACAGACCAAGGGTCCATCGAGCCAAGCACCCTGTCACCGACAGCGGCCAAAAGAGCAAGCAATTTGTCCCACCCATCCTAGAAATATTGTATTATTCCCTCGTCCATTCAATAACATTCTATGGCTTTTTCTTCCAGGAAGCCGTCCAACCCTTTTTTGAAGTCTGCTAAGTTAACGGCCTTAACCACCTTCTCCGGCAGCGAATTCCAGAGTTTATGTAACCCGGTGGGTTATATATATATTGGTTGTTTTTTTTTTACCTGGGCTCCCAGAGATTGTTGGTGGTCAGAGCTGTGACTCCAGAAGCATTTCTGGACTTCCTGCATGGAGCTGCACTGTTTGCGGCTTGCCCCAATGCTCTGTTGGATAAAAGTCTGTAAATGTATTTAGATGTGTGTTTAAACATGTGAAATGTGTACTGTATGTGTGGTTTGATGGCACCAATGATTGTAGGATGTTTTGATCTGATTGTATAGACATTTTATGGGGTTTTGTCTGAAAGTATAGCTTTTCTATTATTTCCTATGGAAAGTTATTTTCAAAAATGGAGATCAAGGTTGCCAGGTGGAAAATTTTTTTCCCACCCAAAACAGCCTAAATCCAGCCCAAAACCCGCCCAAACTCAAACCCCGCCCCCGACACCCCCACCCCCGCGTCATCACCCCCGCCCCCGCCGTCATCAACCCCGCCCCGCCGTCATCAACCCCGCCCCTGCCGTCATCGGCCCCGCCTCCCCCGTCATCGGCCCCGCCTCTCCTGTCATCGGCCCCGCCCAGAACGTCATCGGCCCTGTCTCCCACGTCATCGGCCCCGCCTCCCCCGTCATCGGCCCCGCCCAGAACGTCATCGGCCCCGCCCAAAACGTCACTAACCCCGCCCCCCGCGGCCGAAAAAACCGCCAAAAAAACCGCCCAAGAACCAAAAAAGAAGCCCAAAAAACCGCAACCCGCCGCGGGCAAAAATTTCCCACGGCGGGTCGCGGAAAACCGCCCAATTGGGCGGTAAAACCGCCCACCTGGCAACACTGATGGAGATTGTGAAAAAATGTTAATTAGTGTCCATGAGGCAAACACCCTGTGTTCTGACACCTTATTGGCCAGCAGAGGTCAGCTGGTGATTCAGAGACCCAGTGTCCCTTAGCAACAGCTTGCCAGGAAGTGGAGGAGGGGCTGAAGACACTGGAGCAGTGTTGCCAGGTGGGCGGTTTTACCGCCCAATTGGGCGGTTTTTTGGGCGGTTTTTAGGGCTTCCGGGCGGCTTTTTGGGCGGCTTTTTGATTTTTTTCGGCCGCGGGGGGCGGGGTTAGTGACGTTTTTGGGCGGGGTTAGTGACGTTTTGGGCGGGGCCGATGACGTGGGAGGCGGGGCCGATGACGTGGGAGGCGGGGCCGATGATGGGGAGGCGGGGCTGATGACGGGGAGGCGGGCCCGATGACGTGGGAGGCGGGGCCGGTGACGGCGGGGGCGGGGCCGGTGACGGCGGGGGCGGGGCCGGTGACGCGGGGGTGGGGGTGTCAGGGGCGGGGTTTGTGTTTGGGCGGGTTTTGGGCTGGTTTCTGGCCTGGATTGGGCTGGAAAAAAAATTTCTACCTGGCAACCCTGCACTGGAGAGGAAAGGTGTGTTTGGGAGAGCTCTGAGTGCAGGACAGGATCTCTAGGCAGAAAAGTATGTGAAAGTAAGTTTTTCTGTGAGCTTTAAATTCCTGAATACAGGTGAAGAGTGGAAAGTGTTGGATTTGAGCAGAGAAAGAAAGTTCTAAAACTGATTTTTCTGTGTGCTGTTTCAGTATATGAAAGGGAATTTCTCTGCAAGTGTTTGAGCTCTGAGTGCAGTTGAAGTGAGCTGGAGGAGAAAAGTGTTGGATTTGAACAGTGAAAAAAAGAACTAAAACTGATTTTTGTTTGTTTGTGTGCTGTTTAAAAGTTTTGCATGTTAAGACTGGTAGAGAGACCACGATTGTGTAAAACAAATTTGTGCAAGTATCCCAGTTAAGCCACTAGGAAAACTGGTCTCCAAGCTTAAGGTTGGGCTTGCAGTATGTGTGTTCACATGCTGGTGCACTAGAGTGGAAGATTGCATGAATTTGGAGAGACAAAGATGCTGAGAGCTGTGTGACTGCAAGATCCAATGAAGAGTGCCCTTCCTTAGTTAGGGAACTCAGTACAAGAACAGAGAAACTATTTAAGGTTATACAATTATTCTTTATTTTGTTAGCAAGCCACAGTTATCCCTGAATCCCAGCTAGTGCTGTTCCTGTTGTTAATCAGGAAGGAAGGTTTTTTTTCTTGATTTCATTTAAAGGGTGAGGCAGTAGGTTCCTGTACTGAAAGAGAAGATCCTGAGCTCCAACATACAAGCAAGGGGAAGAACGAAGAAGCTCCAGAAGGGCCAAAGATAAGTCTTCACTCCTATGCAAAAGGACACTGAAAGGTCACAGTTTAATCTGATTTACCTGTTGTAGAGACTGAATCTGGGTGTTCACACCTAAAAGACAAAGTAATTCAAAATAATTGATTTTTGAGACACACAATATAAAGGAAATTTATAGATTGAGAGAGAACAAATAAGATACTTTGGTTAATACTTGTCTGTTGGTTTCACTGTTGTTCTACTGCTGCACCTGTAAGAAGAAAATTATGCTATTAGTTTATGTATAAACTAGTAAAAAAGGCCCGTTTCTGAGACAAATGAAACGGGCGCTAGCAAGGTTTTCCTCGGAGTGTGTATGTTTGGGAGAGTGTATGTGAGAGTGACTGTTTGAGAGTCAGAGTGAAAGTGTGAGTGTGTGAGAGAGAGAGTGAGTCTGGGTGTGAGTGTGTTTGTGAGAGAGTGTGTGTGTGAGAATGAGAGTGTGTGCAAGTGTGTATGTGAGACACAGTGTGATAGAGAGTGTGTGTGTGTGGCCATCCATGCTCCTCTGTCCCCTGCCCCCTCCATTCATCCCTTTCCAGCATTTCCCCTCTGTGCCTGAGGCCTGCCCTGCAATCCATATCCATCCATGCCCATATGTCCCCTCCATTCATCCGTATCCAGCAATTTCCCTTTCCCTGAGCCCTGCCGTCCCAATCCATGGCCATCCATGTTACTCTGTCACCTGCCCCCTCCATTCATCCCTATCCAGCATTTCCCCTCTCTGCCTGAGGCCTGCCCTGCAATCCATGCTCCTCTGTCCCCTGCCCCCTCCATTCATCCCTTTCCAGCATTTCCCCTCTCTGCCTGAGGCCTGCCCTGCAATCCATATCCATCCATGCCCATCTGTCCCCTTCATTCATCCCTATCCAGCAATTCCCCTTTTACCTGAGCCCTGCCCTCCCAATCCATGGCCATCCATGTTACTCTGTCCCCTGCCCCCTCTATTCATCCCTTTCCAGCATTTCCCCTCTCTGCCTGAGGCCTGCCCTGCAATCCATATCCATCCATGCCCATCTGTCCCCTCTTTTCATCCCTATCCAGCAATTCCCCTTTCCCTGAGCCCTGCCGTCCCAAATCCATGGCCATCCATGTTACTCTGTCACCTGCCCCCTCCATTCATCCCTATGCAGCATTTCCCCTCTCTGCCTGAGGCCTGCCCTGCAATCTATGCTCCTCTGTCCCCTGCCGCCTCCATTCATCCTTTTCCAGCAAGTCCCCTCTCTCCCTTCCATGACCCCCCCTCGCATCCATGCTCCTCTCTCTCCGATGTCCCAGCCTGGCCCGCCCTCTTCTCCTCCCCCCCTTCGCATCCATGCCCCCCCCCTTCGCATCCATGCATTCGTTTTTTTTTTTTTTTCTTCTTTTCAAATTTACCTCCGTGGCGGTTCCGGCAGCGAAGCGTCAGGGAAGGAGGCGGCGCTCCCGACGTCTAGGTTTCCCTTCGCTGTGTTCCGCCTTCTTTTGACGTCATCCTTAAGAAGGCAGAACACAGCGAAGGGAAGGCTAGACGTCGAGAGCGCCGCCTCCTTTCCTGACGCTTCGCTGCCGAGCGATGCGATTGGTTGAGTGTCATTGCTCCGCCCTCGACGTCATCACGTTTGACGCGTGGGCGGGGCAGACACAATGCGATCTCACCCCCTTCACTTTTGGCTAAAAGAGGCTTCATAGAACGTTGGAGGTGCGTTTTATATAGAGAGATGTATTTTTATGTTACAAAAGAACCTAATATGTTAAGAACATCATTTTTTTCATACCCCAAATTGGGTTTAAATAAACAACTAGTAACTTGTACTTACCATCTGTCTGGTTACTGGGCCTTAAAATCCTTTTAGTTTTCTTTCCCTTCCATGGTCTAGGACTTTGGAGGCGAGGTTAGATTAATTGTCTCCTAGCTCAGAGGTGAACTGCAGGCTTCAGGTATTCGGTCACGGTTAATAGTAGAGCTTGCAGGGTCTTCTGGGACGAGGAAGCTACATTTAAGTACGCGTTGAGTGAAGAAAACCTTCCTCCGATTCGTTTTAAATTTATCACACTGCAGCTTCATCGCATGCCCCCTTGTCCTAGTATTTTTGGAAAGTGTAAACAGACGCTCTACATCAGACCTCTATCATATCTCCCCTCAGCCGCCTTTTCTCCAAGCTGAAGAGCCCCAGCCTCTTCAGCCTATCCTGATAGGGAAGTTGTCCCATCCCCTGTATCATCTTTGTCGCCCTTCTCTGCACCTTTTCCAATTCCACTATGTCTTTTTTGAAGTGCGGCGACTAGAATTGAACACAATACTCGAGGTGCGGTCGCACCATGGAGCAATACAATGGCAGAATAATATCCTTATTTTTGTTTTCAATCCCTTTCCTAAAGATACCCAACATTCTATTTGCTTTCCTAGCCGCAGCAGCACATTGAGCAGAAGTTTTCAATGTATCATCAACGATGACACCTAGATCCCTTTCTTGGTCCATAACTCCCAACGCTGAACCCTGCAAGACGTAGTTATAGTTTGGGTTCCTCTTTCCCACATGCATCACTTTGCACTTGTCCACATTAAACGTCATCTGCCATTTAGACGCCCAGTCTCCCAGTCTCATAAGGTCCTCTTGTAGTTTGTCACAATCTTCCTGCAATTTGACGACTTTGAATAATTTTGTGTCATCAGCAAATTTGATTACCTCACTAGTTACCCCCATCTCTATGTCATTTATGAATATGTTAAAAAGCAGAGGTCCCAACACCGATCCCTGAGGGACCCTGCTAACTACCCTTCTCCATTGCGAATATTAACCTTTTAATCCTGCTCTCTGTTTCCTATCTTTCAACCAGTTTTTAATCCACAATAGACACTACCTCCGATCCCATGTCCCTCTAATTTCCTCTGTAGTCTTTCATGAGGGACCTTATCAAACACCTTCTGAAAATCTAGATACACAATATCAACTGGCTCACCTTTGTCCACATGTTTGTTTACCCCTTCAAAGAAATGCAGCAGATTGGTGAGGCAAGACTTCCCTTCACTGAATCCATGTTGACTTTGTCCCATTAGTCCATGCTTTTGAATGTGCTCTGTAATTTTGTTCTTGATTATAGTCTCTACCATTTTGCCTGGCACTGATGTCAGACTCACCGGTCTATAATTTCCTGGGTCTCCTCTGGAACCTTTTTTAAATATCGGCGTTACATTGGCCACCCTCCAATCTTCCGGTACCACTCTCGATTTTAAGGATAAATTACAAATCAATAACAGTAGCTCTGCCAGCTCATTTTTTAGTTCTATCAGTGCCCTAGGGTGAATACCATCCGGCCAGGAGATTTGCTACTCTTCAGTTTGCAGAATTGCTCCATTATGTCTTCCAGATTTACAGATATTTCAATAAGTTTTTCCAACTCTTCTGCTTCGAATACCCTGTCCGACACCGGTATCCCACCCAAATCTTCCTCGGTGAAGTCCGAAGCAAAGAACTCATTTAGTTTTTCTGCTATTTCTTTGTCTTCCTTGATCGCCCCTTTTACACCCCTGTCATCCAGCAGGCCAACCGATTGTTTTGCCGGTTTCCTGCTTTTAACGTATCTAAAAAAAATTTTACTATCAGTTGTCGCCTCTATCACTATCTTTCTTTCAAAATCCCTCTTTGCCTTTCTTATCAGTGCTTTGCATCTGACTTGACATTCCTTATGCCACTTCTTATTTTCCTCATTCGGTTCCTTCTTCCAATTTCTGAAGGATTCCTTTTTAGCTTCAATAGCCTCCTTTACCTCACTTTTTAACCACGCCGGCTGTCATTTGGTTTTCCGTCCTCCTTTTCTGATGCGTGGAATATGTTTGGCCTGGGCCTCCAGGACGGTGTTTTTGAACAGCATCCATGTCTGTTATAGGTTTCTTACCCTCTCAGTCGCTCCTCTAAGTGTTTTTTTACCAATCTCATTTTATCATATCTTCCTTTTTTAAAGTTAAACGCTAACATATTTGACTTCCTATGCTTACCTGTTGTCAAGCAGCCCCGGACCGCTACCTCCCGTACCAGATCAGGCGCTCCACAAATGACTGTCTAGAATTTTTCCTTCTCTCGTCGGCTCCTGTACCAGCTGCTCCATAAAGCTGTCCTTTATTTCATTGAGGAAGTTTACCTCCCTAGCATGCCCTGATGTTACATTAACCCAGTCTATATGGGGGTAATTAAAATCACCCATTATTATTGCATTGCCTAATTTATTTGCTTCCCTAATTTCCTTTAACATGACTGCGTCCGTATGCGCATCCTGGTTGGGCGGACGTTAGTACACCCCTATCACCGTCCTTTTCCCCTTTACACATGGAATTTCGATCCACAATGATTCCAAGAGGTCTTTTGTTTCCTACAGAATTTTCAATCTAAATGTGGTGACGGCAGTTAGCTTAGCAGAGTTTAAAAAGGGGTTGGACGGTTTCCTAAAGGACAAGTCCATAAACCGCTACTAAACGGACTTGGAAAAATCCAAAATCCCAGGAATAACATGTATAGAATGTTTGTACGTTTGGGAAGCTTGCCAGGTGCCCTTGGCCTGGATTGGCCGCTGTCGTGGACAAGATGCTGGGCTCGATGGACCCTTGGTCTTTTCCCAGTATGGCATTACTTATGTACTTATGTACTTATTTGATTCAAGCCTCTAGTTAACGTACAATGCTACTCCTCCCCCATTCCGGTCCTGTCACATTCCCTGTCTATGCAGAGTATGGGCACTGGAGGATCGGACGGCTATCTTGGTTTTGGGCTTGTTCCAGGTTTGGGCGGCCATCTTAGTAGGGGGCAGCTTAGGTGATAGCAGCCATCTTGGAGTAGGGCAGCTTCAGGAAGAAAGCCCATATTTGGGCGTAGGGTGTCACCGATGGGGGCAGCCATCTTGATTTCAGCTGTACTAGTTTGGGCCTAATTTCTACACTATTTAAGGCTCTGCCCTCAGTCCTTCCAAGCTTTGGCTTCTACTCAGTTCACTGATTAGTTGCAGTGCTTTTGGATCTTCAGTTGTCTGCTGCCTGGTATTGACCTCTGTCTGTCCCTGGATCTGCTACTGACCACTGCCTGGTATTGACCTCTGCCTGTCCATGGATCTGCTACCGACCGCTGCCTGGTATTGACCTCTGCCTGTCCCTGGATCTGCTACCGACCGCTGCCTGGTATTGACCTCTGCCTGTCCCTGGATCTGCTACCGACCGCTGCCTGGTATTGACCTCTGCCTGTCCCTGGATCTGCTACCGACCGCTGCCTGGCACTGACCTCTGCTTGTTCCTGGATCTGCTACTGTCTGCTGCCTGGTACTGACCACTTCCTGTCCCTGGATCTTCTGTTCTCTGCTGCCTGGTCTAACCCTGTGGACTTAGTGCTGGACTTTGTTCTGTCTGCTGTTGGCTACCCGCACTCAGGGGCTCAACTCCTGGGGAGCGGTTGGAGACACAGGGGGAACTCGAGTTTTTGACCGACAGCCCGGTGAGGGGTTTCCCTCATCGAGTACAAGGGCTCACCTCTCCTTGCGGAGAACGTTACAGGTCCACCCTATCACTATGATATAATTTGTACCCTGGTATGACTGGTTATTCTCTTTCTACCAGGTCTCAGAGATGCCTATTATGTCTATTTCTTCATTCAGTGCAATATATTCCAATTCTCCCATCTTATGTCTTAGGCTCCTAGCATTTGCATATAGACACTTCAAGCTAGACTTGTTATTCCTTATCATATCATGTTGATTAATTGACAGTACTATTTTACTATCTTTTGTCTGGCTTTTATTATTTTTATTTAAGGACATTGAATCTACTACAGTATCTTTAGCAACCTCACTATCAAGAAACCCTGTCTTCCCTGTTTGGGTGATTTCTTTGCAAGATACCTTTTTCCGAACCATACGCTTTTGTGCGACTATCGACCCCCCCCCCCCCCCCCCCCCCCGCCACCATTCCTAGTTTAAAAGCTGCTCTATCTCTTTTTTAAATGGATGATGCCAGCAGCCCGGTCCCATCCCGGTTAAGGTGGAGCCCATCCTTTCGGAATAGGTTCCTACCACAGGTCCAAGGCAGCAAAGCTCTGAATCTCACACCCTTTTCTCTTCTATTTTTTTCCTCAAATACCCGGATGTACACAGCTTTGCCCCTCCTCCCCTCTCAGTGTCTGTTAGAGCCTATCTGGTAATGCAGTTAATTGGATTACTTCCCTCCATAGAAAAACAGTTGTAGGAAACACTTTTAAGACAACTTAAGAATCACCAGCACAGAAATGTAACACAGTTGAAGAAGGATCTACCAGCACAGAATCAAACTAGCTATTTAGATTAGTTTATAGGAGAGAGAGGCTTAGAAAGGAGTTAATAGAAAGAGAGAGGCTTTGAAGTACAGCCAGTGAAAGAAAGAACAGCCTACCAAAACAGTTCTGATAAATCTCCCACAGGCCCAAGGCAGCAAAGCTCTGGATCTCACAGCCCTTTTTCCTCCTCTTATTTTTTTTCCTCATCTTATTCTGCCACCCTGGGTGTACCTCAGGGCTCCATCCTGGCACCCTCTTTGTTTAACATTTTTCTCTCTACTCTCCTTACACTTGTCCAGGAACAAGGCTGTGAACCATTTTGTTATACGGATTACTGATTCCACTTCTTCTCTCTCCACGATTAACTGTCTTCGTCATGTCTCCTCTTGGCTTAAAGGTAATTGATTATTTCTGAACTCCACCAAATGCAAATCTATAATCTTTCTAATCCTGGGGTCACCCTCCAAACCCCCCCCCCCCCCCCCAATCTATTGAGGATCATCTTTTTTTCTTCTGTGATACAGTTAAAATCTTAGTGGTTATATTTGACTTTAAAAGATATCACCAAAACAGGGAAGATAGAGTATCTTAATAGTGAGGTTGCAATAGAGACCATGGTAGACCAGTGGGCTCATTTTCAAAGCACTTAGCCTTCCAAAGTTCCATAGGTTTCTATGGAACATTGGAAGGCTAGGTGCTTTGAAAATATGCCTCCAGGTGTCTTTAAAGAAAAAGCAAACAAAATATTGCAAATTAACACTGCCGAGTACTGAGCAAATAGGAACAACAAACATAATTTGAAATGTCAATATGGGAATGGCAGAAACCTAAGAAATAAGATGGGAGAGTTAGAATATATTACACTAAATGAAAAATTAGATATAATAGGCATTGAGACCTGGTGGAAGGAGGATGGACACTGTCGTACCAGAGTACAAATTATATCATAGTGATAGGGTGGATTGAATTGGTGGAGGGGTAGCATTGTATATTAAGGAGGGCCTTGAATCAAAATAGATTGAAAATTCTGCAGGAAACAAAACACATCTTAGAATCCATATTGATTGAAACTCCATGTGTAAAGGGGAAAAGAATAGTGATAGGAGTGTACTACCGTCTACCTGGTCAGGATGAACAGACAGATGTAGAAATGTTATTATCCTCTCCTTAGTCACCGGATTGTGGCGTCCCTCAGAGCTCTCCACTATCACCCATTCTGTTTAATGTAATGATGTCACAACTAGGTAACACACTAGAAACAGCAGGATTCCAAACATCTCTCTATATAAAACGCACCTCCAACGTTCTAATGAAGCCTCACTTTCCCAACATTCTAAAAGTGAAGTGGCTGAGATCGCTTTTCCTCCATGAGTGTCTGCCCCGCCCACGCGTCAAACGTGATGACGTCGAGGGCGGGTCATAGTGACGACAAGTACACTGTAAGCAAGGAAGCCCATTGGTTAATCTCTGTTTCCACTCCCCAACGCAGCCGTCATTCCCATACACTCAAAACCAAGCAAAATCACCGCTGGAACGCACCCCACAGTCCCCCTCAACCAACCCTCCCGCAACTGCTTGCTCACCGTTCCTCCACCCTCCCTCTCCTCCCTGACTCCGGCCATGCTGAAGGACGATTACTACACACGAGTGGAAGTGACCCAATCAACTACACTGTAAGCAAGGAAGCCCATTGGTTAATCTCTGTTTCCACTCACCAACACAGCCGTCATTTCCATACACTCAAAACCAAGCACACCTAGGAGCTGCTGATCCACATTGTCGTTTTTTTCCCCTTCTTCCATCTGAAACACGTCTAAAGCTGTTTCTACTGGATAAACTGCGCCTTAACAGATAAAGGACAAAAGGTTTTTGTTTTTGGATTCTTACTGCACACCTTTTAATTTATTTGAAAGCTTCCCATCTGTACATATGAATATCATGAAATCTAAATTAAAAATCACTAAAACAGCTTTAAAAATTATTCTACGTGGTAGAAACAGCAATTTTAAACTCTGTATTTTCAGATCATTTGTCAACAATACAAAGTTTATCCAGGTAAGTGCCCGTGGCTGCGTCAGCCCTGCCATTGCCTGTCAATGTGTGCCACTGAAAGAGTATGAGGGAGCTCCAGCTGCCTCTGGGTCAGGACAGGACTTAGCTGGTGGACGCCAGAAGCAGTGTCTCTTTAGGTTGACAGCAAATAGCAACCCCCCCCCCCCCCAAGCACCTCAGAGGAAGGGAGTGGACAGGACCAAACAACTGGGTGGGAGGGGGAGGGACCCTTGAACTGGTAGGGGGACTCTGAAACTCTGAGGGAGGGTGGGGGGGACACTGAAACTGGAAGGGACCCTGCAACTCGGAGGGAGGGGGGATGGACCTGGAAACTGGGAGGGAGGGATGGAGGGAGGACCCTGGAACTGGGAGGGAAGAGGGAGGGGCCCCTGGAACACACTCTGATTCTCACACACACTCTCTCTCACAGACACACACCCAGTCTCTCTCATTCTCTGTCACACACACTCGCACATTCACTCTCTCTCACACAGTCAATCTCACACACACTCTCTCAAACATACACACTCCGAGGAAAACATTGCTAGCGCCCGTTTCATTTCTGTCAGAAACGGGCCTTTTTCACTAGTTCATATATGTTGACGATATTACCATATACATAACCTTCAAAAAGAACATTCAAGACATCTTACAAAAGGCAAAACCTGGTTTAAGTTTATTTATTAGGATTTATTTACCACCTTTTTGAAGAAATTCACTCAAGGCAGTGTACAGTAAGAATAGATCAAACAAGAGCAATAGGTTTGATGGAAACCTGGTTCTCAGTGGCCCCCCAATGCACCTCTGCCGGGCCCATGCAAATTAACTACCATAAGAGATACTACTACTACTACTTATCACTTCTATAGCTCTACAAGGCATATGCTGTATACCATACACGAAAACACAGTCCCTGCTCAAAGAGCTCACAATCTAAATAGGACAAACAGAACAAGTAAGAGGTAAGGGAATTAAAAAGGTGGGGATAGAAGGTAAGGGCAAGTGAGTAGTGGTTAGGAGTCAAAAGCAGCATCAAAGAGGTGGGCTTTTAGCCTGGATTTGAAAATGGCCAAAGACGGGGCTAGACGTACAGATTCAGGAAGTCTATTCCTGGCATGAGGTGCAGCGAGATAAAAGTAATGGAGTTTGGAATTAGCAGTAGAGGAGAAGGGGACAGACGAGAGAGATTTATCCACCCGAGGGGGTGCGTAGGAAGAGACAAGAGTGGACAGGTACCAGGGAGCGGTAGAGTGAATGCACTTATAGGTCAGTAAGAGAAGTTTGAACTGAATATGGAAACGGATAGGGAGCCAGTGAAGTGACTTGAGGAGAGGGCTAATGTGAGCAAAGCGACTCTGGTGAAAATGAGTCGCGCAGCAGAGTTTTGGACTGATAGAAGAGGAAAGAGATGGCAAAGTGGGAGGACGGTGAGAAGCAGGTTGCAGTAATCTAGGCGAGAGGTGATAAGGGTTCTGTCAGCATGCTCAGAGAGGAAGGGATGGATTTTGCTGATGTTATAGAGAAAGAAACAACAGGTTTTGGCAATCTGTTGAATGTGAGCAGAGAGGAGTCTAAGATTTCCCCAAGGTTACAAGCTGATGAGACAGGGAGAATGAGAGTGCCATCTATAGAAATAGAGAAAGGGGGGAAAGGAGAGGTGCATTTAGGGGGAAGAAGAGAAGCTCAATTTTGGCCATGCTAAGTTTCAGATGGCGCTGAGACATCCAGGCAGTGATATCAGATAGGCAGGCTGATACATTGGTCTGGATGCTGGTTGTGATTTCAGGGGTAGAGAGGTAGATCTGGGAGTCGTCAGCGTAGAGATGGTATTGAAAGCCATGGGATGATATTAGAGAGCCAAGGGAAGAAGTGTAGATGGAGAACAGGAGAAGACCAAGAACAGAACCCTGAGGTACACCGATTAGTAGTGGGATAGAAGTGGAAGAGCATCCACCAGAGTGTTCACTAAAGGTGTGAAGCGAGAGGTAGGAGGAGAACCAGGAAAGAACAGAGCCCTGGACTCCAAATGAAGACAACGTATCAAGGAGTAAGCTGTGATCAACAGTGGATACATCGAGAAGGATAAGGATAGAATAGAGACCTTTAGATTTGGCCAGTAACAGGTCGTTGGAAACTTACGTTGGGCCCAGCTGCGGTGCTGCTAGTGCTTCCTATGCCAAGCCTGCCTGTTCTGATGTAAACTTCCAGGACTGCCACAGGAAGTGCTAGTGGTGTTGCAGACAGCCGGGTCCCACATGTCTCCCATGGTAGTTCATTTGCACGGGCCCAGTGGAGGTGCAAGGTGGGGCTGAGCAAGACTGTGCTTCAGGGCTGTAGTGGATAGGAGAGAGAGAGAAATTAGGCAAGAATGAATGGGTGGAAAGAGACAGAGAGAGATGGGCTATACTGAATAAAAGGGGGAGGAGAGAAAGGCTATGGGCTGGGGGGAGAGAGAAACTAGGCAAGATTGGATGAGAGGGGAGGGAGAAAGGGAGCGTGACAGAGGGAGATGGAGTGATACTGGATAAAGAGGGGGGAGACAATGGGCTGGGGAGACTAAGAGAAATTGGCAAGACTGGATAGGAGTCGGGGGTGTGTCAAGATGGCGCCGAGAACGGGTGAAGTGTAAGCTGCTCCATTTGGCTTGCTCAGGAATAACAAAAGAAAAAGAATTCCGCTATTAATAAAATGCCACATTCAAAGAGAAAAGGGACGCTGAAGCTAGTGCCCCCGCCTGCCTCAACCTCCTCCCTGATTCAAACAAACCTGGAGTGTTTCTTCCCCAGTACTTCCCAAATAGAAAGGGTAGTGGAATCTGCTGCAGTTGTATCCTGGGAAGCGGACCAACCATTGGAGAATGAAACATCTCTCTCCCCTCCATTGACATCAATGAAACCTCCGTGCCCAGCAACATTAGCAAACCGAGAGGCAATCCAAATGGACACCGAAAGTGTGACCAGAGGAAAGCCCAGCGGGGAACTCAGACCGCTAAAAGATTCACTGAGACTCAAGGACCAGGGGTTTCCTGAGTCCCTGAGAAGGAACCCGGAGGTGAATCTGGAAAAGATATGGCAGAAGCTTCTTGAAATGAACTCAACCTTGCAGAGCTCTTCGAGAGAGGTAAAAGCTTTAAATCTTAAGATTGAAGGACTGAAAGATACTGTTGAACTAGTTAAACAAGAACTGACTTTGAAAGTCTCAACTTTACAAAATGAAATAGAACAAGTAAAAGAATTTAAAGCGTCAGTGGCAAAGGATAATACAGAGATCCGAAGGAAGATTGAGAATATAGAAAATTATAATAGAAGATTAAATTTGCGCTTCTTAAATTTTCCTAAACTCCCTGGGATAAAACTGCTTGAATTGTTTCATAATTTCTAAAAGAAAACTTACAAATTCCTCAAGAAGCCATTCCTCCAGTTAATAAAATTTATTATATACCTAACAAACCCAAAGGAGTTGAAGAAGATAGAAAAGATATGGCAAACGTGGATATTGATGTAGACAACATCTCAGCAATTTTAGAACAATCCCTGGAAAATGTTACCGAAAGAGCAACAATGTTAGTTTCTCTCGTTTTTGAGCAAGACTTTAATTCGATTATGAGACTATACTTTAAGTTTGCTAACCTCCAGTTTGGAGGTGGAAAAAAATCTGGATTTACCCGGATGTCACCAAAACAACGCAACAGAAGAGGAAAGCTTTTCTTTCACTGAAGATGAGAACATTAGAACTAGGAGGATCTTTTTTGCTTGCATGTCCTTGCAAATGCATAGTGAGGTTCAGACAGACAAAATATGCTTTTTATTTACCTGAGCAGCTGAAATCTTTTCTCGATTCAAAATAATTTAACAAGTAGAAGGATTTGGGAATAATGACGCCTTAAATTTATTTGCTGTATACCTTTATAATCTTCCCTTATTCCTGCCTCCCCTCCTTAGATGGTGGTCTAAGAAAGCTGTTTAGTTTGCTTAAAGAGATGATATTCCTTATTTTATATTACTGGCTGTATTTCATTTGACAGATGTAAACTGTTCATAGTAACATAGAGAGGAATAATCGAACGTCGCCGGCCAAATAGGTCGCTGGCGATGTATTGTGGCGGCGGCGCTACAGCTGGCCGGAACCATATTATCGAAAAAGATGGCCGGCCATTTTTTTTTTCGATAATACGGTTTAGCCCGGCCAAATGGCTTGGATTTCGCCGGGTTTTAGATGGCCGGGTTTGTTTTTCAGCGATAATGGAATAATATACCGGCAATCTCCAACCCGGCGAAATCCAAGCCATTTGGTCGTGGGAGGAGCCAGCATTTGTAGCGCACTGGTTCCCCTGACATGCCAGGACCCCAAGTGGGCACCCTAGACATGTGGGTACAGTGGGTTTTGGAGGTCTCCCATTACCAGCACAAGTGTTACAGGTAGGGGGGTATGGGTCTGGGTCCGCCTGCCTTAAGTGCACTGCGGTACCCACTAAAAGTGCTCCAGGGACAGGACTTGTTGCTGCTGTATAAGCTTGGCACACCAGTTGACACCTGAAGACTAATCTCTTTGAAAAAGTCCTTTAATTGAATAAGCACGTTTTCTCACAGCTGCAGATCAGAGGTTGTGCCCCACTGGCAAAGAGTCTTCCTGGTACTGAGATTAGCAGTAGGTCAGAGCTGGCAGAATGCTGTACAATGCCCTCTTTCAGCCACAGTCAAGGTAAGAACTACATTCTCTAATGTGGCTAACACATGAAAGGGATCTAAAAGTGGCTTACAAACATGGCCACTACCTCATGGACTAACGGAAGTAAAACAGGGCACACTCTGACCCAGTTAGCAGGGGGAGAAGCACCATGGGAGTACAGCCCAGTACCCTACACCCACCACAATGCATTGCTGATGTGACTCTGCAGTGCACCTAACAGAAAAGGTGTCACACTCACCCGAGAGCCACATCAGAACCAGGGAAAGGCTGTCGGAGGATAGAACACATTCTGCTGTCACGGAGGTGGGTACGGCATTTGAGGCTGGCATACAGGCTGGCAAAAAAGGTTTTTAATTTTATTTTTTTAGTGTGGGAGGGGGTTGGTGACCACTGGGGGAGTATGGGGAGGTCATCCCCCATTCCCTCCAGTGGTCATCTGGTCAGTTGGGGCACCTTTTTGAGGCTTGGTCGTGAAAATAAAAGGACCAAGTAAACCCGGCGAAATACTGCTTATCGCCGGGGTTTGTTTTTCCATTATCCGCGAAAGCCGGCCATCTGGTTGCCCCGCCGATGTCCCGCCTTCGCCTAGCCGGTGACACGCCCCTTTGAACTTTCGCCGGCGAGGCGACAGGAAAGCGGCGATGCTGTCAAAAAAGCAGCTTTCGATTATATCGATTTCGCCGCTTTTCCGAGATTGCCGGCCATCTCCCGATTTATGTCGGGAAATGTCCCACGATCACTTTTCGATTATAAGCTGGTAGTAACATAGTAGATGACATACATAGTAACATAGTAAATGACGGCAGAAAAAGACCTGCACGGTCCATCCAGTCTGTCCAAGAAATGTGTCACTTTTTTGTGTATACTTTACCTTGATTTGTACCTGTCTTTTTCAGGGCACAGACCGTACAAGTCTGCCCCGCACTATCCCCGCCTCCCACCATCGGCTCTGGCACAGACCGTATGAGTCTGCCCAGCACTATCCTCGCCTCCCAACCACCAGCCCCGCCTCCCACTACCAGCTCTGTTATCCAATCTCGTCTAAGCTCCTGAGAATCCATTTCCTCTGAACAGGATTCCTTTATGTTTATCCCACGCATGTTTGAATTCCGTTACCGTTTTCATCTCCACCACCTCCTGCGGGAGGGCATTCCAAGCATCCACCACTCTCTCCGTGAAAAACTACTTCCTGACATTTTTCTTGAGTCTGCCCCCCTTCAATCTCATTTCATGACCTCTCGTTCTACCGCCTTCGTATCTCTGGAAAAGGTTCGTTGGCGGATTAATACCTTTCAAATATTTGAACGTCTGTATCATATCACCCCTGTTCAGTGGCGTACCTAGGGTAGTTGACACCCGGGGCCGGTCATTTTTAAACACTCCCCTCCAAAATCCAGTACTAGGCATACCGAGAATACAAAACACTCAGGACCTATAGAGCAATTCTACCATACTATAAGCAGTCATTTCTACGAGTCACACATGGAAAAAGAAATCATCTTAAACACTACAGTGAGCACTAGAACATTAATTCACCTATTGTAAAACGAAACCAGACAGATAGTACAGATCGTCAATCCTGCACAGTCAATGCCAACTGAAAGTCATGTCTTTTTCACAAACACAGATACACCCTAATCCACTATAGAACAAGTAATCATAAGCTTTCTATTTAGGCAAAAATTAAACTGAACCCCCAAGATGCCAGACTCTTCATACAATGCAACACCACAGAAACAGAAAATGTCCCCTAGTACTGTGCAAAATATAAAGACAGCTGATGTAAATTTGAAAAAAAACCTAACAATTACCAATCACCACTTTACAAATTAACAAATAGAAATAAAACAAATATAGAAAATAAAATACCATTTTATTGGACTAATACATTTAGCTGTCAGAGGCCAAAACTTCTTCCTCAGGTCAATACAGTATAGTGTGTTACAGTGTCCTGACCTGAGGAGGGGGGTTTTGTTCTCCGAAAGTTAGCCAAAATGTATTAAAATTAGTCCAATAAAAAGATTACCTTATTTACATGTTCTATTATAAACATTTATTAACACAGCTACAATACTACTTTATCCTAAAGCAAAAAAAAACAAAAATATATATTTTATTTACAGTTTGTTGTCTCTGGTTTCTGCTTTCCTCATCTTCTTTTCACTGTCTTCCTTCCATCCAGCATCTGTCTTCGTTCTTTCTCTGCCATCCAGTGTCTGCCCTCTCTGCTGTCCCCTCCATCCAATGTCTGCCCTCTCTCCCTGCCCCTTCCATTCACTGTCTGCCCTCCCTCTCCCCCCCATCCATCCATCCATCGTCTGTCCCCTCTCTCTCTGCCCCTTTTTTCAGCCCCTAGTTCCAGCCCTCTTATCCCACCTGCCCCTAGTTCTAGCCCCAGCCCACATCTCCCACTTGCTCCCCCTTTTCAGCCCCACTATCCCACCAGTCCGCAGTTTCACCCCAGCCCTTTTCTCTCACCAGTCCCGAGCTTCTGCCCCAGCCACTTCTCCCTGTCCCCTTTTCAGCCCCCAGTTCCAGTACTAGCCCCCTTATCCCACCTACCCTCCTTTTCAGCCCCCAGTTCCAGCCCCCTTCATCCACATGCCTTGTATTAGGGACCCATTTTCAGCCCCAGACCCATTTTCCCACCAGCCCCAGGCATGGCTCCCATTTTCTCGCATGGCCCCTTCCCCACCCCCCCCCCTTCTCCCCACCCGTCCCCTTCTCCCCTCTTCTCCCATCTGAGACCCCCTCCCCACCCCAGTCCCCTTCTTCCATCGAGACCCCCCCTCCCCATGTCCCCTTGTCCCATCTGAGACCTCCCTCCCCACGTCCCCTTCTCCCCATCTGAGACCCCCACCCCCTTCTCCCCTCTTCTCCCATCTGAGATCCCCTCCCCACCCCAGTCCCCTTCTCACCTCTTCTCCCATCTGAGGCCCCCCTCTCCAGTCCCCTTCTCCCATCTGAAACCCCCCTCCCCAGTCCTCCTCGCCCATCTAAGCCCCCTCCCAACTCGACCCACCTACCACCTTCGACGACAGCCCTCGTCTCCTGCCTCCATCCGGGGCTTTAAAAAAAAAATCTGAAAAGCAGCATGGCAGGCAGCGCTTCGCGTCTGCCCTGCCTGCTTGTAAAAGAAAGCGGCAAATCTCCTCGTTGACGTCGCGATGTCGCGTCGGGTCTTCCCTCACTGGGTCCTGCCCTCCGCGAGGGCGGGACCTAGTGAGGGAAGACCCGACGCAACATCATGACGTTGACGAGGAGGTTTGCCGGCGCTTTCTTTTACAAGCAGGCAGGGCAGACGCGAAGCACTGCCTGCCATGTTGCTTTTCAGATTTTTTTTTTTAAAGCCCCGGATGGAGAAATGAGAGCTGACTGCAGTCTGCAACCGAGCACCCCCCACCCACTGACACCCGGGGCGGACCCCCCCTCCCCCCCCCTGGTACGCCACTGCCCCTGTTTCTCCTTTCCCTCCAGGGTATACATGTTCAGGTCAGCAAGTCTCTCCTCATACGTCTTGTAACGCAAATCCCATACCATTCTCGTAGCTTTTCTTTGCACCGCTTCGATTCTTTTTACATCCTTAGCAAGATATGGCCTCCAAAACTGAACACAATACTCCAGATGGGGCCTCACCAACGACTTATACAGGAGCATCAAACACTCCCTTTCTTCTGCTGGTCACACCTCTCACGATACAGCCACTGCCTTGTCACACTGTTTCGTCGCCTTCAAATCCTCAGATACTATCACCCCAAGATCCCTCTCCCCATCCGTACCTATTGTACTCTCGCCGCCTAACACATATGTCTCCCGTGGATTTCTATTCCCTAAGTGCATCACTTTGCATTTCTTGGCATTGAATTTTAATTGCCAAACCTTAGACCATTCTTCTAGCTTCTTCAGATCCTTTTTCATGTTTTCCACTCCCTCTGGGGTGTCCACTCTGATACAGATCTTAGTATCATCCGCAAATAGGCAAACTTTACCTTCGGCAAGGTCACTCACAATATATTGAACAGAATCGACCCCAGCACCGATCCTTGAGGCACTCCACTACTCACCTTTCTCTCCTCTGAGCAAACTCCATTCACCACCACCCTCTGGCATCTGTCCGTTAACCAGTTCCTAATCCAGTTCACCACTTCGGTCCTATCTTCAGCCCATCCAGTTTATTTAAAAGCCTTCTGTGGGGAACCGTGTCAAAAGCTTTGCTGAAATCTAAGTAGATTACGTCCATAGCTCGTCCCTGATTCAATTCTCCTGTCACCCAATCAAAGAACTCAAATTATTGAAAATGTAATAAGTAAATAAAAAAATAAAGGAGTCAACTTTTCAAAATGATTGGGGATTCTAAACCCAATAGAAATGACTCCTTGGACACAGTCAAAGGGTTTGCTCAATATTGGGGGTGCTCAAGCACCCACAGCACCTACAGAGCTGGAACAGATCAGTGTTGGAGCTGGTTATAGTGGAAGAGGTAAAGAAGACAGAAGAAGAGAAAAAAATGACACATGGACAGCAGACCCTTGGGAAGAGAATTAAAAGAAGACAGGAAAGCAGTAACCAGAGACTAGGAACAACACAATTTGAAAATTAAATCGCCAGACAGCAAAGGTAGAAAAAAGAATTTTATTTTTAATTTAGCATGAAGTAATGCGGTAGCCGTGCGGTAGCCGTGTTAGACCACTTTAAAAGTTAATAAACATAAAATTAAAATTAAAAAATAAGATGACACCTTTATATCGGACTATAAACATTTTTTGACTAACTTTCGTATACCAAAGCCACCTACTTCAGTCAGAAACAGTATACTAACTGTAATAGTATGCTTGTCCTGACTTCAGAAAGGAGGTTTTTGCCTCGAAACTAGTCAAAAAATGAAATGTTAGTCCAATAAAAATGTGTCACCTTATTTTCTATTTTGTTTTATTTGTTAATTTTTAATGTAGTAATTGGAATATGTAAATTTTTGAAATTTACATCTGCTTTCTTTACAGGTTGCATGATACAAGGGGCATATCACTGTTTTTCTTTGGTTTTACACTGTGTGCAGAATATGGCTTCTCGGGGGTTCAGTTTAATTTTTGTCTACATATTTCTATTTTTAGTTTGTGGTTACTTATTCTATACTTCATGAGGGGCTACCTCTGTTCATGTGTGAAAAGGCTGGGTATTCTTTTAGTATCAAATGTCTGTGTAGGACTAATCTGTACTAATCCAGCTTGTTTTGTTTTCCAATAGGTGTATTAGGTCCCCATTTACAAAGCTGTGCAGCATTGCCGACACAGCCCATTAACACGACTTTGTACAAAAAGGGGGGTGGTAACGTTCTTCTGCCCACTGCAATGCTCAGGGTGTTGGTTTTTTTTCTAGGAAGGACCTCGTGTGATCCCTTGGAAATTTGCTTGTTAACATGCTAGTTTCAGTGGTCCAACTTGTTAAGAATACTTTTTACTTTGTAGTAAAAAAGTAGTTTTAAGAGCTGTACTTTATTACTTTTACTTGAGGATTTTTTTTTTTTTGATAAGACTTTATACTTTTACTTCACTACTTTTGAAGCCAGTACTTTTAATTAAGTACTTTTGAAATGTAACAAACTCATCGCTATTTTTATCCATCCTGTCCCTTTCCTCCCCTCATTTTTGGCATGATTTAGAGCCCTGTTTACTAAGGTGCGTTAGTGTTTTTAGCGTGCCTACACTTAGCACGTGCGCTAACCATGTAGGCGCCTATAGGGATATTGTAGGCACGTATAGGGTTAACGTGTGTTAAAAATGTAAATGCGCCTATAACGCTGCTTAGTAAACAGGGCCCTTAGTATTTAGCTAGTTGAAGGCCAGGTTGTCACAACTGAAAAGTCCCAAAAGAAAAGCCGTAGGATATCCATAGGATAGAACAGTAAAACAAAAACTCAGACATGAGCAAAGAAGACAAAATATGTATAGGAATGTAGCACATGAAAAAATGTATCTGAATGTCAACCAAACCATTTCCTCTTTTTTTTTTTTTTTTTTTTAAATTCAACTTTCTATTAAACACTCCATAATGATAACAACAATATCACCCATCAACATCCAACATAAAGAAAACATGAAATTTAAGTCATGAGACATACAACAACTAGATTGTGATTTTTGCAGCTCTAAATTCCCTCCATGACTCCCCCCATCCATCTTTGTACACAACGTGGTTTCACATATGAATTCAGAGCTATATTTAACATGCCCATTTCTTTTCACATACTTCTTTTTTCCCTTTCAAGCACACCAATATTTTGTTCCTATCTTCTTAACCCTTCCTGGAGGTTACCAATAGTTCCGTAGCTTCGTTCTACATTTTATCAAGCAACATTTTTGTTGCTAAAAGCAATGTTAGCACCAGTGTATCCCCTCTATCCATAATAGTATTATTAGCCAGCTCATTTTCGAAAGAGAAGGGCACCCATATTCCGACCCAAATCGGGAGATGGGCGCCCTTCTCCCGTGGGTGCCCAAATCGGTATAATTGAAAGCCGATTTTGGGCGCCTCCAACTGCAGTCTGTTGCAGGAATGAACAAAGTTGACGGGGGGCGTGTTGGAGGCATAGTGAAGGCGGGACTGGAGCGTGTTTATCGGCCGAGGAGAGATGGGCGCCCTTGGCCGATAATGGAAAAAAGAAGGGCGGCAGTAGCGAGAATTTGGGCCGCTTTTTTTTTTTGACCCTTTTTTTTCATGAACAAGTCCCCAAAAAGTGCCCCAACTGCTCAGATGACCACTGGAGGGAATCGGGGATGACCTTCCCTGACTCCCCCAGTGGTCACTAACCCCCTCCCACCAAAAAAAAAAGAACTTTAAAAACTTTTTTTTTGCCAGCCTGTATGCCAGCCTCAAATGTCATACCCAGCTCCATCACAGCAGTATGCAGCTCCCTGGAGCAGTTGTTAGTGGGTGCAGTGCACTTCAGGCAGGTGGACCCAGGCCCACCTACCAGTTACACTTGTGGTGGTAAATGGGAGCCCTCACCCCCCCCCCCCCAAACCCACTGTACCCACATGTAGGTGCCCCCCCTTCACCCATAAGTGCTATGGTAATGGTGTAGATTTGTGGGGAGTGGGTTTTGGGGGGATTTTGGGGGCTTAGCACCCAAGGGAAGGGAGCTATGAACTTGGGAGGTATTTTAATGGTTGTTTTTTTTTTTTTTTTTTTTTTTTACTTTTTACAAGCGCCCCCCTGGGTGCCCGGTTGGTGTCCTGGCATGTGAGGGGGACAGTGCACTACGAATCCTGGCCCCTCCCCACGACCAAATGCCCTTGGATGTGTTGTTTTTGTAGCGGGGCGGCTCGGTTTCCAATTATTGCTGAAAACCGATAATGCCCATTTCAAATCCACCCAAATCCGATGCATTTGCCCGGCACCAACCGTATTATCGAAACAAAAGATGGACGCCCATCTTTTTCGAAAATACGGTCTGTCCCGCCCCTTCGCGTACCCATCCTTAGAGATAGTTGCCCATGGAGATGGGTGTCCGCGTTCAATTTTGCCCCTCCACGTATCCCTAAAAGACAATTTACTAGCAGCAATCTCCAATTTTTCCAGTCCATCCTTCAACTATATCTCAGATTAAATGCCAGAATTTCTGCCCCTTTGGGCGTTTCCACCACATCAAAGTTGCCAATATCCCCACATTCCCTCCAACACACCCCTTCCTGTTGCTCTTTGCTTACTGCTAAAGCATCCCTTGTGGAGAACAATAAAGTTGCAATATTACTATGCATTGCAGCTGCTTATAATTAGTCAAAGCTGAACAATAGACTTTTTGTCAAAATTTTCATTCTAATTGTCCACAGTATATATCTATCGTTCTCAAGTCTTTTTTGTGGGGATTAACCTCTGGCATAAGCATCATGTAAGAGCAAACACTAAAAAGGAGAAAAGTCCCCTATGAAAAAATAGAAAAGGAAAACAGAAGTAGGGGAGGACCAACCAAAAAGTGAAATGTCAGGCTTCTCATGGAAACACTGGGTTTGTGAGCCCTTGGACCACTGCCGAGGAGCGGCAATGGCAGGCAAAACCACCCCCAAACCAGAGACAAGGCAGAACAGGACTGGAACCCCAGACTGGAGTTGCAACAGAGGCAAACAAGCTGGAACAGGCAGAGCAGGAACAGCTAGACTTCACCTGCACTTGACCGCCGTTCCACAGGAGTTGAGCCCCTGGGTGGCCGGCAGGACTTACAGGACAGGGCAGGGCAGGAACTGGATACCATCAGGAAACACACAAAAGAGTCAGGACTAAAAGCTTCCAGGCAGCAACTAAGACAGAAATACAGACAGGTGAAAGTCAGAACTGAAAGCTGCCAAGCAGCCACTAAAAAGGAGCACAGACACAAGACAAGGAAAAGCAGACCAGAAACAAGACTAGGAACTAAGAAATAAAACCAAAGCTAAGTACACACAAACAAACTTAGAACCAGGCAAGAGACTCAGACTAGAAGAGGACTAGGCAGAAGTGCACAGAGCACACCCACATACCAGGGACCTTAGACGATGCAAAGGCAAACACAGAAGTTTCCAGGTGGCTAATAAAGCCCATAAGCAGCTGAAGTTCAGCTGCAGGAATCACAAGGCAGCTACGGGTGCTGTTCAGGCACAAACAAGAAAAGCAAGTCTGACAGCCTGGAAGATCCGGACTGGACTGAGCTGAAGTCTGGAACGTGTGACAGTTCATAGCAGCCACCGGTTCTGGTCACCAGAGGGCGAGGTGAACACAGACAAGGAAACGAAAGGAAACCTTAGAGTCAAAGAATGACAAATGCCAAATTTATTGTGAAAAATAGTAAAATTTAGGCCAACAGGTCTGCATAAAACAAATCCCCAAAGACAGTCAGAATTCAGAGGAAAGACTCAACATGGTGCCATGTTTTGGTGCAACCGCCTGCCTCAGGAGTCACAATAATCTGAAAATTTCTAAATACATCTGTAGTTTGGGGGTTAAATAATCCTCAAAGGAAATTGTCATTACGTGTTTTTACTGCTAAATGCTCCGAAAAGGTTTAGTATATGCATTGTGTCACACATATATAGGGATATGAACTGAAGTTTCTTACACACAAGCCTTTTATATAACATTTTTTCTAGCCAGGTAGTTTCTCTATGCAATTTCTGTTTGGCATCTCTCCTCATGAGAAGATCCTGAATTTAGAAGTATTGAAAAAAAATGGATTATCCCTGCTGTAATATCCTAAAGTTGCTGCAGTGACATCAAACTGCCTTGATTAAATGAGTGCAACTCCTCAGGCCCAGGCTCTCTAATTTATTTTGAAGGGGGTTGAGATATCCTGTAGAGAAAGGGATTAAGGTTTTCTAGTTACCTTCCCATTCTCCCCATGCTCCATCCTCCTAAATTCTCTCAAAAGGACCCCAACAAAGGGTGGCTAACAAGGTCCACTCCATCCCTCTCTCTCTCTCCCATCTCCACCCACCCACCTCCATCATGTAATTCAAAGATAGAAGAGGCAGTCAAGAAGTCTCTTTCAATGTGCACCCAGTAATTCTCCACATCTCTGTCATGGTGATCTTTCAAATCTTGTAGCACAGATGCCTTATAATATGCCTAAGATTGGGTAGGCTCGCCCCTCCCCCTTCTTGGACAATGTCAGCCACTTTAAACTAATTTTATCTCACTTCCCCTTACAAATAAATTTCCTCCACATTCTCTCCCATATTTTAAATGTTTTTCCTTGAAATATCTATGGTCAATTGTGTAAATAATAATAAAAATCTAGAGAGAATCATCATCTTTTAATTTCATGTCCCAACGATCTTCAGCGCTATTCCATGTCAGGACTCTCTTTTGATTCCTCCTGCACCACAACTTGCACATTATTCTCCAGTCCCAAAGTACTCTTCTTGCGAACTCCTCTGGTTCCACCCACAATTGCAGGCCTGCCTGCTCTTCCTTCATTGGGATTCCAAAGGTTCTGGATTCCACATCAACCTGATGCCCCTTCAACCCCAAGGCGTGGCAACTTGATTCCAGTTGCCCCCTGGAGAGCACTGATGTATGTTTCCCAATTTCAAACTAGCCAGGGACACGATCAAGCTTCACTCCAGGCGCATTAGAAGACAGTGATTTTAGAAAGTCTTTGATTTCTTTCGGTAAAGAGAGAATTGCCACTTATCACAGATAGAAATGATTGATTTCTCTAGGAACCATATCCCACCTGCAGCCCCTTCTCTTGCATCCCTTCTTATGTTGAAATCTTATTTATTGGAGAACTGCAGCCTACATAAACATCAACCAACTCAATAAAATGCTACATTGCATTACAACGGAACAACTCTTTCTTATAAGTCTACAGTTTCTCTTCTTCTATGCACCACATCCAGATTGAGATCTGGGAACGTTTTAAGCTCCAGCTTCTCATATTTGCATATTTAATTCCATCTGGATTGTTTCAATACCGACTCTGTTTCTCAAAAGCACAATAACTTTACCATAGCACATGGCAGCATCTTGGAATCAAGCTTAGGCAGCAGCTCACTATAGGTGTGTTCTATCTCAAAGGACAGAGTAGCCTTGGTAGATGGAAAGTAGTCAGCAGTTTTCACACTAGTCCAATGGTGAGCTGCCCTCGCCCTCCAGTATCCCCAATATTCTCAGGTTAGAACTCTGACTCATATTTTCTGTCATCTACCTTTTTTTGTAGTACTTCTACTTGTTTCACTTTCTGGTCTGTCTCCTGTCCAATCCTCCTCTAGCCCCAGAAGGTGAGCTTCAGCTGATTCTAGCCTGGAGGTAAAGTTCTCTAATTTCTGTTCCAAACTTGTGCTCACTAAGTCAGCTATTTCGAGCTTAGCCCCTCAAAACTCTTGCAGAACTTTAGCCCACGTCTTCCAATTTCTCCCCAGACCCCTTTTGGGCTTACAGCCTGGCAGTCACGTGGTGACTCTGCTGATTCAAGCTTTCTGTTCTTGTGTCTTGGCTGCATTAAGATTTTTAATCAGTGGCACTGACTTGGTGTTATATTGCTTTGGCATACTGGCAGTTCCATCTATATTACCCCTTCCGCCCTTGACTGGTGAAAGTTCTGGGGGCCACAATCTACATAAAGTAGAGGGAGTTCTGTTCACTTATGGGTGCCAAACCTGTGAAGCTCCATCAGACATGTCTGACCACCATGGCTGGCAATGGAAACCCCACCAAAACATAGTGGCTTCCATAACTTTCCTCCCCTTTTCTTTTACTGTTATAGGTCCCTTATCTACTCTGAACACTGCTTTCTGTGCCTTTCTCAAACATACTTAAATTATCTCTCAATTTTGATAACTTTGCCCCTGCTGATGGCTATTCCAGACATCTACCACTGTCTTTTTGTTAAGCTACAGGATGCAGTGATTTCTGTTAGACACCAGTCAGATGTGGTGTCACTTACATGATTCTTCACATGAACTTGGATCTCATGCAATTTCTGCTGAAACAAAGTATGGCTGGAGTTCAGTCATGATACCTAAAAGTCTTATACCCCTGCATTCCAAAATTTGATTTCTTAACATGATTTCATATGCTTTAAGAAAACACCAGGAGACAGAGAATGAAGTGCTGTGAGGCATGGACTTTCATACCTATAATTGCATGGTTCTGTTGCCGTAACTGTTGGAGAAGGAACAGATAGGGCAGATACTCAGGGTCTCACCATAATAAGAGCTCCCTTTGATTCCTGGCAAAGCTGAATGACATCATCAAAATTTCAGGGTATCTGACACCAGGTAGACTCAGGAACAATTGTGATCATCAGAGCAAGCTTAGACCCAAGGAAAGAAATAGCCTCTGCTGACAACCCAGGTAGGGATTGATGGGGTCAAAGTGGACCATGACTGCCCACTACTGCCAGGGTAACAGCCATGGTATGATCACTGCTAGAGGGAAGAAGCAAAAAGCTAAAGGGAAAGGAGACATGGAATATCTTCCAGAAGGATGGAAACTGTAGAGGAAGGAGAGGCAGAAAGGAGAAGGGGGAGATTAACTAATAGGAGGGGGGTGGATCTAAAGGTAAGAAAGGAGGATGTCCATAGTTAAGTGGTTGAGTTAGAGTAGGGTAGGCAAGGCCAGTTTACCAAATTGGATGGGCCAAATGCTCTTTAACTACCAGTATCTACTTTGCTGCTATTTGTATCTGGCTCTAGATCTTGTTTTCTCCAGTGCACTGTGTGGAGAGGTTCTGATGATGGTGACCTCTCCTGAAAGGCCGGTAGGATTCTAGCAGGGAGCCCAGTGGTGAGCAGTAAGAGGGAACATTTACATCTTTTTCTTCTTTCTGTAAAGCTTTGGAAAAAACTATAATGTATGTGAAGCAGACCTTTAATGTTCTCTTTCTACCATATTCACAAACAGAAGTACATTGTCATACAGCAGAGTGTGAGAGGGGGAAAATGATGCTATGAACCTTATCAAGCATTTCACCCACATGACTGATTTTGGAAATGCATAGACACTCATAGCCTCAGTTATGTCACATACAGTGGAAAGGGTGACATCAGAGGGATATGAAGTGGGATATGTGCACATGCCAGTGCTGTTCCTCAGGAGGCTGTTCTGGGCTCTTTGTTCTCCTTGGTGCCTTCAGCAAATGGACTGCAGCAGAACTGCACAGAGGCGTGGCGTGGCAGTGGAACTCTTCGCTCGTTTGGCCATATCAGATCGTAGCCCGTGAAGGTAGAAAGGCACTATGAATCCCAGTAGAGACAGGGTCAGGAAGCTGGCATGAATCTGCAAAACCACAAACAGCACGGTGAAATTCCTAATGACTGCAGCCAGTGAATGCAGTGAGAAATGTGCCTCCAGAACTGAACACAGAGATTGGAAATGCCTTTCTGCTTTTAACAGAACACAGAATGGAAATTTCTGTAAGACACATTCTTATTCTACAGTACAGGTCTTTTCACAGATGACTGAGATTTTGAGCTTTCATTTACCCAAAAGGGATTCCCCTGGGAGGTGGTTTGTAAGAGCCAGGAAAGTAGATGCTGTCCCAGCGTCAGAAGCATAGAAAAGAGGATGTGAACCCCTATCAGTCCTCCAAAATGATTGGCTGGGTATCTGTGAACAGAGGAGAAGGTGTCAGACAGGGAGGATGGGTGGCACCTTGGCAGAGGAGAGGGAGTTTGAAATGAGTAGTATCCTGTGGCAGGGAGAATGAGGGAGAAGCAGGGGTTCAACCATGCACCGTATCCAGGGGAATAGAAAACAGGAGGAGAGAGAAGGAGGGACTGAGCTGTAATTCATGGCCAGTCATGAGGAAAGCAAATGAGGAGGGGGAGCTGGAGCTGAGTCATGCATGCCTTATTGGGGTAAGGGAGCTATGGATAGGAGGCAGTGGTGTGCTTGGAAATTTTTTAAAATGGACTCTCCAGGTATAGCCATTTGGGGTGGACTGGGAGGCAACACATTCTTCTCTCCCCCTCCCCCCTGTGTGGGCACACTAGGCATACCTTTGCTGGTAGGGATGCCGAGCCCCACAAGCCAAATAAATGGACTGACACTCCCTGCAGCTTGTTTCTGGCTCTGAGCAGCATGCCAGGAATTCTTACACATGCTTGCGTGAGAAGTCCTGGCATGCTGCTCAGAGCCAGAAACAAGCAGTGGAGAGCAGTGGCAGTCCATTTATTTGGCTGGCGGGGCTCAGTATCCCTGCCAGCAAAGTTAAAGGAGTTCAAAGATGCCAAGGGAGGCCCTTCTCAAAACTGAAGATTTACCACCACTTTGCTGAAGAATTAAGGCCAATGAATGAGGTTTTTCTCATGAGCTCCAGACAGCCATGTCTAAAACCAGTTGTATTCTTTTTTTTCTACGTTTGTTGTCTGGTCCTTTTATTTTAATTATTGTGTTGGTCCCAGTCTCAGGTTTCTGCTTTCCTCTTTCTTCTCTTAACTGTTTTGCCAGAGCCTCCTTATCCATTTGTCACTTCCTTTCTCTTCATATCTACCATCCATCTTATCTCTACATCCCTGTCTATCTGACCCAGCATCACCCGTCTTACCACCATGTTGAGCTTCTCCGATGTCTGTGTCTCTGTTCTTGCCCTGTCCAACATTCCTCTTTTGTGTCCCTATGCCCTCCCCCCACCACATGCCAGCATTTCTCCCTCTACCCCCCCCCCCCCCACCCTGGGGTCCACCCAGCAAGTGTTTCTCTCTCTTCCCTTGCTCCTGTTCTTTCTACCCTTTACAGGGCCAGCATCTCTTCCTCTTCCTTCTTTCCCCACAGGTCCTGGCACCTCTCTCCTTTCTTTTCCTTCCAATCTCCCCCCCCCCCCCCAAGTCCAGCACCTCTTTCCCTCTCCCTGCCCTCTCTCTTCCTCATTCTCCTAATCTCTTTCTTTCCTACCTAACCTCCCTAACACCCCTTTCCCTCCTTGGTTCACCCCCTGATTCAGTATCTCCCTCCCTCCCTGCCCTTCCTGATGCAGCTTCTCTGTCCATCCTTGCCCCCATCCCTGATGCAGCACCTCTGTCCCTCCCTGCCCTTCCTGATGTAGCACCTCTGTAATGGAAGATTTAAAGGATTGCTTTTCAACCCTGCTTTGATCGATAATGAACTCTGAAATCTTCTGTCTTTGCTGAAAGTAACTTTTCTTGTAAAATAAGACACAGCTCTAATTAATTTGGTATGCAAAGGGGAGGATGGTGCTTGTTTTCGGAAGTTCAGCCTGGCCACCTGGACTTGGAAAACATGTGACCACGGTCCCACAGTATGGCTTGTTTACCTAGACAGAGAAGCATTCTGTAATTTTCCTTAGCTCTGAACATGAGTTCTGAGCCTAATAAAAAGGGGAGATTCTTTCAGTGAAATCGAGAGCTCATCTGTGAGTAACGTATGTACTGTGCAGAGGACTTGTTCCTGGTCTAAAAAGCTCCTGGCTTTCGCTGTAACGGGCCCCCCCCCCCCCAGCTGATGATAAGAGCCTGGATGATGTAAGGACCAGTGATGTTGTATGTATAACATGTATATGTATAGTGTATTATTGCTTCTTTTCCTGGTCTAAGAACTCTTAGCATTGCTTAGATGTTGTCACATCCGTCGCTCCCTCCGGCTGCTCCTCCGTGGGAAGCAGGAGCCGGCGTCCGCCACGGCGAAGGCCGGCTTTCTTGAGGCCGCGGCGGGGAGCCGGGGCTTGCCGCGGTGATGGCCGCCCAGTCCGGGGCCGGGTGCCGGCGATCGCGGCTGCCGGACTCTCGATCGCCGGCTATGGGGGCTGTGCTTGCGCCAGTAGGGGAAATGGCACTGAGGTGCAATGGCCGGCGTCTCCTTCACTCTCGGGCGCGGGAACCCGAAGCTCCGCCTCAGAGGAGTTAGATTGGGAGGCCAGTACTGTAGTCCTGCCTGGGAGGTCGGACAGAGCCAATCAGAAGGGTTCTGTCGATAACCAGGTTCTGATTGGCCGGCTATGTCTACGGGGGCTGGGCGGTTGAATGCTGACAGTATTTAAGGAGCGGGCCTGAGATAGGACTTTGCTTCAGGTTCTGTTTCCTGAGGCCAGTCTCCGCTTGTTTCTGTGCTCAGTTGGTTTCCTTGTGCTTCTGGTTTTGACTTTTGGACTGTTCCTGGTTTACTCTGCTAGCCGCCTGCCTTGACCTTTTGCCTGATTCTGACTATGCTGTTAGCTGCTTGCCCTGAACTGTTGCCTGTTCTTGGACGTCTCCATTTCCATCTGCCCTCTTCTCTCCTGGTTCCAGTCTGGGTCAGTTCATCAACCCCGTGGTTCCAGAAGTCCCGTTGACCGCCTGCAGCTGGGGGCTCAACCCTTGGTGAACGGCGGTCGCCGCGGGTGAAGACTTGGGGTTGCACGGTTGTCCTTTGAGGTCCTTCGGGGCCTTGCAGGACCTAAGGGCTCACCTTCCTTGCAAACAAGACAGGAACCTGAAGCCATGAGCTCGCCTACGCAACCCGATTTACGGGACCTGGCTAAAATTCTCCAGCAGGAGCAGTTGAACGCCCTGTCGGGGGCCCTGCAGAATGTCTGCTCTCAGCTAACCACGGTCCAGATGCAGAACCAGGCCGCTGCGGCACACCAGGCCACTGCAGCGGCACCCCGTCCGGGAGGGTCCTTCCCGGGACCTCGGTTCCCTGAGCCTACTCGGTTTGATGGCATCCCCGGAAGCTGCCGGGGGTTCCTCAACCAGTGCAACTTCAAGATGCAACCAGAAGCTTTTGCCTCAGACCAGATAAAAGTGGCCTACGTTATTTCCTTGCTTACGGGATGGGCCCTAGCTTGGGTGTCCCCGCTATGTGAACAAGATCCGCTTTTGGACAACTATGCGGAGTTCCAGCGCCGATTTCGCATGGTGTTTGATCTTCCAGGAAGGCCGTCTTCCGCCGCTTCCGAGCTGCTGCGGATCCAAAAGGGCGAAGGGACCGTGGCAGACTATGCAATCTGGTTCCGGACTCTGGCGACTGAATTGCGCTGGAATCAGGAGTCCCTATCCGCGATCTTCCTGGAGGGGCTTCAGGATCGAATCAAGGACGAGCTGGCTGGCCGGGAGGTCCCGGGGCAGTTGGACGCCTTGATCTCGCTCTGTGTCCGGGTGGATACCCGTTTCCAGGAAAGGGCTAGAGCCCGTGCGGACCGGCGGAGGGGGCCTGGAGGCAGGTCCCAGTCTAGTCGGGTACCTTCCCCCCGACGGGGCTCCAAGGAGACCTCTGAGGAACCTATGGTCATCGGCCATCAACGGTTAACTCCGTCTGAAAGGACTCAACGCCTTCGGGGCGGCCTTTGCCTGTATTGCGGCGAGGCCGGTCATTTCATCCACACTTGCCCCGCACGGCCGGGAAACGCCACTCCCAAGGCGCCCTGAGGGGAGGGGTCTTGGGGCACTCTAATCCCCTACCAGACCATCTGATTACTCTCCCGGTGACCCTGCGGTGGCAGGAGACAGTGGTTCACACCCGAGCTCTCTTGGATTCCGGGGCCGGGGGAAATTTCATTTGTTAGGAAGTCTTGCGGCAGATGGGATGGCCTATACTGCCCTATCGACCCGCTTTGCAAGTGACATCCATCCAGGGGACAGCGTTACCCCAGCCTATCACGGAGGTGACTCCATTTTTGGGGCTCTAGGTGGGGGAAGACCACCGTGAGGAGGCTCAATTTCTGATTTTACCCCGTACCATTCATCCCGTGGTACTGGGCCTGCCCTGGTTACGGCTCACACCCCTGTAATAGATTGGACTTTAGGGAGGATTCAAGCCTGGGGTGGCGCCTGCACAGAGACCTGTTTGAAGGGCCGGGAATCCAGCTGCCCCGCGATAATAGCCACTCCTAGAACTGTGTCAGTCTGTCAAGCTGCTCTGCTAGAGGAGTACCGGGAGTTCGCTGATGTGTTTAGTCCCGTGGAAGCGGATGTGCTACCCCCACATCGGTCCTTTGATTGCGCTATTAATCTGGCTGGCAAGATGCCACCGCGGGGCCGACTCTATACACTGTCCCGAGAGGAATCGAAGGTCATGCAAGCTTACATCCGGGAGAATCTCCAGAAAGGGTTCATTCGTCCCTCCACGTCCCCTGCCGGGGCAGGATTCTTTTTCGTGACCAAGAAAGATGGCTCCTTGAGGCCCTGCATTGACTACCGGGGCCTAAATGCCATCACCGTTAAGGACCGATACCCTCTGCCCCTTATTCCGGAGTTGTTTGATCAGCTGCAGGGGGCCCAGATCTTCACTAAATTGGACCTCCGTAGAGCCTACAACTTGGTCCATATCCGGCAGGGGGACGAATGGAAAACTGCATTTAATACGCATGAGGGGCACTTCGAATACCGGGTGATGCCCTTCGGCCTGTGCAACGCTCCAGCAGTGTTCCAGAGGTTCATAAACTTCGCTCTTGAAGACCTGCTTTACGCTACGGTAATTGTATACCTAGATGACATCCTGATCTTTTCCAAAGATCCCCAGGAGCATGTGGCCCACGTTCGGACTGTTCTTCAGCGCTTACGGCAGTATCGCTTGTTTGCCAAACTCAGCAAATTCTCATTTCATCAGCAGACTGCCTTTTCTGGGACATATTCTTTTACCTGGGGGTCTGCGAATGGATCCAGACAAACTCCGCGCTATCCGGGAGTGGCCCCAACCCCAAGGCCTGAAGGCGCTGCAACGGTTCCTGGGGTTTGCGAATTACTACCGTCAATTTATTCCTCATTATTCGCAATTGACAGCTCCGCTGACAGCGCTCACTAAGAAGCATGCGGATGTTCGGAACTGGCAGGCCGAGGCGCAAACGGCATTCAGTCAGTTGAAGAAAGCCTTTGAATCCACTCCCATCCTTCAGGCCCCAGATCCAGACAAGCCTTTTGTGGTAGAGGTGGACGCTTCTGCTTTGGGTGCCGGGGCAGTCCTCTCTCAAGTTAACGCCAAGGGCCGGCGTCAACCTTGCTTCTTTTTCTCCCGAAAGTTCTCCCCAGCGGAACGCAATTATACTGTAGGAGACAGAGAATTGCTAGCTTTGAAGTCAGCCCTGCAAGAGTGGAGACATCTGCTGGAAGGGGCAGAGCATCGATTTACAGTGATTACAGACCACAAGAATCTTTTGTATCTGCAGGAGGCCCAAAGGCTGAATCCACGGCAAGCCCGCTGGTCGTTGTTCTTCGCCAGGTTCCGGTTTCAACTTGTGTTCCGGTCAGCTGCACAGAATACCCCTGCGGACTCCCTCTCCTGAGCCTTCGAAGCTCCAGAGGACATTGAGGAGCCTCATCCTATGTTGGATCCGGCCTGCCTCTGTGCGGCCCCGGGGAGGGTCACCCCGATGCGGGAACTCGTGCCTCCGCAGGACCTGGAAAAAGTAATGCGTTGGGGACATTCATCTGTATGGGCCGGACACTTTGGGTTCCAAAAAACCCTCCGTCTGATTTCTCGACAGTACCGATGGCCTCGTATGAAGCAAGATATCCTTCAGTTTGTCACGACCTGCCCTACCTGTGCCCGGACCAAGTTGGTGGTGGGGCGCCCCTGGGGAAATCTGCAGCCCTTGCCCATTCCTGCAGCCCCCTGGGAGGAATTGTCTATGGATTTCATTACGGATCTTCCCCGCTCCCAGGGGCACACTATGATTTGGGTAATGATAGACCGGTTCTCCCGTATGGCACACTTCGTTCCCCTGCCAGGGCTTCCGTCGGCAGCACTTTTAGCACAACAGTTCATCCAGCATATTTTCCGGCTCCATGGGCTACCAGTCAGGATCATCAGTGACCGCAGAGCCCAGTTCACTTCACGATTCTGGAGAGCCCTGTGTTCTGCTCTGGGGGTTGTTACCCATTTCTCCTCTGCCTACCATCCGCAGACCAACGGGATGGTTGAAAGGATTAACCAAACGTTGAAGGGGTTCTTGCGGGCTTTTGTCAACAGGCGGCAAGACAACTGGGCATCTCTTCTTCCGTGGGCCGAGTTCGCCTATAACCACAGTGAACACTCTGCCTCTGGGCAATCTCCATTTTTCAAGGTATATGGACAACATCCGCGGCTTCCTCCGCCCATCCCCTCTGACTCCTCTACGCCCATGGTTACTCAAACCCTGGCTGACCTGCGGGAAGTCAGGAATATGGCCTGAGAGCAACTACAGAAAGCAGCCACCAGGTATAAGTCGTTTGCTGACCGACACCGGCGCCCCGCCCCGGTTTTGCAGCCGGGGCAAAAGGTGTGGCTGAGCACCAAATACCTGAGGCTCCGGGTGCCCTCTCGGAGGCTGGGGCCACGGTACATTGGGCCGTTTGTTATCCAGTCTCGGATCGGAGCTGTGACATACCGCCTGCGGCTACCTATGCGGATCCATAATGCCTTCCATGTTTCTCTGTTGAAGGTCTTTCGGGGGTCTAAATGGCATCCACAGAATAAAGAGTCAGTTGTTCCAGAGGCTGACCCCGATCCCGAGTATGTGGTTGAAGAAATCATAGACTCCAAGAGGCGTCGGGGAAAGCTGCTCTACCTGTTATCATGGAAGCATTTTGGTCCCAAGGACAATTCCTGGGAGCCGGCTACCAATGTACATGCCCCGGAGTTGGTACGGGCCTTCCATGATCGTTATCCTCAAAAACCAGGACCCTAGAGGAGGGGGGCATCTGGGGGGGATACTGTCACATCCGTCGCTCCCTCCGGCTGCTCCTCCACGGGAAGCAGGAGCTGGCGTCCGCCATTGGCGAAGGCCGGCTTTCTTGAGGCCGCGGCGGGGAGCTGGGGCTCGCCGCGGTGATGGCCGCCCAGTTCGGGGCCGAGGCCGGAGGCCAGCGAACGCGGCTGCCAGACTCTCGATTGCCGGCTATGGGGGCTGTGCTTGCGCCAGTAGGGGAAATGGCGCCGAGGCGCGATGGTCGGCGTCTCCTTCACTCTCGGGTGTGGGAACCCGAAGCTCCGCCTCAGAGGAGTTAGATTGGGAGGCCAGTACTGTAATCCCGCCTGGGAGGTCAGACAGCCAATCAGAAGGGTTCTGTCGATAACCAGGTTCTGATTGGCCGGCTATGTCTACGGGGGCTGGGCGGTTGAATGCTGACAGTATTTAAGGAGCGGGCCTGAGATAGGACTTTGCTTCAGGTTCTGTTTCCTGAGGCCAGTCTCCGCTTGTTTCTGTGCTCAGTTGGTTTCCTTGTGCTTCTGGTTTTGACTTTTGGACTGTTCCTGGTTTACTCTGCTAGCCACCTGCCTTGACCTTTTGCCTGATTCTGACTACGCTGTTAGCTGCCTGCCCTGAACTGTTGCCTGTTCTTGGACGTCTCCATTTCCATCTGCCCTCTTCTCTCCTGGTTCCAGTCTGGGTCAGTTCGTCAACCCCACGGTTACAGAAGTCCCGTTGACCGCCTGCAGCTGGGGGCTCAACCCTTGGTGAACGGCGGTCGCCGCGGGTGAAGACTTGGGGTTGCACGGCTGTCCTTTGAGGTCCTTCGGGGCCTTGCGGGACCTAAGGGCTCACCTTCCTTGCGGACAAGACAGATGTAGAGACTAGTGATGTAATGATTGTTTATATAGCTAATCATTGTGTGTATATAGCTAACCATTGTATATATCTTAATCACTGTAGATTTTAGCACCTCTAATAAAGATTTCATTTATCTAATACGAATCCAAAAGAATCCATGGTAATTATTGAGTAGTCTGTGTCAGTGAGACAGGCTGTAAATCCATAGCAGTACAACCTCTCTTCCTCCCTCCCCCTATTCAGTACCTGACTGTCTGTCTGTCTCCCTTGTTGCCCCCCACCACAATGCAGTATCTGCCTTCTTTATTGCCCCCCCATGAAGCACTCCTCTTTGCTCTCTCTCTCTGTCCTCCCCCGCACCTCCTTGCCTCTTCTTCTAAGTTTTGCCACTGCCGTGATTCATTTTTTAAAGCAGTGCTGGCACACATCAGCAAGAGCAGGCTGCTTCAATCAATCCCAGGGGCCTTCCTTCAGTTTGTCCCTCCCCCCCCCCCCCCCCCCCCCGAGGGTTGAAGAACGGCCCCTGGTATTAGCTGAAGCGGCCTGCTCTTGCTGATGTGTGTCAGCACTGCTTAAAAAAATGAATCGTGGTGGCAGCAGAACTTAGAAGAAGACAAGGAGGCGCGGGAGAGGACAACGAAGGAGAGAGAAGAGATGAGATGCTTCATGGGGGAGGGGCAATGAGGGGGAGAGAAGAAGCCTGAGTGAGCCACAGGGGAAGAGGACAACGTTGCCAGGAGGAGAGTCGAGTCACCTGAACCCAAATTTTGGGAGACGGTTGTTGATGTATATACTTTAACAACCAAATTTCCCAAATTTCTTAAAAAGCTAACATATGGCTCTCGCAAGCCGGTTCTAGCACACCACTGATCAGAGTTGAGGATCTGGAACTGAGCTAAGACTCATTGCTGAGGGAAGGAGTTAGTGGCAGCAGAGGTTAAAAGAGGAGAAGCAGGATCTGAAGTGTAGCTGGGGTAAAAGGAGCAAGAGACAAGCAGGGACTGATAGCTGTAGGAGTAGCATGTAGAGGGCAGTTTTATAACTCAGCTCCTGTAGAAGCCTATTCTGTAGAAGAATGTAGGCACCTACTTCCCTTTATAGAATATTAGTGCAAAAACAGATATATATTTGTAAAAGTTAGGCCCAAGCAGTTACACTAGGCATACAGTTAGTGTAACTACTTATACCTAAATACAGGAGATACATGCATAACATAGTATTCTATAAGTTAGAATGCCGATATTCAGAAGGATATGTCCGCTAAAACTGCACTTAACTGGCTATACGGCTATATTCAGCGCCATATAGTTGGCTATCCGACGCTGAATATCGCCTGTCAGCAGCTTAAAGATAGCCGGTTTCATCATGCAGTATAACCAGCTATCCGCCAATTTTAAGTCAAACCAGCCAAGTTTGGCGGCCAAATAGGTGGAATAACTTTGGCCGGTCTGACTTTAACCAGCCAGCGCTGAATATCAGCTTGGCCAGTTAAACTCAGACTGGCCAAAGTTAAACCAGATATTCAATGCCGATCACCAGAAACTGCCCAGCAATGAATATCTAGGTTCAGCACGGATCACGGGAGACAGCCCGGCTAACTCCCGTGGTCTGAAAATCGGGCAGTATTGTAGAATCACAAGCACAGGTCAGCACCCTAGCACAGGTCAAAAAGGGCAGAGGCTGACAAGTCGGTGCGACTCTGGAATCTATCAGAGATTGAGAAGCCTGTAATTTATTAAAGAACATGAGCCTGTGTAAACTCAGGAATTTATGATCTATTATGATACCCTTACGGGCAAGCTGGCTGGCGTGGGAAAGGTGCAATTATAGATGGACAGAAGATTGTGATTTAGCAACTTAAGGGAAAACATAGGGTGAGAAGAGATAAGTGCTGAAGAGATAAGAAGAGAGAAGAGATAAGAAGATAAGTGCTGAAGTAATGTGAAGCCTTGCTTAACACAAAAGGTATATAAACAGCTGTACAAGAGCATTACGTTGGAGAGGCAGTGGCAGACCGCATGTTTGTGTCACCTGCTCTCCACATGAGAAACTAGCATTTGTAATTGTAACTTTCTCTTGGTAAGAAATTAAAGAATTGCTTTTCTCATACACGTGGCCTTCCTAGTCTTTTTATCTCTCTAAATTGCGGATGGCTGGTGAGTATTAATTTGAAGAGGTGGTAAAAAGACTAGTAATAAAAAAAAACAGTATGTGTATAAGTGTGATTCCCACCCATGTGCATATTCACCTGTCAAATATGCAATATGTAAGTTATGCATGTATTTACAGAATAGCACTTGGCCAAAATTTTGGTATTTTCACAAATATGTGCCATTAGTCTAAACACATATGTGTGTAACTGGTACATAAATGTTAGCATCTATTTTATAGAAATACCCCTATTAGAACTGTAGTGGTAAACAGAAGTTGAGTTGTCCTCAGGTGATGTGGCAGAGAGGAATTGTTAGGCTCTTGTCTGTATACTCACAGCACTACATACAACGCAGTGCAGGAGACAAAGAGAGAACTTCTGAGCACTGTGTGCAGAAGGAACCCCAGGACCTGGAGAAAAAATACAGCTGGTCAGAGTTAATACACCTCACACCATTTCAGCAACATACTTCCATAATGCATAAAGGGTCATGGACTTGATATACTGCCTTCCTGTAGTCACATTTTACTATGTGCAGATAATTTCCTTGTCCCTAATAGGCTTTCTGTACCTGGGGCAATGGAGGGTTAAATGACTTGTCCAGAGCCACAGGGAGCAGTAGTGAGAATTGAACCCATTTCCATCAGTTCTCAGCCCATTGCACTAACCATTAGGCTACTCCCTCCACTCCAATGTGTAATACTCTTGGCCTCCCTTGGAGGTTGGGGGAACTAGGGAGAAGACATAAAAGAATTCTGTAAAGTAACCAAGTTACAGATGACTTATGGGGTCTGCCACTTGCATGATGGTTACTTAGTAGACTATTATCAGGATGGTTTTCCTGTCGTCTTTGCCACTTGACTAAGGTCAGCTACTCCTTCATCAACCAAAAGTGGATGGATGTCTGAGTTGGCCAGAGGCCACCTACCTGGCAGAAATCCCAATGTGGAATTTGAACTCAGGCTGTGGGCACAATGGGCACACAACCTACCGATTGCACCACAAAGCTGGTTAGTTCTGTGAAGATGCATATTTTTAGGCAACAAGAACATGCCTATTGTACTGTTCTAGGCAAAGTATAATGTTCTAGGCAAAATATAGTATAGCTTAAACAGCCAGCATAACTATCCTCAAGTAGAAGCTTTACTAGTAGACTCTCAGTTCTTAAGCAAATCTTCTTTATTGTAATACTCATAATAAACAAAGAAAATCCAATTTACAGTTTAGTTGCTTAGAAGAGAATTGTTGCCTTCTGCACCAGAAGCATAGCCAGGTTGAGGGCGCGGGGGAAGCAGAGAGTGGACTGCCACCAGTGCATATTTAAAATGTGACAGATTGCGTGAAAAATAACCTGTCAGAAGAAACTAGGAATGCCTTTGTACATACTGGTTCCCCCTCCCCCATCTCTTTTCCTTGCACCTACATGTGCTCTGATCCTATGTGCATACAGTTAGCCACTAAGTGGAGTGCACTTTTCAGCACAGAGAATTTAATCATACTGTTTCTACTCTGTATAATTTCAGAAGCTCCAAAGAAAAGCAAATATCATTTGTAAGGAGGCCCCAGATAAGGGCCCTATTTCCCACAAGAAAAGTCCTAAAGTGGAGAGATCACGCTTCCCTAGGCATAGAGCTGTCCATCATAGGAAGGAGGGGCCCTTGGAGCTAGGAACTGTCCCTAGGCTAACTAAAGAGGAGGAAGTAGAGGGGCAGGATAAATATCAGAAGGAGGAAGAGACAGAGCCCATGGAGATAGAAGCAGAACCTACAAACCTTCAGGCTAAGGAGGGCCCAGCAGAGACGAAGGTAGAAGGAACCAACCCGAGAGAATTGGGAGGAGTTGATTCCCACACAGCAGAGGAAAGCATGGAGTTAAGTTTTTGATCCTATTTCTTGCTTTGACTTAAAGATTTTTGTAGAACCCTTTTTATGTTTGTTTATGGCAGCAGTGGGCAGGCCAGTGTGAGAAAGTAAACACTGAGAGGGAGGTGGCTGCCCAGTTCTGATGGAGGTAGGAAAGTGCCAGGACTGTATTTTCCTTTTTGGATTGTGATATTATTTGAGCTAGTGTGGCTCCTAGAGCCACATTTCGGAGTTTAATCAAGACTAGTCAAGAGGAACCTGGAAGCAAGGATCAAGAAAGCTGGGAGTGAAATCCTTCTGACTGGACAAAAAGGGGGGGGGGGGGGATTTGCCCAGAATAAAGAGAACTTGTGAAAGGGAAAGGACCCTGACCTACCTGTGATTCTGAAAGGGAACAGGATAAAGAGGGAAAGTCTCCAAACCCACCCCTGTTGGAGGGTGCATAAAGGACACCACCGGACCACCCCCCCATTGGTTTGCACCTGTCCCGACCCGTTGTCGAACAGCTGGGCGGGCCGCCGGGAGGGAGGCGCCCTTGAAGGCAGGCGCCCCCCTACGGTGCTTACCCCGCTTACCGGGTTGGACCAGCCCTGGGAAAGACACTGTTTGTTTGTAGGTTGAGCGAAGCTGGAGGAGAAAACCTGCAATATTGTACTTAAATCTTTCTTGATTGATATCCTGGACATAGTGTTCGAAAAAGCTGATGGTGAAAGCAACCGCAGACTTAGCCATGGGGTTGCAACAAGTTGAATGTGGGTTGTACACACCCAGCAATGTGAACAGGATTCCTTTATGTAGATTCCTTTATGTTTATCCCACACATGTTTGAATTCCGTAACCGTTTTCATCTCCACCACCTCCCACGGGAGGGCATTCCAAGTATCCACGACTCTCTCAGTGAAAAAATAATTCCTGACATTTTTCTTGAGTCTGCCCCCTTCAATCTTGCGTTAGTTACCTCAATTAATCCACAGCCCTAATTTGCATCACCTTTAATTCAGAATGCTGCAGCATGACTGATAGAGGTTTGTAAACAGTGTCACCACATCACACTTCTTCAAAAACTGCACTGACTACCAATGCTGTACAGGGCTAAATTAACAACTCTGATCTTCGAGTCCCGCAGAAGAACTAGACCAAAGTACCTAAAGAATAAATGAACCCTCTATATGGTTTTGAGACCTCTAAGGTCCTCCCTAGATATACCCCTAACTAAGCCCTCGCCAAAGTGAAGTTTCTCAGGAGTAGCCCCCATGCTCCCAGAGGTGCTAAGCCTAACTTCAAAAAGCAGGTGAAAATTTGGCTGTTCTCCCAAGCCTTTAATTACTGTGGCAGCTGACTTAACTAGTCACTTACAATGTTCTGTCTCCATATTCTTGAAGGCAGGGTATAATGTGATGTATATTTAATATGAGTATTATATATATTTAATTGAATTGTTTGTGTAATAAATAGCACAATGTATTAGGACTGCTGTTCTTATAGTTTGCAGTTCCTGTGATTGACTCCTTGTGAGCTTTCCCTATTAGCTCTGAGCTAGGGCCAGCCCTCCCTCTATGTAAGAGGGCCCACTGGTCCAGTCTTCCTAGCATGCCTTTGTGATCAGTAGCTGTTCTAGGGGCTGATCCCTCCTTAATCTACTGTAATTCCATCAATATTTTTCACCATCTCCCAGTCATCTTCCCTAGTCATTCCCTATTTATTTTCTCGGCGTTCTCCCCCTTATATTCCTTCAATATTTCAGCTTTTCCTCTCGAGCTGAGGTTCTGGCCATCTCCTTGCCTCTGAGATAGCTAGATACAGAAGGCCACAATTCTTTTACTAGGAACTGAACTGTAAGTTGGATTTTCTTTGTTTATTCTGACACTTACAATAAAGAAGATTTGCTTACGAATTTAGAGTCTACTGGTAAAGCTACTTGGGGATGGTTTATGCTGGCTGTTTAAGCTATACTATACTTTGCCTAGAACAGTATAGTGAAAAATCTTAGAATAGCTCAGTGGATTCTACGACCACACCTCGAATATTGCGTTCAATTCTGGTCACCGCATCTCAAAAAAGATATAGTGGAATTAGAAAAGGTGCAGAGAAGGGCGATGAAAATGATAAAGGGGATGGGACGACTTCCCTATGAGGAAAGGCTAAAGCGGCTAGGGCTCTTCAGCTTGGAGAAAAGGCGACTGAGAGGAGATATGATAGAGGTCTATAAAATAATGAGTGGAGTTGAACGGGTAGATGTGAAGCGTCTGTTTACGCTTTCCAAAAATACTGGGACTAGGGGGCATGCAATGAAGCTACAATGTAGTAAATTTAAAACAAATCAGAGAATTTTTTTCTTCACTCAACGTGTAATTAAACTCTGGAATTCATAGCCAGAGAATGTGGTAAAGGTGGTTAGCTTAGCGGAGTTTAAAAAAGGTTTGGATGGCTTCCTAAAGGAAAAGTCCATAGCCCATTATTAAATGGACTTGGGGAAAATCCACTATTTCTGGGATAAGCAGTATAAAATGTTTTGTACTTTTTTGGGATCTTCCCAGGTATATGTGACTTCGATTGGCCACTGTTGGAAACAGAATGCTGGGCTTGATGGACCTTTGGTCTTTCCCAGTATGGCAATACTTATGTACTTATGTAAGATTTTAGTGGAAAATCTTGGAATAGCACTGGTTTTTAGTGAAAAATCTTGGACACTACAGTAAAAATTTCAGGGGGAGTGAGGAATCTTGGAGTGACTCAATGGAGTGACACTATTTTAGTGGACTTTCTCAAAATGTCTCGTGTCAGCGGCAGGGCATGTTTCAGTTCAAATGCATGTCTGCATTCAGAGTAATTATAAGTACTCCTCATTGTGAAAGAAAAAGCAGAGTTACAAGTGCATTGCTTGGAAGCTTCTGGTGTGTGACCTCAACTGAAAATTAAATAAATTGTGCAGGAGAATTTGCAGAGCAAATAAAGTTTGTTAAAGTAATAAGGCCTGATAACATTTGCTGGATTCAAGGAAACTCTTTCTCAGAAAAAGTTTATTAAAGCTAAGTAAATTCCATGGCTTGGAATTTACTGTGTGAATTTCAGTGAGAGACTGGTCTGCTTGAATAGACTCAGAATTGTGGAGTTTGCATTCAAATCTATAAGAAAAGAATTGTACAGATTCATAAGCTATAGCAGAAAGTGTGCTTTTCTGCAAGGACCATGCAACCTGTATAATCAATTATCTAAAGCAGGTATTTTGCAAAGTGTAGAAGCTGTGCAGCTCCCCCAGCTCAGCTCTGCAAAAAGTTACAATTATATACAATCTGTACTTGCAAGCTATTTAGAAGCAAGAGGGTTGCCATATAGGGACTTCCAGCTTCCTGAAGTCTTAAGGAAAAGTATCATTTGAGCTCACCCCCCCCCCCCCCCCCCTTTGCTGTTCCTATTAAACAATATTTGGCACAAAGCCTAGGTCACTTTGCACAGGTCTTCTAAAGAAAAAGCCACAGGAAAAAAAGGATTTATTTTTGCTACTGAAACTATGGCATATTCTGAAGTAATTGAATCAGACAAAGCAGTAATTGACGAGGCTGGCACACAGAACACAGTACAAGTCAGCAATGGCAGTGAGAGCGGTTCAAGGTCCTAAAGACTGCGTAAACCAACAGAGAAAGCCAGAGAGTTGTATGAAACTGAAGTAGAAAAATATGTCTTCCTTCCCCTCCGAAGGGACACCACCTTGTAGGGGTGGAGGGGCTTGTGTGTTTCAATGACTTAGAGGGCTATGCTGAAGGGTTACCCATATCAGACAGGCCTCTGAGGAGAAACCAGACAAAGAGTGTCCCAAACTGGGAGAGTGGTAAGATGGTGACCTGAAGTTCATATGCCCAACGGCCCAACTGCCCTCTGAAGTTTCGTCGTCTTTATGTAAATTTCCTCTCTGCAATTGCAGTTACCTTAACTGAGAGGAAGGGGACAACCGGCGGTCAGCCACTGATGGCCAGCGTTTTATCCCCTGAGCAGCAAGTGCGGGACTGCTGCGCAACGAACTGCCCACAGATGAAAGGGTTGGCGAGTCCTTTGATTAGCGCCGGTGAAGGAGCGTCGATGCTCTTGGACTTGGAAAAAACAACTCCATCGCTACCGAATTATTCAACCACCATGCCCAAAGGAGTGGAGGAGTGAGTTAGAGGTATATGCTGAAACGGAGGACATTTACAGCAGAACCCGAATCGGCGGAACCACTCCTAAACACCCATGAGAAATCAACTTGGAGTTTTTGGCTCCCGTGGAGGTTACATTGAATACCATCTGGAAGGCGCTTTGGGACCTAACGGTGGCAGTAAATAATTTTGTTTCAGATATAATTTTATTAGAGAGTTACATGGACAATTCAACTGAACCCCTTTGAGAGTAAAAAATTGATATAACAAATGATTCTACCTGAGCAAGAAGTGGATATGATTTTGAAAATGATAATAGACCAGAAATTTTGAATAATAAAATGAATATTTTTATAGATGATTAATATTGAGATTATTGTTTTTCCCAGAGTTCTGGGTATGACTCCTAAAGTTTTCCTCAGAAATATTTCCTCAAATTATTACTTTAAAAGGAGTGAAGCCTGTGAAAACTGGGATTACTTTAATCAGTGGGATTTGAATTAGAGACTTAAGTATATGTATTGTTAAATAACTTCTGGTTTTTAAAAGAGAGAGAATGTAATCAGATGTATTATTTCTAACTAATATTGGACAATAAGTATGTTTTCAATGAAATGATTTGACTATACACCATATTGGCCTTGAAGAAGCCAACCAGATTATCAATGTGGAATAATGAATTAGACAAGTAATATCTGGGGATAATCAGGTTAATACCACGTTTTTTTTCTGTTTACAGTTTAATTGATCTCCTTATCTTGTTTCACTCTCCCTATTTACTGGTCTAAGGAAGAGAATAGAATTACCTGACTGAAATAATTCCTACATATTACTTTCTCTGTATTTCCAGCAAGTTGTTTTATCGCTTGTAAAAATTTAAATGGTTATAAATAAAATTTTTTTTAAAAATATCTTCCTTTTGAATAAACTCTGGCTCAAAGCACACCAAGGAATGCATTGAGTACCAAAGGGGAGCCATGCTGAAGGGCTAAATACTGGCCTGCTACAAGCTACTTAATAGCAATATCAACAGAAATCACAGGAATAGTGTGACTTTTTGAGCAGGCAAAAAACATCAAATAGTCTGGCCCAAAGAGAGAGACAACAGACCACAGGTCTCACATATCAGACCATGGTGGCAGAAGCAATGAAAGGCACATGCAGCCCCTGCAGGAGAAAATCAATCTCAACATTCAGGCAACTCCAGACACAGTTCTAGAAATTCTAGAGGTTCCAGATACTTAAAATCACACAGAACAAGACATTCCAGCAGATCTGCTACAAGCTCTCGTGCTCTTAAATTGCAATTGGATGCCGTGGCTGCCAAATCAAGAGTTCTCTACGGTAAGCAAGAAGCATCTATAAAAATGGAAAAACTTAAACTAGAAGAAGAGAGAAAGAAGCTGCTGATGTTGCTGCCACTGCCAAGGCTAATGCTGCTGATGTTGCCACTGCTGAGGCTAGTTCTGCCACCATTGCTGCCGCCTCTGAGCACAATAGACAGTTGTGGCCGTGCCCCATGCCTATACTCACCTCTCCTCCCAGTGACCAGGCCCTATGGCTGCTGTGGACTGCTTTTTCCCTGTTTCCCAATCATGTCCAGAGATCATTCCAGTCCTATTCCGATGTTCCAGCATTCCAGCCTTGATCTGGTGTTCCTGTGGTCAAGCCTCACTTTGATGTTCCTGTAGCTAAGCCTCGCTTTGGTGTTCTTGCAGCCAAGCCTCGCCCTTGTGTTCCTGCTGCCAAGCCTCATTCTTGGTTGTGATATCATCAGTAAACTCCTTTATAAACAACTTGGAAATTTTATGCCTTGCCTTTGCAACATAGGTCTTCAGATGAGTTCTCGTTTGTTTGTGTGTGTATGCTGCACTTCCATCCTGCTTCTGCTTTGTCTCCGGTCTCTAATCTTGCTTCTGCTCTGCTTGTCTTTACTCCAGTCCTTTCCCTGCTTGTATTCTGTCCTGCCTGCTACAGCCCTGCTCCGTCTTTAACTTTCATTTCTGACCTGCTTGTATTCTGTCCTGCTTGTTCCAGTCCTGCCTGTCTTCAGCTTCAATTCCAGTCCTGCTTGTTCCAGGCCTGCCTGTCTTCAGCTTCAGTTCCAGTCCAGCTTGTACAAGCCCTGTCTGTTTCCAGCCTCAATCCTTGTTTGGATGGTTCGCCTGCTACTGCTGGTCATCGGAAGTGGCCCAAGGGCTCACTACTCCTGGCTCTGTGACAAGCGGAGATAGCCCTAAACACTCTAAAAGGTAATATACCATCATCACAGCACCAGATTAGCGTCCTGAAAAGAAAAAGGCGTGCAATAAAGAGTTTCAGGGACAAAAAGGATATCTCTTAAAACAAAGAAGCTTGTGACACAGTCTGGGGGTTTTATCAGACCCTTGCTAAGCTTTGCCTTACTACTTATCACAAGCCTTTTTGGTAATACAGTACGCTGAAATGATACACTTGGTCTAAGAGCTAAGATCTCTTCATCAAGCCAGTCTAATGCCAATGAAGGGAGCAGAGCTCTTGAAAACCAGTCACAAATGTATCAAGTTAGTGCAATAAAAAGTAATCACCTACCTATTTGTTGAGCTTCATTTCACTTTTCAAGGCACTTAGAAAAAATGTGCCGGAGTACCTAATGAATAAGTTAATCCTCTATACCAGGGCAGGCAACCTGTGGCACACCATTTAATTTGGTACGACCTACAAACCCACGGGAAGTAACATAGTAAATGACGGCAGATAAAGACCTGAACGGTCCATCCAGTCTGCCCAACAAAATAAACTCATTTTACATGGTATGTAATACTTTATATGTATATCCAAGTTTGATTTGTCCCTGCCTTTCTAAGGGCACAGACCATAGAAGTCCTCCCTGCACCGGTTTTATTCTCCAAATACCGGCGTCGCCACCCAATGTCCACTAAGATTCCATAAGATCCATTCCTTCTAAACAGGATTACTTTGTGTTTATCCCACGCATGTTTGAATTCCATTACCATTTTCATCTCCATCACCTCCCGCAGGAGGGCATTCCACGTATCCACCACCCTCTCCGTGAAAAAATACTTCCTGACATTAGTCCTGAGTCTGCCCCCCTTCAACCTCAATTCATGTCCTCTAGTCCTACCACCTTCCCGTCTCCGGAAAAGGTTAGTATGCGGATTAATACCTTTCAAATATTTGAATGTCTGTATCATGTCACCCCTGTTTCTCCTTTCCTTCAAGGTATACATGTTCAGGTCAGCAAGTCTCTCCTCGTATGGTTTGTAACACATATCCCATACCATTTTTGTAGCTTTTCTTTGCACCGCTTCCAGTCTTTTTACATCTTTAGCCAGATACGGCCTCCAAAACTGAACACAATAGTCCAAGTGGGGCCTCACCAACGACTTGTAAAGGGGCGTCAATACCTCCTTTCTTCTGCTGGTTATGCTCCTCTCCATGCAGCCTAGCATCCTTCTAGCCACGGCCGTCACCTTGTCACATTGTTTCTTCACCTTCATATCCTCCGACACCAACACCCCAAGGTCTCTCTCCTGAGTCGAGCTTACTAATCTCTCCCCTCCTATTCGCTATCTCTCTTTTGGGTTTCTGCACCACAAATGCATCACTCTGCACTCGGCATTAAATTTTAACTTTCGTATTAATGCTGAAAGAAACCGTATGCTTCCTTTTTTTTTAGCTTTTTTTTATTATGCGCTTATAGTGAACTTCACTCTAGTGTGTTTCTTTCAGCATTAATACAAAAGTAAATAAGAAACCAGAATGATTAGCTACCCCAGAGAAAGAAAAATGCTAAAGAATTAAATTTTAATTGCCAGACCCTCGACCATTCTTCTAAATTTTGGAGATCCCTTCTCATCATTTCTACTCCCTCCAGGGTATCCACTCTATTGGCTATCTTCGTGTCATCCGCAAAAAGGCAAATCTTTCCTTCTAACCCTTCAGCAATATCTCTCACAAATATATTAAACAAAATGGGCCCCAGCACCGACCCCTGAGGAACCCCACTGCTCACCATCCGTTCCTCGAGCGGATTCCATTTACCACCACCCTCTGCCACCTGTCGGTCAACAAGTTTTCTATCCAGTTCACCACTTTCGGTCCTAAGTTCAGCCCTTTCAGCTTATTCACGAGTCTTCTGTGGGGAACCGTATCAAAGGCTATGCTGAAATCCAAGTAGATTACATCTAGCGCACGGCCTTCATCCATTTCTTTTGTCACCCAGTCAAAGAAGTCAATGAGATTCGTTTGGCAGGATTTTCCTTTGGTAAAACCATGTTGCCTCAGGTCCTGTAACCTGTTGTCTTCTAGAAAGTTAACTATCCTTTCTTTCAGCAGCGACTCCATTATTTTTCCTACCACCAACGTGAGACTTACCGGTCTGCAGGTTCTCACTTCTTCCCTGTCTCCACTTTTGTGGAGAGACCATATCCGTTCATTTCCAATCTCGTGGAACCTCTCCCGTCTCTAAAGATCTATTAAATAAATCTTTAAGAAGTCCCGCCAGGAGCTCCCTCAGTATCCTGGGATGTATCCCATTCAGCCCCATAGCTTTGTCCAACTTCAGATTCTCAAGCTGTTTATAAACTCTTTCTTCTGTAAATGGCGCAGTATCCACTCCATTCCCAAATATTCCTTCAGCAGCCAACCACAGTCCTACACCAGAATTTTCCTCCACGAACACTGAAGAGAAGTAAATGTTCAGCACATTTGCTTTATCCTCCTCACTTTCCACATAACTATTCTCATTATCTTTCAGTCTCGCAATTCCATTTCTATCATTTCTCCTTTCTCCATTATATCTGAAAAAGGTCTTGTCACCTCTCTTTACATCTTTAGCCATTTTTTCTTCCGCTCATGCTTTCGCTAGCCGTATTTCCCTCTTCGCTTCTTTGAGTTTAATCCGATAATCTTTTCTGTGATCCTCTTGTTGCGTTCTTTTGTATTTCTTGAACAAAGCCTCTTTGCTCTTATTTTATCAGCTACTTGGTTGGAGAACCATATAGGCTTCCTGTTTCTCTTGGTTTTGTTTATTTCCTCGCGTAAAGATCAGTTGCCATATTTATAGCAGTTTTCAGCTTTGACCACTGATGTTCCACTTCTCCTATGCCTTCCCACTTCAACAGCTCCTTTTTCAGGTATTCCCCCATTTTATCAAAATCAGTATGTCTGAAATCCAGTACTTTTAGTTTTGTGCGTCCACACTCCGCCTTCACCCTTATATCAAACCATATTGTGTGATGATCACTATTACATAGGTGGGCACTCACCCAGATATTAGAAACACTTCCTCCATTCATGAGCACTAGATCCAGCATCAACGCCCTCCCTTGTGGGTTCCGTCACCATTTGTCTGAGCAAGGCACTTTGGCAGGCGTCCACAATCTCCCTCCTTCTTTCCGATTCCGCAGACGGGACATTCCAATCCACATCAGACAAATTGAAATCTCCCAACAGTAGCACCTCCCCTTTCATAACAATCTCTTGAATATCCTCTATCAGATCCTTGTCTAGCTTCTCTATTTGTGCCGGAGGTCTGTAGATAACCCCCATGTAGATACAGGTTCCGTCTTCTCTTTCCAGGACAATCCATAAAGCTTCTTCCTTTCCCCAGGTGCCCCACATTTCAGCCGCTCTGATATTGTCTCTCACATACAGGGCCACTCCTCCACCCCTTCGGCCCTCTCTATCCTTTCTAAACAGATTATAGCCCGGTATAGTCACATCCCATTCATGGGAATCATTGAACCACGTCTCTGTAATAGCAACAATATCCAAGTTTTCTTCAAACATCAGGGCTTGCAAGTCTTGAACCTTTTTACCTAGACTACGAGCATTTGTGCTCATTGCTTTCCATCTGAGTAGAGAGTTTAGGTGGTTTTCTGTATTTAGATGACCTTTCCCTCTGCCATCAAGTTTATTCTGGGGGTGACTTTCCGAATTCCCTTGTTTCCTTTTGTCACCCCCGCCTTCTAGTTTAAATGTCTAGAAACATAGTGTCTGAATTTCTCCCCAAAGATCCATTTTCCCGTCACCGAAAGATGTAGCCCATCATTAGAGTACAGCCTGTTATTTTTCCATGTATTACCCCACGCCTCTATGTGACTAAAACCTTCTTCTTTACACCAAGACTCAAGCCACTTATTGAACTCCACTGTATTGAGTAGTCTTTCTTCTCCCTTCCCCCACGTGGGAATTACTTCAGAAAAAGCCACAGTCCGAACCAAAGATTTCAGTCCCTCCCCAAGCTTCTGGAATGCTTTCTATGCTATTGTTGGCCAGGTAATTTGTCCCCAGGTGAATAATAACATCAATATTCGAAGTATACCAGAAAACTTCATTAACCAGAGTATGGACAATTTTAAATATTGTTTTTCATAAATATTTTCAGAATAGCCACTCTAGCAGTTGTTCCCATTGTTTTTAACTACGTTTTTACTTATTTATGTGTCACAGAATGGGTATGGAGCTCTGTGCATTTCTGGTTCCAACATTATGTAATGCCATATTACATTACAGGGTGACTTATATTCCACCGTCAACCTCTCGGTTCTACGCAGATTATAATTTAAAGAAGCTGGGCAATCACCAGGAACATACAATGGTAATAATAAAATAACTATCCTATTGAGCATAACTAAAAACAAAAACTAATATAACAACAGTACTTAAAACAATATAGTACAATACTTTAAATTGTCATTCTCTAGCATGCAGGACAAATTTCCTAAATGATTGTGTCTTGAGGCTGCTTCTGAATTGCATGTAATCTACTGCAGATAATAAGAGACCTAAAACCTCCTGAGCTAGTCATGCTGCTTGAAATGAGAGATTATCAATAAGATTAAGTCTGTCTTGGTTTTTCAAAGGAGGATAGGCAAATAACTTAGGATTCTTAATAGATTTAGTAGACATCTGAAGGAAATAATGATTTAATAAATATGATGGCATAGTGCCAAAGATAATCTTAAAAATTAGACATAGAAATTTGAAAATAACTCCAGCATATATTGGAAGCCAATGGGTTTTTACATAATTAGATGATAAACTATCATATTTATTCAAAGAATAGATTAGCTGTAAAGCGGTGTTTTGTATAGTTTGGAGCTTTTTGAATATTTGCTTAGAGCAACCCAAATAAATTGTGTTGCAGTACTCTAAAAGGTTTAGAACAAGAGATTGCACTAAGTGTTTATCCACTTCTACCCTAGCTAAACTGCCTTTAAATTAGTCACTTTATTTTCTAACTTTTCTTATACCCTACACTGTCTATTAAAATGTTCTGTTATGTACTGTGTTGACATTGTAAGTAGTATACTACAGTCATACTTTGTATTGTTATTTGAATATTTTTACTGCTGTAATTGTTTATTGTTTATGTTTGATTTATTCTTACTGTACACTGCCTTGAGTGAATTATTTCAAAAAGGTGGTAAATAAATCCCAATAAATAAATACAATAAAATAAATAATAGATGGTAGTGTTCCTGTTCAAAATATTTCCGCACACGTCAGAGATTTTGCATAATGAAAAAGACCCTCTGAGTTAAGGTATAATCTGTATATGCAATGTTAATCTAGAATCAAGAAAAACTCCCCAAATTCTCATAGTAGAAGAAAAAGTGTAACTTATCTGATTTATTGTGGTCCACTGGGAATAATACTGACATTCATGAGGCCCTCTGTATATAAAGGCTGCCCGCCCCTGCTCTACACACTTTTGAGAGTTTCCTGCTTTTTCCCCTCATTTTTCTGCTTTTCCTTCCCTCTGTTCTCCTACTTTTCTCTTCCTTCTTTTCCTCTCCTCCCCTCTTCCTGTCTGTTCTTTTCTTTTCCTTCTTGTTGCCACTGCTTCTCTCTCCTCTTTGTCCCTCTTGTTTTGCTGTCTCTCACCTGAAGCTCCAGACTGGGAATGAGACACACAACACCAAATGCACAGAGGAAGATGATTCTCAGGGTGAAAACCACAGTCAGTCGCCGGACACTGCTGATTTGTCTCTGGGGGAACTGCACACTGAAAGCAACATATTTCCATTGTATTAATATGCCACACTTGTTAGCAGTCACCCCAGATATTCTGAGACAGCCCAGCCCCCACCCCTCAAACATACACCCCTTCTTAGAGTAAAAATGCAACTTACCCTGCAATGGCAGCACATTCCTCTTCCTTCCGATTAGTTGGTTTCTGCTGCCTTGACCCCAGTAGAAGTGATGTCATAGGAGCACTCAACAAACTCAAAACTTGAAGGGCCCCAAAGATGGAGGAATACAGACCTGGCAGAGAGAAGAACGTAAGAGAAAACAAGGTTTACTATTACTATATTACTCCTATTTTTTATGACCTACATTGGCTTTCTGTGATTTGGAGAATCAGGTTTAAAATCTTATGTTTGGTATTTAAAGCATTACAAGGAGATAAAAAGAAGGACCAAACACCTCACGAAGAAGGCAAGACAAACAAGCACAGTGAGCAGCAGATGCAGTCAACTTCCAGAATCAAGTAATCTTTATTCCAACCAGTATAAAACAGTTTGAGCAAGATGACCCGACACGGCCATGTTATAGCAGCAGTGATGCTTGCATCAAGGGTCAATAAACTCTCATACCATAGATAGCTGGTATTTGAAACCAAAGACACCAAATCATAAGCATGATACATTTTTCCAGTTAGCTGAAGGCAAGCAACATTCAGGTATAAGAGGTATTTCCCTCTAGGGCTCACAGTCTAAGTGACCCTTTTACTAAGCTGTGAAAGTGCTAGTATAGGCGCAAAGTTACTGAAGCACTACTGTAACACTATGAGCACAATGCCCAGCCATCCATGTGACTATATGGACCTACATGTCATACATGTCCTACATATTTATTTATTTATTTATTTATTTATTTATTTGTTACATTTGTATCCCACATTTTCCCACCTATTTGCAGGCTCAACGGCACCATCCAGCATTCAGAACATGATTATAGTATGCAAACTCAGACATTTCCTCTATAAATACTCTAAGACATTGTGGAGACATCAAGTCTAATAGAGGCACAATATCATTTGTTTACTGTTCTTGGGAGCTGCTGATAAGGTCACGATGTTCCAGGATGATCAAGCTGTTATCAGCATGGATGCAGGTTGTTACCGGAATGGATGTCAATGCAGCAAGCTGGTATCAGAATTGAAGTCAATGAAAGACACTTGAAGCAACTTGTTTATGCTCTTCAAGGATTGTACATACATCAGTAATAAAGATAAGGCTCCATAAAAGGCAGCTCTTGCCAGGGTTAGCTGCCGTGTGCCAACATCACATCCGAGGGGCAAGATCTACGTTGGACCAGACTGACATCTGAAGGACTCCATCAGGTTGTATGTGTGCCATGCATCAACACATGGGGTTAGGGTGACTCTTTATACTAGATAGGGATTTACATACCTTTACTCCAAGCTATTTCTACAATAGGATTGTCTTTGTCTTTATTCCTGTTTACTCTATGTCATTTGCTGCTACTGTAAATAAAATAAGACCTTATTTTTATCTTATTTGGCTGTGGAGTTAGTTTCTTTTATTATTTTGGTGAGTGGGCTTAGATCTAAGGATAAAGGGTGATACATTTACTTCTGACACTTCCCTAACCAATGCCAGTGGGTTTGGGACCCATTTTTGTTATAACTTATACTAATTGGAACCCCCAAATCACCCTAAAACAGAGTTCACCCACACTAGCACATGCATACTGCAGCTTAAAATGGCTTACTACGAAAAGAACTCAGGCATCCTGCAGTAATTTCCAACCATGTGCTTGGTAACTGCTTGCTAAAAAATAGTTTTTCATTTTTCTTGGGGTGGACGTGTCTGCACTAATCATTCTCATGCGCTGATTAGCACTGAGCCCTTACTGCCTACCATCTAGGTGTCAGTAAGTGCTCACGTGTTGACTTTTTATAAAGACTATGCGCTAATGACATTAGTGCATTGCCATTAATTTTTTAAAAATGGAAAATCAGCCATTTTACTGCTGCAGTAAAAATGGCCTTAGCATGTGGGAAAAACCTGCTTAAGGGCGTGCTAAGGTCACTTTTTACTGCAACTTAGTAAAACAACCCCTTAGTTTGTAACTGAGGCAATGTCGGGTGAAATGACTTGTCCAAGATCACAATGAGCAGCAGTGGGATATGAACCTGACTTCCCTGGATCTCATCCTGCTGCTGTTAGGTTCCTTCTCTACTCATTTAGCTGGATAAATTGCTGTTGAAACAGACTCCCATTCTTTGAGTGAGTGTGTGTCAGTCTGTGTCTCTGTGTGTAATATCTATCTATTTGTATATAGATAGATACAGGGACGTAGCCAGACACCCAATATTGGGTGGGCGTGGGCCCAAGATGGATGGTCAGAACGCCGCCCTGTCCCACAAGTGATTTGGTCTCTCCCTCTCTCGCCTGCATTCTAGATGGTGTCACATCACAATTTTTCCTTTTCTCATCAAATTGATTCTTTCAAATTTTTTTTCATTTGTTCACTCTATAGAGCTATCAGAATAGTTTATATTCTTCACTTTCCAGTCAATAACCCTTTTCAGTTAAGAATATAATCTCTCTGTAAATGTTCTGGTAATTTTCCTTTATTTCTTCTATCAGAAGATCTTAATTTGGGAACATCTGACTGTTCCGATATTTCAGATAAAGCTGCTTTTAATTTGGGAACATTTGGCTGTTCCGACATTTCAGATAAAGCTGCTTCTAATTCGGGAACATTTGGTGGTTCTGATATTTCAGATAAAGCTGCTTCTACTTCTGCAACATCGGGATACCTGATTTCAGTAGTCACAACATACCAATTGGGACCAGTTTGTTTCTCTGTAACCAACTCATTTTCTTTAGTGGGTGAACTAGAATTACTATCATTTGACCCATTGTCATCTGGACATTCACTGCACTCAAACTCCGTTAAGTGAATTAACTTAACTAAATTTCGGTGGACTACTCTAATTTTTCCATTCTTGTTTTCCAGTTTAAAAACATTTTTTCAGAGCCAAAAATGTTCACAATGCAATAAGGATCACGACCCCAGATTTCTTCTAACTTATGGCGTCCACGGAATCCATGCCTCTTTACCAAAACCCAATTTCCAATCTCCAAGGTCACAGGACAAGCTTTGGAATCCTAACACTTTTTAGTTTTCACTCCAGCCTTTTCAGATGCCAAACGAGCAATCTCCACTGCTTCTCGGAGTTTATTTCTGTGATGTATTATCCAGTCTTCTATTAGTTTTATTTCTGGTTCAAATTTTGCATAGGAGCAATCTCTTTTGGACAGACTCTGGAACAGATGTAATTTTTACAAGATTGTATCCAGTTCACTATATCAGAGTACATCTTTATCCAGAAGTATCTCCTTCTGATATTCTTGGCAGTGATTTCAGACCCATAGTGACCTCTTTGATCATGGTATATTTTCAAGATTTCATATCTCAATTTCTTGGGTACCACCAATTGTAATAGCAATCCACCATCTCTGAAATCTGTTATTTCCCGATATAATATTTTATTTTTGATGACCAATCTTGCTTGATGACTCCACAATTTCTTAGCTTCCCAGCTCAAATTCCTAGGATCTAAGTTGTTGTTTGTTTCTAGAGCCAGTATCACACCTTTCATGTCATCATCCTTTCTTTGCTTTTCAATGATGGTGAGATCAGAGTAAAGACTACCCTGCATACATTTTATTTGTTTTTCGTTATTCAATGTCTTTATGGGTTTTCTTTCAGAATCACTCAATCAGTTCTTTCTAGTTTTCTTTAATTCCAGTGGTTTATATACCTCTGCCATCTAAGTTCTAGGTGGTATAGTAATATCATTGAAACCAGCATTCTGTAGCCGAATACATTCTGTAGCCGAACACATTAGCAATCAATAACTTCTCTGGAAGGTGTGTCTTCTTCATGGCTGTTATCATCATACTACAAGATGACATACTTTTCACGATTTGACAACTTCCTTCAATTATTTTCTCCGTCCAAGAAGGTATTACTTGGTTTGTGTTTCCGATTGTTTTCACATCACCCAACTTCTCAGCGATCACGTGATTATCATACTTCCTCTTCTCTTGGATGGCCTTCAATGTACTGGAAACCGCATTCTTTTTAGTATCTGTTTTCGTCCCAGCGAGATCAGCGAATAACTTCTCCAGGTATTTTAGAACATTCATTCCAATTATCCCTTGAATTTTTTCACCACCAAAATTCACTTTGGTTTCCTCTTGTAGATTATCTCTTACCACAAACACGCATCTATCAGGGATGGTTTGACCCAAACATTGCACTTCTACTATCAAACTCCCCAAAATTGGCACATCTGTTGTGCTAGTATTTTAATTCCACCAGAACTCTTTAGTTGTTCAGGATTTTCAAAGAAACTGGCAGTCATCGTAGAAACTTCTGAACCCGTATCGATTAAGCATCTTGCCTTAATACCACCAATGATAACAGGCAGGATAAGATAATTTCCAATTGTTCTCTCCTTGTAGGTCTCCCAGTCTGCTTCCGATTCTTGTCCTTCCACGGTATGATTTCGGATCTGAAGCACTGGGTTTTTAGCAGTACCTTCGGTAGGCTTTCCAACATCTACTGGAGACTTTGATATAGGACTGGGTTTTTCTTGGAAGCCAGGACTAGGCTTTTCGTGATCCATTTCTTTCCTATATTCCTGATGAGTGAATCCTCTTTTCCTTAAACAATTTCTCACTATGTGACCTGGTTCTTGACATCTGAAACAAACTACATCACCCCCAGCATTTCTATCAGGTGTTCTTCTTGGTATTCCATCCCTGTATGATCCCATTCCTCTATATTCATTCGGTCGCCTATCATTGGGATACATAGGTCTTCTGTATTGAGAAGAAAACTCTCGAGAATCTCCTCTCACATCGCTCCATTCAGACTCCCATCTATTTTGTCTGGGTCTCTCATACTCAAATCTTTGACACCTCATTTCTTCTTGTCTTTTCTCAAGCTGACCAAGCCTCTTGGTTATCTCATTGAATGCTCTATCTTCTCTGTCACCACTCACAAGTATTTCAGAAGATGCAACATTTCTTCTCCCCATCTCTCTCCTTTCATGTTGGAGAATTCTATGACCAGTTGTATCTCGGTCTAGGTTAGGAGATTTTTCTTCTTCAGCCCATTTTATTGCGATTTGCATCAGCTCCTCAAACAAGAACTGTGGATTTTGTTCAAATTTTCTTTCAACTATTTTTCTGACAAGGTTATCTTTTAATCCAAGTATAAATTGTTCTGTTAAAGTTACAACCGGATCTCCAATTTTTCCTGGACTTCTATTTGTAATCACAGCCAATTTTTCTTGTAGCTGATATGCGTAATCCCTTATAGTTTCTCCATCTTTTTGCTTTCTAGCATAAAATTCGTTGACTCTAATTCCCAAAGAACCTTTATCTCAGTAAACATCAATTAGTTTTCCAAATAACATCTCCAGATCAGCACCTCTCCTGGGTAGAGAATATTTAATTGTTTCTTTTGCTTGTCCCTGACATGGTCACGTACTGTTTCCAATTGATCTTCAGGTGGAATCCTTAAAATTTTCAAAGCAGATCTAGTACTGTCTATCCAGTCTTCCACTGTGAGATCCTCTGATTTGGTGGGAAAACCAAAAAAATCTGGTATGGTTTTGTTACTTGATATTACCACTGTGTTCACAATAGGCTGAGGTTGTAATTGCTGCATCTCTCTTCTAGTTAACTGTTCCATTCTGGTTCTCATTTCTTCTAATTGTCTTTCCATTTCTACTACTCCTGCTTCTGCCATTTTTCTTCTGTGAGTGGGTTCTGGTTTAAAGGCAAGGATCCGTCTTCACCAAAACAGAGAAGAAACTTAGCTAATTCACCTGTGAATGAACTTGTTAAATGCAGTGCACACAAATTTTTTTTTTATTTGGTTCAAGAATTCTGAAAAAAAAATTTAAATAAAATATTCAGAATCCTGCTGACTACGCCAATTCTATGTCACCCTGTCTGTTGTAAGACTTCACATCAAAATGCCTCTGGATTGTAGTCGTGCCAGCCGAGGAAACTAACTGTGTTCAGCTCACAACATAAACAGAGTGAACATAAAATAAAACATCATCCTTAAAAGATAATACCAGATTAATTCATAAAGGTGAATATGAATTCCTGTGAATGGAATCAATTTGATTTATAATAAATCCAGATACTATCCCCTATATATATATAACAATGAATTATTTATTTAAGTGGAATGGAATTCTTTGACTGTACTGGTAAACAGAAAGAAATACTCTTCAGTTAGACTGTACAGGATTAGACTAGTAGAACTGCTGACTCCCTACTGGATCCAGTATACACTCTAATTTCTTTACTAACCAAACATTTAGTTTCCTGACCAAGTTACAGGTAAGTATAACACTTCAAAGATTTCCAACTCAAAAAAGGAATGTTTCTTAGGTGTATCTCATTTAAACATTTTTATAAACAACTTTCCTACAGGGCTTACTTATAAGGTAACTATCCAAAACTACTACTACTACTTGACATTTCTAAAGCGCTACTAGGGTTACGCAGTGCTGTACAATTTAACATAGGACAGCCCCTGCTCAAAGGAGCTTACAATCTAAAGGACAAATGTACAGTCAGACAAATTGGGGCAGTCTAGATTTCCTGAAAGGTATAAAGGTTAGGTGCCGAAAGCAACATTGAAGAGGCGGGCTTTGAGCAAAGATTTGAAGATGGGTAGGGAGGGGACTTGGCGTAAGGGCTCAGGAAGTTTATTCCAAGCATAGGGTGAGGCGAGGCAGAATGAGCGGTGCCTGGAGTTGACGGTGGTGGAGAAGGGTACTGAGAGGAGGGATTTGTCCTGTGAGTGGAGTTTACGGGCGAGAACGTAAGGGGAAATGAGGGTATCCAAAATCTTTCAAATCTTAGTCTTATAGTGGTATAATTATTCTAATTGGATTTCTCCTGCTTCCTTTATTTTCAAAATTAAATCTCAGTTCACTTATGTGATAAACAGGAGTTCCAGAAAAAGTGTGGGAATTCTCTCTCTCTCTCTCTCTCTCTCTCTCTCTTCCTCAATTTCCTGTATTCAGTTGGTTTACTTTTCTCTCACAGTACTTAGCTGAAGGAAAACTTCCAGTGCAGTCTTCAAGAGATCTCTCCTTTAGAAGTTGCCTTCCATGGATTCTTCTCCCTAAACTTAATCTAACATAAAATAAAAGGAGAAATACTGCCTCCCTGCAGTGTGTGAATCTTTAGATCAGCCTGCCTGAAACTGGAACCTGGACTGAGTGCTAAACTATGAAAAAATAAAATAAATTGAATTTCCTCAGTTCTAATTTCCTAAGTAGCTTTGTTATAACTTTACCCTGACTATATAAAGAACAACTCTTTTTTTTTTCTTCCAAGCTGCTGAGATCTTGAAGCCCACTGCTGGATGTCATCCACACACACACATTCATAGATCCACTCCCCTCTCTACTCAGTAAGTCCACTGATCTGGCTAATTCAAAATGTGAGCAAAGTCCTCTTAGTTCCCAAAGATTCTTTTTCTAACTTATCTCCTTTTCACCAAAGAATATAATTCAGATCAAACATTTATCTCAGATCAACTATTTATCTCAGATCAAATATTAATTTCAGATCAAATCTTAAGGTTTCCTTGCTTACAGGCACTTAAATCTACTTAGCCTTTATATAGCTTATAGGATTTAAGCACTCTTAAACTGAAATTCTCCCTTTTCTATTTTTCATAAGCTTCAAGTAATCCTGAAATATTCAGATCCTTTTCTCAGTAGAGAAACCTCAAACTTGTACTTTTCACTCATATTTTCTCATTTACCACATAATCAGGCACTCTTTTATAACTTCAGTCAACTTAGATCAAACAACAATTCTTTCTTTCAACTCTTTTACACACGGAGCTACCAGATGCAGGTCCTGTCTTAGCCAAATCTTCAGTTGCTCTCCTCTCTCTGTTACCCGGCAGATTTTCTAACAGGAGCTGATCATCCAATCAGAGAGCTGTAGTTGAATGCAGATTAACATACACTCTAATGGGAATTTTTAGTCAAAAACACTAGATAAACCCTTCGTTTTGGGATCAAACTTCACATTTTGGATCAGAACCATGCCCTAACATTAAGGCTGTAAACATCTCTATCAATGTTTACCCATAAATATGCAAATGAGAACCTCCCAAAAACGGACTCATTTGCATATGATTTAAACAAATTTGAGTACATAGCATACCAATCCCATTTCCTAGCACCTAAATTCTGCAATTAGATTTAATGCAAATACTTTTAAAACTTATTTTTAGCATTTTTAAAATTTCAGGTGTCAGTGCAGGTATCCTTGGCATGAATTGCTCATGTGCAGGAATTCATCCTAGCTAAATATCTCCCTGACAACCCAGGACACCTCCAGCCAACCCCCCTGCTCTCCCAGCAGTAAGGTAAACAACTTAAACCAATTTCTACAACTGGTTACAATGGTCTCTCAAACATTCCCCCTCCCCTGCATACCTTTTAAACAGCAGATTTTCACCGGCAGCAAGCAGCAGCTAATACACACTGCTTGTGATGGCCCCACAGCCTTCCCTCTGATGCAACTTCCTGTTTCTGCATAGGCGGAAATACATCAGAGGACAGGCTGGTGCGAACAGTATGTATCAGTCACTGCTCGCTGCAGGTGAAGATCTGATATTTTCAAGGTATGCAGGAGGGACAGTTGTTGGGAGTTTTCAGCTGGTGGGGCTTGGGGATCCCTGCCAGCCACATCATAGGTGTGCCGCTACTGGGTAGGCCTGAGCCCAAAGTGGGTGGGCCTAGGCCCACTCGGGACCACCCTTGGCTATGCCACTGGATAGATAGATAGATAGATTAAGATAGATAGATGGGGGTTGATATTCAAAGTGATTTAAATGGCTAGGAGAAGCTTCTGGCTGTTTAAATCACTTGTCCTGAGCTAACTGGGGATATTCAGCGGCTTTTAATCAGGCAGTATCGCTGAATATCCCCTCTAACCGCAAATGCCGAAACCATCTAGTTTGTGAATGGTGCAGAGGGGCAGAGTTAGGGCAGTGCAGAACCTAGCCAGTTAGCAGACATTTTCAGTCTGCTAACCAGCTGAGCAACAGAATAAAGTTAGGACAGAAAAAAGGCTGTCCTAAGTATGTGGCAAATTCAACTAGGCACTTGTCTGAATATCAGTTGGTGCTCAGTTAACTTCCGGGTCATGGCATGAAGTGCTGCTATCTTCTTCCCTCCCTCACAACCCCCCCCCCCCCCCCCCACCACCAGCACATCCTGAACCACCCCTTCCGATCCCCAGTTCACTCCTTCCTCATAAACTCCCATTCCCTGAAAGCATAGCAGGACCCCTTCCCTCCCGCCCATCCCTGAATACTCAGAAAGTCCCCCTCCTGATGCCTGCAGCTCCCCCACCCCTGAAAAAAGCAGGACCCCCCACAACTGAATCCCCCTATGTATGTGGATTTACCTGCCCTTCTTCCCTGGTGGTCCAGTGGGGAAATGGGCAGGAGCAATGCTCACTCATTCCTGCTCATTGTGCTACCTTCCTCAAATGGCTGCCATGACCTCTTGGAATGGAAAATTAATTGGGGGGGGGGATGTAAAGATGAAGGTTTGTCTAGAGCTCCTAATACTCTTGGATCAGCCTTGAGTGCTAGATACAGTAGTCACTGAGGGGGTTTCTGGGCACAAAAGGCCTTGTCAGAGAGCTAGGAGTGAATGCTACATATAACTACCCTGTAGGAATTATATGACACGAGTGGCCCAAGGGGAGTTCCAGGCAGGAAGGGCAAGGGCAGAAAGCAATGGATGAGAAACATTAGGAAGGGTGTGGGGCAAAATGTGTTTGGAGAAGAGTCAGGTGCTTGGCTAGGGTAATACCTGAGCTGAGTGGAAAATGTTGGGGATCCCATACCTGTGTTCTTATCATCCTGGGACAGGTGCTGGAGCATGTGATTAATGGAGCCAAAATAAAAATGGAGCCAGAGCTGGACAATGGAAACCATGAAAAGGTGGAAGATGAAAACCGGGCTGCAGAGGCTATCACTCAGCGGAGGGCTTGCTGCAACAGAGAGAGAACATGAGTTTAGTACTAGACAAAACCATTCACTGCTACTAGGACATATCAAGGTCATGGCACAGGCTCAGATCTGTGTTCCCACCCCCTCCCCTCCAGAGCCTGTGTACTGGACTGCTACCTATTTCTCAGTTGCGTCTCGGACCAGAATCACACTCTGTGCGACAGGCACCCTAGTGTCCCCGTCCTGCTCAGCCACCCAGGAGACACTATGAACAAGGAATGATTTTTGCACCCCCATCTGCCTTGTCCCCTGTGCAGACACACTGCTCATACAGTTCTCAGGACCGGGGCTGCCCTCCTGGACCACCGTGTAGCCAAACTCCAAAAATTGGGGGGGGGGGGGCAGAGCCCAATGTGGGTGGCACATTTTGCCCCATCTCCCTGCCCCGCCAGCAGAAGCCTTCCTCCAGTGCTGTTCTCCGTCGCTTTGCCTGCCCTGTATGCACGAAGTGAGGGGAAAAGCAGCCGCAGGGAAGGCAATGCGGCAGAGAACAGCGGTGAGCCAACAGGTCAAGATGTGCTGACGATAGTGCAAACTTTGTACCCAGCTATTGATGGGAGGAGAGGATCAGAGAAGTGGAAAGGGCTCATTTTGGGTCAGCTCTCTGTTAACAGGCACCATGACATCATTAAGTTTGTTAAGTATGCTGATAAAGAGCATCTTCTACAACAGGCCAGGAAGGCTGAATCTTTCATGTATAATGATACATGGGTTTATGTACACCAGAACATTTCTTCTTTGACTTTACAAAAGCGCAAGCAAATGAAGCTCGGGTTGGAAGCACTTACTAAAGAGTTGGTCTTTCCCCTTTGCCCTGTGCTTTCCTGCTGCAGGGAAGTGCCAGAGAGATTGCACACTTGATGAAGCTTGGAAGGCCTTGCAACTCCACCGCGACCCCCCCCCCCCCCCCCCCTGTGGAGTCGGATGACAATAAAGCTAAAGTTCAGCAGTGAAAATGAGTGTTCCGCAGAGGGAAGGCGCCTCGGCTTGCACCTAGTAAAGACTCGGTTTGACGGTCCTCTAGGTGCCCATACTTGGATGGCTCTGAACTTTGCTGGGTAGTCCCTGGTTCTTTCTTTTCTCTGTTCAGATTCCTATTGACTGGCCAAGCTCTGGTTGTGGCTCTCTATGGGTTTTCTCTGGAATTTGACTGTTTGCTATATTATCACTTGCTGTTTTGCTTTACTGATTGTGAGTTCAATATGGCAGGCTGTTGAGAGTGCGTTTGATTGGGGGTGAGGGATTTGCTGTTATGGTGTATGCGTCGTGGGACGGGAATGGGTGAGGGTGTTGGATGAAGCTTTGCTATTCAGGAGGTTCGAATCAGGACCGCCAACTCTAAATTCCTTTTCTGTTACAGAGGAATGAGTTAACTATTTGGGGTGAGAATGTTTTGAGGAGTCCTTGGGGGATGGATGGAGAAGGGAGGGAGTTGGGGGTGGGTAGGTTTGCTTTATTGGACACTCTGCATTATGTTGCCATGTTTTGTGACTTACGTTTTTTCTTCTGTGGCTTCTATGACCTCCATGATGGTTAGTTTTAAGGTATTAACTCTGAACATTAAGGGTTTAAACTCCCCCAGGAAGTGTCAATTGTTTTATAAAGATCTTGCATTCCAGACACCCCATGTAGTTCTTGTACAGGAGATGCATTTGCATAGGAAGCATGAACATTTGTTACATCATGTCTAACACCCAAAAATTATTTTTGCATCACATAAGAAGGGCACAAAGAAAAGAGGAGTAGCATTATTGTTTCATAGGTCCCTCAGTTGCCAGATATTTCATGTAAAGAGGGATGAGATGGTATCTTTTTGTTTCAGTGAGTATACATGAAAGGACTTATACATTCACAAATATTTATGCTCCCAATTCAGATCAGATAGCTTTTTATAGGAAATTACTGCATGATTTACTTGCTTTCACCGACGGAGTGCTGGTTCTGGGAGGGGAGTTCAATGCCACCATGTGCTCCAACTTAGATAAATCAGGCCAGCCCTTTGGTGATGATCACATTATAGCTAAGGCCATGAGAGCTCTGGTGTTCGAGTTAGGAGTTATTGATCCATGGAGGAGGTGCCAACCTAGAGCAAGAGACTACACCTTGCACTCAAGTGACGATTGCCTGCGTGGAGGGGCATAATCGAACGCGAACGCCTATCTCCATGGGCGTCTATGTCCGAAAACGGGTACGTGAAGAGGCGGGACAGACCGTATTTTCGAAAAAATGGACGTTTTTCAGCTGGGTGTTTGTTTTTTTTTTTTTTTTAGCAATAATGGAAACTAAAAATGCCCAGCTCAAAAACGTCCTAATCCGAGCCATTTGGTCTTGGGAGGGGCCAGGATTCGTAGTACACTGGCCCCCCTGATATGCCAGGACACCAAACTGGGCACCCTAGAGGTCAGTGCGGTGGACTTCAGAAACAGCTCCCACATGCATAGCTCCCTTACCACGGGTGCTGAGCACCCAACCCCCTCCCCCAAAACCCACTACCCACAAATGTACAACACTACCATAGCTCTTAGGGGTGAAGGGGGCACCTACATGTGGGTACAGTGGATTTTGGAGACCTCCCATTTACCAGCACAAGTGTTACAGGTAGGGGTGGGATGGGCCTGGGTCCACCTGGCTGAAGTGCACTGCGGTACCCACTAAAAGTGCTCCAGGGACCTGCATACATGCAGGCCTCTAGGACTTGTTGCTGCTATATAACATTGGCACAGCAGTTGACACCTGAAGACTAATCTCTCCGAAAACGTCCTTTATTGGAATAAGCACGCTTACTCACAGTTAACTGCAGATCAGAGGTTGTGCCCCACTGGCAACGAGTCTCGCTGGTACTGAGATTAGCAGTAGGTCAGAGCTGGCAGAATGCTGTACAATGCCCTCTTTCAGCCACATTCAAGGGAAGAACTAAGTTCTCTAACGTGGCTAACACGTGAAAGGGATCTAAAACTGGCTTACAAAAATGGCCACTACCTAATGGACTACCAGAAACAAAACAGGGCACACTCTAACCTAGTAAGCAGGGGGAAAGCACCATGGGAGTAGAGCCTACCAACTACCAACATTGTGAGCATTTGCCACAAGCTAGTGGAATCACGGAGCCCAATACCCTACACCCACCACAATGCATTGCTGATGTGACTCTGCAGTGCGCATAACAGAAAAGGTGTCACACTCACCTGAGAGCCACATCAGAACCACGGAAAGGCTGTCAGAGGATAGAACACATTCTGCTGTCATAGAGGTGGGTACAGCATTTGAGGCTGGCATAGAGGCTGGAAAAAAAGTTATTAAAGTGGGGGGGGGGGGGGGGTTGGTGGGAGGGGGTTAGTGACCACTGGGGAAGTCCGGGGAGGTCATCCCCGATTCCCTCTGGTGGTCATCTGGTCAGTTGGGGCACTTTTTTGGGACTTGTTCGTGAAAAAAAGGGTCCAAAAAAAGTGACCCAAAATCGCGGTAAAAACGCCTTTTTTTCAATTATCAGCTAAAGACGCCCATCTCTCCTCGGCCGATAACCACGCCCCAGTTCTGCCTTCACCATGCCCCTGACACGCCCCCTTCAACTTTACCCGTTTCCGCAACGGATTGCAGTTGGAAACGCCCAAAATCGACTTTCGATTATACCGATTTGGGTGCCCACGGGAGAAAGACGCCCATCTCCCGATTTGGGTCGCAATATAGGCATTTTTCTCTTTCGATTATAAGCAGGATAGGGACCCTGACAGTGTCAGACCACGTACCTTGTTGGGTTGAACTCCTTGTACCCCAAGAGGACCACAGGACTACATATTGGTCGTTAAATAATAGATTGCTACAGGGGCTGGAAGTGAGTCAGGCGTATGGGCAGCTATTAAGTGACTATTTGGAACACTATGGCTAAGGGTGTTGCTCTTGGGACAGTGTGGGACACTTGAAAAGCTGGAACACGTGGTTTTGGGGTTGTTTTTTTTAAAAGAGAGAAGCCAGCCAGAAGAAAGAAAGGGAGGCATAGATACTGAAGTGGAAAGCAAGGATCCAGGAACTGGAGACACAGCATAAGACCATGGGATCTCCTCATGTGTTGCAAGATTTGCAAGGGGCCAGATTGCACCTGGATATTGCTCATACTGAGCAGCTGGATTTTATTAGCAAAAGATTGAAATTAATGCAGTATGAAAAAAAGAATAAGGGTTAGCTCTCAATTGGCCAATCAGCTAAGAACTCTCCATTTGGAGAGAAGTATATTCATGATCAAGTATAAAAGCAGTAACTTACATCCTTGCTCTGTTCGAATAAGGGAGTGTTTTCAATCTTATTATCCTGAGCTGTATCAAGCCAACCTGCTTATCTGAGAGGAGGCTATTGTACAATACTTAAATAAAACATGCATGCCCTCCCCATCCCATAAGCAACAGACTGCTTTGGATGCGGAGATTACCCCCAATAATATTTTGACTGCTAGCAGAGGTTTACCCTCCGGTAAGACTCCCAGGTTGGATGGGCTAATGGGGAAATTTTATAGGGACTTTGCTAAAGACTTGGCACTTCTGTTAGCGTTAGTGGCTAATTCAGTTCGAAGAGGTGAGCCTTTGCTGTCTTCTATGAGGAACGCTTGGATTGCTGTTATCCCCAAGCCGCAGAAGGATCCATCTGAGTGCCCATCCTATTTTCCTACTTCCATTCTTAACGTGGATGTAAAAAATCATAGCAAAGGTGCTGGCTAACCATTTAATGGGTCCCGTGGGACTGCTGGTACCCCCTGATCAAGTAGGCTTTATTTCTAAGAGGCAAGCTTCAGATAACAGCCAGACAATGATTGATTTGCTCTATCTAGCTATGCAGGACAAGTTGGCAGCTTGATTGTTTAGTATTGATGCCGAAAAGGCCTTTGACAGGTTGCACTGGTGCTTTATGGATTGGGTTCTTGAAAAATTTGGGGTAGGTTCAAGCTTTATACTCCTCTCTGACAGCCTGTATCTATGTCAATGGGGGCAACTCACCAGTGTTTTCTTTGGGGCAAAGCACTTGACAAAGTTGCCAGCTGTTCCTCTTGCTTTTCACACTATTAATGGAGCCTTTTGTGGAGGCAGTGCATCAGAACATTGACATTCAAGGCTTGTGAATGGGACAGAAAGACTACAAGCTATCACTATTTGCAGATGACGTTTTGTTTTCTAACTAAGCCTAACTTGTTATCGGAGATACAGAAATACGCTTTGGTCTCTGGTTTTCAAATTAATGTCACCAAAATGGAGACGATGACTTTGGGTGTTTCATAAAAGACAATGGAGACCTTACATCAAGCTTTTTCCTTTAAATGGATGACTAATAGTATTAGATACCTGGGAGTTCTTGTGACACCTAATTATTCTGACTTGTTTAAAGTAAATTACACTGCATACTAAAGCAATCATTTCAGATTTGAGTAGGTGGGACCTGATGGATCTTTCTTGGCTATGTAGAATTACCACTGTCAAAATGAATATCCTCCCTAGGTTGATGTTTCAGGTGCTGCCTGTTATGATTTCCAAAAAATGTCTAGACTCTCTCCAGAGTAAGGTTTTGAAATTTATATGGCATAATAAGTGACCTCGTCTGGCTCGGGGTGCTGTCTATAGTGATAAGAAGAAGGATGGCTTTAGAGTTCCCAACCTGTTCTAATACTATAGGTTGGTACAAATGTGGGCTGCAATAGAATGGTTTCAGGGTTATTCTTACAAGAGATAGGTGGCTCTTGAGCAGCATATGTTGGGCCCTCAGAGTCTGGCCCATCTTTTGTGTCTGTCCTCTAGGGTATGGAGGTTGCCCTCCAGACTCTGCCCCACTATCTTGTGAACCCTTTCATCACTGGGTCAGTCTATATCATCTACTATGTTACTATATATATGGGGACCCTGATCACTATCTGTCTCATTTTACGCCCATCACCTCCAATCTATTATTTGTGCTTGCGTTCACCCCAGGGCTGTTTCAAAGTTGGGCGACGCTTGGATTGGTTACTTGGGGGCATCTCTGGGATGAGACTCATTTTTGTCTTTTCCCACCCTTTCTCAGGATTATCACCTTCCACCCTGGGATCACTATGCTTATATTCTAATCTAATCCAGAATTTATATATCAACATTACAAAGTATGACAAATAACAAAAAATAATTATAAACAAATTCTTTCAATTACAGACATACATTTTTCAAAAAGATAGGTGTTCAATCTCTTCCTAAAGGAAAAATAAGAAAAATCCAATCTAAACTCCAATGGGAGATCATTCCAGATTAAAATAGAAAATGCAGGAAAATAAGCATCCCGGTGAGGACTATATTTTACACCTAAAGGCGAGGGAGAAAACAGCATGAAGCTATTCTTAGAATGACATATATTAGTAACAGAAAAAGAAGTAAAATTCACTTGACTAACCAAGGGGCCAGGAGCAGAGCCATAAATGACTTTATGAATAAAACATAACATTTTAAAATGCACTCTGGCCAACACACGAAGCCAGCCGAAGGACAAGAACACTGGAGTAGCTCTATCGTATTTAGAACAATGGTACATCATCTTAGCAGCTGTATTTTGCAATAGCTGCAACTTAGATGTTAACTTCTGAGGAATAGCAAAATATAGAGAGTTGCAGTAATCCATAATGGACAAAATTATTGCTTGAACTACTGAAGCAAAATGTTCCTAAAGGAAATGAGAGCATGTAGATCTCAACTGCTTTAGTTTAAAAAATACCTTTTTAACCACTATTTACTTGAGCATCAAAAGACAAGGCAGAATCCAAAATAATTCCTAGTACTTTAAATTGCTGAACTACTGGCAGTAAAACACCATTTTCTAAGGAAACTGATTTGGAATATCAGATAAAGAATTACTAAACCATAAAGTATTGGTCTTATCTGAGTTTTGTTTTAACAGATGTTCCTGAGCCCAGTCATTTATCTTAGTAATACATTGATCAATTACTGAAAAGGTCAATGATTGATCTGAATATACTGGTGCTAATATAAAAATGTCATCAGCATACGAGAGCAAAGAGGTATTCGCTGGCAAAGAAATAGTTGAATAACAGAGGAGAAAGTGGGGAACCTTGCGGAACACCAGTTGATTCATTTTTTTCTCTGCCCCTAGATTCAAGAAGATTTTTGGAAGGGAGGATACTTTTTCAAGGGTTTGTGTGAGGATTTGGGGGGCACCAGATAGCTTGTTGCCGCTATTTATCAACACCTGAGGGACACCAGTAAATTCTTCCTTATAAATAGGACACTTTGGAAATTGGAGTTAGGGATACACTTTGAGGACCAGGATTGGGGGTTATGGAAGCCACTACAGCCGCAATTTCTACAGCTGTTAACTTTTTGGAGGCTAGTATAAAAATTCTGTATCGATGGTACCTAATGCCTGCTCGGCTGCACCAGATGTTCCCCTTGGTCAGACCGGTGCTGGATTGGTTGTAGTGGAATAGGCATATACGGTCCATATTTGGTGGATTGTAGAAAAGAAATGGCCTTTGGACGAACGCATGAGAAGTGTTGATCCCGGACTCTGCTGATACTGAATATTTCTACTGAACCATTCATGGTTTCTTTTTGGACAAATTTGGTGACCCCTGACAAAGGCAAAGAAGAAATGTGGCCAAGTTGGGTCCCTGTTCAATAAAAAATGTTTTGTTGAACTCTAGTTTGCTTTTCATTCCCCTGGATCACCTTTGCTATTTGTGCTGCATGTGTGTTACTGCAGAGGTCCTTCTGCTTCTTCCCTTTTGGAAAACAGTACACATGAGGTTGCAGAGCTGGCTTGGGATTAGCATATCCTGGGATTCAGCTATATTCTTGTTTAATCAGCTTCCATATACCTTGAGGGTATATCAATAAAAGATGTTGGTTTTGGCCTTAGAAGCAGCTCACTTAACACCTAGAGATGGGAATAACTAGTGAGGTAATTAAATTCGCCGATGACACAAAATTATTCAGGGTCGTCAAGTCGCAGGAGGAATGTGAACGATTACAGGAGGACCTTGCGAGACTGGGAGATTGGGCGTGCAAGTGGCAGATGAAGTTCAATGTTGACAAGTGCAAAGTGATGCATGTGGGTAAGAGGAACCCGAATTATAGCTACGTCTTGCAAGGTTCCGCGTTAGGAGTTACGGATCAAGAAAGGGATCTGGGTGTCGTCGTCGATGATACGCTGAAACCTTCTGCTCAGTGTGCTGCTGCGGCTAGGAAAGCGAATAGAATGTTGGGTGTTATTAGGAAGGGTATGGAGTCCAGGTGTGCGGATGTTATAATGCCGTTGTATCGCTCCATGGTGCGACCGCACCTGGAGTATTGTGTTCAGTACTGGTCTCCGTATCTCAAAAAAGATATAGTAGAATTGGAAAAGGTACAGCGAAGGGCGACGAAAATGATAGTGGGGATGGGACGACTTTCCTATGAAGAGAGGCTGAGAAGGCTAGGGCTTTTTAGCTTGGAGAAGAGACGGCTGAGGGGAGATATGATAGAAGTGTATAAAATAATGAGTGGAATGGATCGGGTGGATGTGAAGCGACTGTTCACGCTATCCAAAAATACTAGGACTAGAGGGCATGAGTTGAAGCTACAGTGTGGTAAATTTAAAACGAATCGGAGAAAATTTTTCTTCACCCAACGTGTAATTAGACTCTGGAATTCGTTGCCGGAGAACGTGGTACGGGCGGTTAGCTTGACGGAGTTTAAAAAGGGGTTAGATAGATTCCTAAAGGACAAGTCCATAGACCGCTATTAAATGGACTTGGAAAAATTCCGCATTTTTAGGTATAACTTGTCTGGAATGTTTTTACGTTTGGGGAGCGTGCCAGGTGCCCTTGACCTGGATTGGCCACTGTCGGTGACAGGATGCTGGGCTAGATGGACCTTTGGTCTTTCCCAGTATGGCACTACTTATGTACTTATGTACTTATGTACTCTTACTGGAAATCTGAGCAAATACCATCCATACTGAAATGGCTGGGGAAACTGGTTTATTTGTGAAATGGAGTATTTTAAGGCTGAAAGAGAGGGTACTTTAACTAAATGGGAGAAGGTTTGGGACTCCTTTGTATGGAATATTGTCTATGATAGGAGTTTGATGCCTGGGTGGACAGGGTTGAAGAGTATTGTTATAGCTTATGTTTCTGTTTCATATGGGCTGTGGGGATCTTTCTCTTTACTGTTTTATAATACCTGTATAAAAGATTTGTAAAACAAAGGTTACCAACATGACAACCATGTATTCTCTTATATGTTCTGTGTCAGGGAAATTGATTTGTTGCCAGTATTTTGTTGAACTGTGAGTTACTGACATGTTTGAGTTTAAAAACCTTTTACAAATAAAATATATATATATATATATATTGTGAAGGAGAAGACCTGGGGGTAGATGAGATGGAAGTGGAGGGGGAAGAAGTGAGGAGGCTCAAGAGCAGAAGAAGGTCGAACAGAGCCTTGCCTCCATTCCAGCCACAGAGAGCGAGAGGAGAAGTAGTAATGCCCCCTAGGAAAGGGTGGAGGGAGAAGGACTACATTACCCATCATCCCCCGAGAGAGACCAGAGAAAGGTTAGTGACCCCTGTAAAATGGAAGAGAGGCAATGACTACATTTCCCAGCAACCCCGGGGCAAACCCTGGTACAGAGATTATCTTCCCCAGCAGGCCAGAGGGGAGAGCTCTAACAAGGCAGGGGAGGGTCACCTGGAGGGTAATCAAGTAAAAGAGGAACAGCTGCCCAGGGAGGAGGAGAATGAGCCCATGGACTGGCAAGAAGCTGGGGAGAAGGAAAAGGAAGGCGGCCTTGAGGAACCCATGGACCTTTCTGCCTGGGCTCACTCCGTGGGAAACAAAGTGAAGAACCAGGTGAACTCTTGGTATAACAGCTGGGCTGAAAGGGGGAAAGAGAAAAGGTCATGCGGGAGAAGGGTCAGTGGAGTAATAGAGTGACCCAGAAAGGGGGGGATCTTTTGCTCTTTCCCAAAAGAGTTCAGGCTGTGTTCCTTGAAGAGACTGTGTGTCTAAACTGAGTGCTAAGGCACTAAGCACTGTGGATTTTTGAACTGCTGGGAAAACAAAACCTTCTTTTGTGTGGGGGGAGGGGAAAGTAAGCTACAGTCTGTGCTTCCCTTTTGTGGGCTGAGGCCCAAAGAACTTTGAGGTTTTTGAACTGTTGCAGAAACCCAAGCAGGGGACCCAGCTACCTGGATTCCTTTTGGTTGTGAAGTTGGACTACAGGGGAATCTATCTTTGGGGACTGTTAAATTGGCTCCAACTGGTTTTTTTTCTTGCAGCAGCATAGAGCTGCACTGTTTTTTTTCTCCTACTACGCCTGGCCCCTGTGAGTAAAACAGGAGCAGACTGTTTGGAGGGTTGCAGGATTTCTGTTGGACGTATTGGACTGTGAATCCCTGACAATAAAAAAGTAGTGGTGATTTTTACCTTTTTTTTTTTTTTAGTTTGATTCCTTTGAGCCCTGCCCTGTGAACTGCAGTGAGCCAGGAGGCTGAGTGGCCAGGGTGGAGGCAAGATCCCGAAGACCCTCGGGCGGAGGGAAGGATCTTTCACAATATGCTGGTATAGAAAACAGAGAAATTTTAGCCGAATAACTTGGTATAAAGCTAAAATCTATATACTTGAAGGAGGCATTAGAAGCGTTCTAGAAGTGGGGCCTGAAGAGTTATTCAGAGCACAACAAAATTCAGCCGCTCTGCATATATCTTTATAAATAGGTAAACAGATTAGTTATCTGTATACATTTATTCATGGATATTGAGCAGGCTGAATTAACCCATTGGAGGTAAGGTCAGCTTTTGAAATGACTGTGATGAGATGGGGTTTGGTATACTTCAATATGTAATTTATCTTTAAGATCGAGCGTGGTACTGGAAGACTGGAGGGTGGCCAATGTAATGCTGATATTTTAAAAAGGTTGCAGAGGGGATTCGGGAAATTATAGATCGGTGAGTCTGATGTCGGTGCCGGGCAAAATGGTAGAGACAATTATAAAGAACAAAATTACAGAGCATATTGAAAACCATGGATTAATGAGACAAAGCCAACATGGATTTAGTGAAGGGAAATCTTGCCTCACCAATCTATTACATTTCTTTGAAGGGGTGAACAAACATGTGGATAAAGGTGAGCCGGTTGATATTGTGTATCTGGATTTTCAAAAGGCATTTGACAAAGGACCTCATGAAAGACTCCAGAAGAAATTGGAGAGTCATAGGATAGGAGGTAGTGTCCTATTGTGGATTAAAAACTGGTTAAAAGATAGAAAACAGAAAGTAGGGTTAAGTGGTCAGTATTCTAATTAGGGAAGGGTAGATAGTGGAGTTCCCCATGGGGTCTGTGCTGGGACCACTGCTTTTTAACATACTTATAAATGACCTAGAGATGGGAGTAACTAGTGAGGTAATTAAATTTGCAGATGACACAAAGTTATTCAAGGTTGTTAAATCGCGAGAGGATAGTGAGAAATTACAAGAGGATCTTATGAGACTGGAAGGCTGGGTGTCCAAATGGCAGATGACGTTTAATTTGAGGAAGTGCAAAGTGATTCATATGGGAAAGAAGAACCCTAATTATAGCTACATAATGCAAGGTTCCACCCAAGAAGTCACCCAAGAAAGGGATCTAGGCATCATCGTTGATGACATGTTGAAACTGTCTGCTCAGTGTGCTGCTACGGCTAAGAAAGCAAATAGAATGTTAGGTATTATTAAGAAAGGAATGGAAAACAAAAATGAGGACATTATAATGCCTTTGTATCGCTCCATGGTGCAACCGCAACTCGAATATTATAAGCAATTCTGGTCGATGCATCTCAAAAAAGATGTGGAGGGGCATAATTGAACTGGGCGCCCATCTTTATGGGCGCCCCAGCGAAGGGGCGGGGCATCCCGTATTATCGAAACAAGACGGGTGTCCATCTTTCGTTTCGATAATATGGTCGGGGCCGGCCAAATCTCAACATTTAGGTCAACCGAAATGTTGAGATCGCCGACCTTAGAGATGGGCGGCCTCGGTTTTCGCCTATAATGCAAACCGAGGATGCCCATCTCAAAAACAACCCAATTCAAGGCTTTTGGTCATGGGAGGAGCCAGTATTCGTAGGGCACTGGTCCCCCTCATATTACTACTACTACTACTACTACTACTTAACATTTCTAAAGCGCTACTAGGGTTACGCAGCGCTGTACAATTTAACATGGAAGGACAGTCCCTGCTCAAGGAGCTTACAATCTAAAAGACAGGTGTACAATCTAAAGACAAGTGTACAATCTAAAAGACAAGTGTAGAGTCAATCTGATAAGGCATACTATATTTCTCGAAAGGTTAGGTGCCGAAAGCAGCATTGAAGAGGTGAGTTTTAAGCAGAGATTTGAAGATGGGTAGGGAGGGGGCTTGGCGTAGGGGTTGAGGAAGATTGTTCCAGGCATAGGGTGAGGCAAGGCAGAATGAGCGGAGCCTGGAGTTGGCAGTGGTGGAGAAAGGTACTGAAAGGAGGGATTTGTCCTGTGAGCGGAAGGTTACGGGCGGGAACATAGGGGGAGATGAGGGTAGAGAGGTAGTGAGGAGCAGCAGACCGGGTGCATTTGTAGGGTGCCAGGTCACCAACCGGGCACCCTAGGGGGCACTGTAGTGGACATCACAAATTGCTCCCAGCTGCATAGCTACCTTACCTTGTGTGCTGAGCCCCCCAACCCCCCCCCCCCCAAAACCCACTACCCACAACTCTACACCACTACCATAGCCTTAGGGATGAAGGGGGGCACCTACATGTGGGTACACTGGGTTTCGGGTGGGTTTTGGAGGGCTCACATTTACCACCACAAGAGTAACAGGTAGGGAGGGATGGGCCTGTGTCCGCCTGTCTGAAGTGCACTGCACCCACTAAAAACTGCTCCAGGGACCTGCATACTGCTGTCATAGAGCTAGGTATAACATTTGAGGCTGGCATAGAGGCTAGCAAAAAATGTTTTTTAAATTGTTTTTTTTTTTGGGTGGGAGGGGGTTGGTGACCACTGGGGAAGTAAGGGGAGGTCGTCCCCAATTTCCTCCGGTGGTCATCTGGTCAGTTTGGGCACCTTTTCGAGGCTTGGTTGTGAAACAAAAGGGACCAAGTCAGCCAAATGCTCATCAGGGACGCCCTTCTTTTTTCCATTATCAGCCGAGGACGGCCATCTCTTAACCACGCCCCCGTACCGCCTTCGGTACACTGGCAACACACCCCCTTGAACTTTGGCTGTCTCCACGTCGGAAAGCAGTTGAAGGCGGCCAAAATCGGCTTTTGATTATGCCAATTTGGCCAGCCCTGAGAGAAGGACGCCCATCTCCCAATTTGTGTCGGAAGATGGGCGCCCTTCTCTTTCGAAAATAAGCTGGATAGTGGCATTAGAAAAGATTCAGAGAAGGGCAACAAAAATAATAAAGGGGATGGGACAACTTCCCTATGAGGAAAGGCTGAAGCGGCTAAGGCTCTTCAGCTTGGAGAAAAGACGGCTGAGGGGAGATATGATAGAGGTCTATAAAATAATGAGTGGAGTGGAACGGGTAGATGTGAATCATTTGTTTACTCTTTCCAAAAATACTAGGACTAGGGGATATGCAATGATGCTACAAAGTAGTAAATTTAAAACAAATTGGAGAAAATGTTTCTTCACTCAACATGTAATTAAACTCTGGAATTCGTTGCCAGAGAAAGTGGTAAAGGAGGTTAGCTTAGCTTGGCTTAAAAAAAGGTTTGGCCGGCTTCCTAAAGGAAAAGACCATAGACCATTATTAAAATGACTTGGGGAAAATCCACTGCTTATTTCTGGGATAAGCAGCATAAAATGTATTGACCTTTTTTTTGAGATCTTGCCAGGTATTTGTGACCTGGATTGGCCACTGTTGGAAGCAGGATGCTGGGCTTGATGGACCTTCGGTCTGTCCCAGTGTGGCAATACTTATGTACTTATTGTATTTTGAACTTGTAATGTCAGATATCAAGAAATGTAACAACTTATAAGGTAAATGCTTTGTCTTGTATTGTCACTCACTAAGAGGCTCATTTTTGAAAGAGAAAAATGTCCAAAAAGTAGCATAAACCAGCAGATGGGTGTATCCTCAAAGAAGTGGGCATTTCCAAATACATTGCCTATTGGGAAATTACCTTAAAAATTGTGGCTTTTCCTTCTGTCCACTTCCCTCTTTTTTCTCATGAGCTTGGGTAGAGAGGCAGAAAGTAGCAGAAAAATAGCCAGAATGACAATAAGGGCTGCCCCAGAGGTCTCCAGGGGCCACCATTAGCCCCCAGGCCTTGCTCTGAAGAACAGTGCTTTATTAGAGTCATATCCTCCTTTTGGATTTCTTCAGATATGTCCTTCAAGTTTTTTAATTTTTAGGTTATCAATAGAAATCAAACAAAATAAAACATGGAAAAGAAAAACAGATAATACCTTTTTTATTGGACATAACTTAATACATTTCTTATTATGTGGGTAGGTGTGTCGGTCATAGTCACATAAAGGAAAAGAAGATATTTTCCTAAAAATTAAGTAGAGAGGTGTGGTAGCCGTGTTAGTCCGCTCTTAAAGGTTATCAATAGAAATCAAACAAAATAAAACAAGGAAAAGAAAAAAGATGATACCTTTTTTATTGGATTTAACTTAATACTTTTCTTGATTAGCTTTCGAAGGTTGCCCTTCTTCGTCAGATCGGAAATAAGCAAATGTGTTAATTGATAGTATATATAAGCAGTGCTTTTTTTGTGCCGGTACGCAACGGTACGGCGTACCGGCACCTTTTTTTTTTTGCTCCCCCCCGCCCCGTGAGTCCATGTCCCGCACGCAGTGCCAGCCCCCATTTCCGGCCGCTGCTGCTTCTCCTGTTGAGCAGCAGCGGCCGCTACACAAAGAAAAAGATTTTTAAAAAAATTCAAACCTGGCTGAAACGCGGCACCCTGGCACTGTAGACAGCCATTAGGCATTGGCTGTTGCCCCGCAGCCGCTCCTCCTCTTGCCTTACGTCACTGCGCTCCTCCGGGGTCTTCCTCCAGGGGCAGTGACGTAAGGCAAGAGGAGGAGCGGTTGCGGGGCAACAGCCAATGCCTAATGGCTGTCTACAGTGCCGGGGTGCCGCGTTTCAGCCAGGTTTCAATTTTTTTTTCATCTTCTTTTTCTTTGTGTAGCGGCCGCTGCTGCTCAACAACAGGAGAAGCAGCAGCGGCCGGAAATAGGGGCTGGTGCCGCGTGCGTCGCGTCTTCGCGCCGTTCGCGCCAAACTTGGCAGGGAGAGGGAATCCAACAGAGGGAAGGATTGGGGAGAGAGAGAAAGAGGGAAAACAACAGAGGGAAGGATTGGGGAGAGAGGGAAAGAGGGAAACCAACAGAGGGAAGGATTGGGGAGAGAGAGAAAGAGGGAAAACAACAGAGGGAAGGATTGGGGAGAGAGAGAAAGAGGGAAGGATTGGGGGGAGAGAGAGAAAGAGGGAAACCAACAGAGGGAAGGATTGGGGAGAGAGAGAAAGAGGGAAAACAACAGAGGGAAGGATTGGGGAGAGAGAGAAAGAGGGAATCCAACAGAGGGAAGGATTGGGGAGAGAGGGAAAGAGGGAAAACAACAGAGGGAAGGATTGGGGAGAGAGAGGGAAAACAACAGAGGGAAGGATTGGGGAGAGAGAGGGAAAACAATAGAGGGAAGGATTGGGGAGAGAGAGAAAGAGGGAAAACAACAGAGGGAAGGATTGGGGAGAGAGAGAAAGAGGGAAACCAACAGAGGGAAGGATTGGGGAAAGAGGGAAAACAACAGAGGGAAGGATTTGGGAGAGAGAGGGAAAACAACAGAGGGAAGGATTGGGGAGAGAGAGAAAGAGGGAAACCAACAGAGGGAAGGATTGGGGAGAGAGGGAAAACAACAGATGGAAGGATGGGGAGAGAGGGAAAAACAGATGGAAGGATGGGGAGAGAGAGGGAAAAACAGATGGAAGGATTGGGGAGAGAGGGAAAAACAGATGGAAGGATTGGGGAAAGAGAGAGGGAAAACAGATGGAAGGATGGGGAGAGAGAGGGGGAAAACAGATGGAAGGATGGGGAGAGAGAGAGGGAAGATGCTGGATGGAAGAATGCAGAAAGAAATAGGGGAGACACTGGAAGGATGGGGAGAGAAAGCAGAGCTGCTGGATGGAAAAGGGGAATAGAGAAAGACTGGAGAATAAGAGGAAGGGGCATGGGGAGAACAAGGGTGAGGAAAAGATGAAAAGCCACAGGTAGATGAAGGAAATTAAAGAATGGATAGTAAGAATGAATTAAATCTGGACAGAGAGAGAGCCTGAAAAATATTGAAGAAAGCAAAGAAAAAGGAGACAAAAATGACAAATGGCACAGAAGAGTTAAGCGAAAAGAAAAGAAAGCAGAATCACAGACTGGGACCAATATGGAAAGAAAAACAGTCACCAGACAACAAAGGTAGAAAAAAATAATTTTATTTTCATTTTAGTGTTTGTAATTATGTCCAATTTGAGAATTTACATTGGCTGTCTTATTTTGCACTGGGTATACTGGAGCTGTAAGAGCTTACAGAGATTATTTATAATGAAAAAAATCACTTTATTTTTTTCTCCTATAGTACTATAATATTTTCAATGATGTCTGTTTATATGCGCCATGGCTGGTATAGGGGGTGTGGTTAATGTGGGTGTGGCTATCATAGGGGTGGAGCCATGTGTGGTGACTCCGCCCATAATGAGTACCGGCACCTTTTTTTCTACAAAAAAAGCACTGTATATAAGTGAAACTTCAAAGCATTTCAATGACAGTCTAGCAAGGTGGGGGTGGGTAGGAGGTATGCATGGGTACATCAAAGCATGTCATTTCATTGATAGTCTAACAGGATGGGTGTGGGTAGGTATTTCCGATCTGACGAAGAAGGGCAACCTTTGAAAGCTAATCAAGAAATGTATTAAGTTATGTCAAATAAAAAAGGTATCATCTTTTTTTCTTTTCCTTGTTTTATTTTGTTTGATTTCTATTGATAACCTTTAAGAGTGGACTAACACGGCTACCACACCTCTCTACTTAATTTTTAGGAAAATATCTTCTTTTCCTTTATGTGACTATGACCGACACACCTACCCACATAATAAGAAAAGCCATCTCTAGCCTATTAGTCAGTCTGGACACACTAAAGAGAGAGAAAAATATTGATGATCTCCTCTCTGTTTCACTGCTGGTTAAATCTGTCAAAGCAATTTTGTCTGTGCAGCACAATTTTAAGTGTATGCAGAGATGCCAAGTTACTGAGTTTTAGGCTGGAGATTTTGGGACAGTCCTGGTTTTGAACTTACACCTCAGAGCAGTGGAGATTTGTAGTGCCTGATCCTGCCCATTGAAATCGGTACTGCAAGTCCCATAGTACATTAGGATGGGGTGGTCAGAAATCCAGGACTGTCCCAAAATCTCCAGCCTAGAACTGGGTAACTTCACTTCTCTGCATATGTCATGCAAAGACTGTCACACATATCTCAGAAGCCAGCCAAAGTTTCTGAGGTATATCCACTCTTCTGATAAGTATGCACTTTTAAAAAAAAAAAAAAAGGCATTTGCGGATGCTATAGAAGCATAGTTGCGTGTTGGGCGACCATGGGTTGTAGTCACTTTGATGTTGCCTGTACTCTACTCCATACCAGGGGCGTAGCTATGGGGGGCCATGGGGGCCTGGGCCCCCACAAATTTCAGCGTCAGCATGCACAGGAGGAGCAAGAAGAAAGAAGAACATGGGCAGGCAGCAAACGCGGCTGCGCCGTAGACCGCACTGAAGAAAGGTTCGTCTGGTGGGGGGCGGCAGGGCTGCACTCAATATGTGCCCCCAACCTCGGGCTCTGGCCCCCTCCCACCGTGAGGTCTGGCTACGCCCCTGCTCTATACCTCTGTTATAACTCTCCCCCCACCCCACCCCACCCCACCTTTTTACACAATGGAGTCCTTTTCCTATTTTTAACAGATTTTATTGTAAACTGTCTCATTATTCTTTAATGAGAGAACGTTTATAATAAACTATAAACCATACGCTTGGGCTCAGATTCAGTCAAACTCAACTCTGGAAGTTTTTGAAAAGTAGATTGTCTGCTGCTGTACTATAAGCCAGTCACTGTTTGATGTGTATTCATTAACTAAAAACCATTTACACATTTGCTACGATTAAATATGTCTTCAGCAAAGGTAACAATCATTTTTATTTTTTTGTGTCCTTTTTTTTGTCTCCGCAAATATGGTAACCTTATGATTTATATCATCCTGGTCTAGAGATGAAAAATGCTGTAGACCTAGGACTGATCCCTGAGCCAACTGTAACTAGGGTGGGTAAGAAGGGCAACCATTCAAGATGCCAAACCCTTTGGGGGGGTGGAAAAAATTATTGAAACACAAGTTTGGAATGGCAGCAGAGAGAAGACAGTAAGTGTGCTACTGTCCTCTTATCAACCAGATTGAGGGAGAAAAAGGGGAGAGAATGAAAAAGGACCAAGGATAAAAGTGAAGGGGCTGGAGGGAGAGAAAGTAAGCATCAGAGTGGGGGAAGGGGTACTTGCTTGCTAAAGGTGCAACAATCCCAAACCCTGGATTGAGAGGCTTCGTGTCTTTGTTCCACAACCCCTGTTAACTGTACCCTCTTGCAGATTAAGAACTTAAATCTAAGTCTTGCACCTTTCTGCAGGTGGGGTCTGTGGAAGCTGACGGTCTTCCTCTGGCTGGAAGGCAGTATTCTCTCTTTCTGCCCCAAAGACTTCAAGAAATGCTGCTGCAGGGAGATATCACTCATCTCCACACTTTCAGGTTTTTGCTGGTGTTCACAAAACTTCCACTTCAGATGAATACTGGGGGGACAGAGACAAAATTGTTAAGGAGGTAGGTGGAATCATGGTTAAATGAGAGTTAATCATGGAAGACCTAAAATAAGCTAGCAGAGCAATGGATGATAGCAGATAAGGATCCATCTGGCCTGTCTGGATAGGAAACCATGGTTCTATCACAGCTGTCACCTACAAGACAATTCTATAAACTGGGCACTAATATTTACGTGCTCATTGCACATGCAAATGTTTGCGCTTACACATGAGAGTCTGCACATGCCCACATAAATGCCAGCAAGGCATCTAAGAGCTAATTCTATGAATACCAACTTAACTTACAGAACAGGTATTTTCAAGGGGAGCATACCAGGGCTGACTGGGGGGGGGGGGGCACAAATGGTATCTGCCCTGGGCCCCACAGCACCAGAGGTCCCCTCCATCCAGGCATCTCTTCCCCTTCTCCCCAGCACCCGTCCATCTTCTCCTCCCTTCCCCTCTCTCCTGAGGCTTTCCCTCTTTGCTGTGATCTGCCTCCCTGTGGCACAATTTCCTACTTCCACCTGGGTGAATCGGGGCAGAGAGGGAAAGCTTCGGGGCAGAGAGGGAAAGCTTCGGGGCAGCCGGAGGCAGCTTGTGAGTATGCTGCTACGCTGGGGCCCCTCTGAGAAAGCAAATAACGTTTTTAAAGAAGATCACAAGGTGAAGGGAAAGGAGGAGGAGACAGATTGTGATGGGGAGAAGGGTAAGAGATGCCCAGACCAGGCAGCATCGATGCAGGTGGGGAGATTGGGAGGGGAAGGGATCAGGGGTCCTCTCCTTAATTTCTGCCCTGGGCCCCAACATGTCTAAAACCGGCCCTGGGCCATGCACAGGGACATAGGAACTAACTTTTCAAAATGACTGAGGGTGCTAAACTCCAGGGCAATTACCCCTCCCTGGACAAAGAGCACCTCCAATATTGAGTAAACTCCTTGACTAACGCCCACAGAGCTGGCACCTATGCACAGGGATAAAGCATAGGTTGGGCTCCCACTTACGCATATAACTTACGGCATACTGTATGTTTTGCGTGCCCCTGTCGCATTTGGGTACCTGTACTTAAACCAGCTGTAGGGTTGGTGTAACTGTGAGAACCTAGATGTTAGGCGTATTAATACTGGGTTACACTAGTATTCCATAACAATACAGGAAGGCACTAGGTTCCATATTCAATAGGCTCCTATCATGTGGCCTACTGTACACAAGTTTTCTTCCAAGAAAACAAATAGGCAGGTGACTTACAAGATCCAGCATGGAGTGAAAAAAAGAAGCAAATCACCAAGAGCTTACAACTTATTCACTGCTAAAAGCTTAATGAGTAATACGAAGCCCAACACAGCCTTGTTTTTCCCTCTTAAAGGGCTGTGTCAGGAGCTTCGAATCACATCTGTTAGGAGAACATATAAAAGCAAGTAAGTTTAAATTATAAATTAACATAACTGTTTTATAAAAACCACATAGACCACATAATAAGAACATATATAAATAGAAACCATCTATGCTTGACATAATAGTTTCTTTTATGAGATTTTTTTCTACTTATAAGTTAGGAAGAAATCCTTAAGAAGTCTTTCTATATTGGATATCTATGTTAGATATCTCAAGGCCATAAGGTTTGGCAAACATTCAGCAAATGTGTTCTTAGTAGATCTATTGAGGCAGCCATGGCATAATTATATATATATAAGAAATCATATGAAGGGTTAATTCTGTTAAAAGCTTGGTATTTGAATTGAATTCTTATTTCAAATTTCAACTTTTACTTTGTAAGTGAAGTGAAGGTATGCCAGATGGTTCAGATTATATTGAACTCTAGCGTTTGCCGGGCTGGGTTAAAAAGGTCAGAGACAGGAATTTCTTTCACCCTGGTGAATGATGAAAGCTGGCTCAACATCTGTACATTATTAGGCATACTGAATAGTTTTGTAAGCAGGCAGTTTGTTTAGGATTAAATAGAAAAATGCTTAGATAGAAAATACTATTTAGAGAGAGAGAGGCAATAGATTAGTATTTACAAGTTTTTGATATTTAGAATGTGTGTTATAAGGATGCTTACTTTAGAATATGTTGTATTCTGTGTAAATTAATAAGGTTTGTGTCTGTGTAGAATATCTGTTAAATTCTGTATTACTCTTTGTCTGCTGTTTAAGAGGTCAAGCAAGGACTGCAGTGAAGAGGTCAAACATGTGTTTTGACTTATTTGCAGTTCTGGCTGGTTCAATGTATAAGCTGATAGGTGAAGAGGTCAGGACTAGTCAGCTCTCTTCTCCTTGATTAATTATAGCTAAGGGTAGGACTGGCCTCCTGAAAGTATATCTGTATGCTATTAAGTAAGATTGGCTTTTGACCTCTTTAATGAATGCCAGAGTTTAGTTAGTAGTTAGTACCAGGAATATGAGAAATCAATCATAATAACATGCAGGAGTTCTGGAGACCAAATGTCTGGCTTAAGGGGCCCCAGGTCAGAGGTCAGTTTGAGAAATATCAAACCTATGTAACTGATATTTCAAAAGTAATGATTGGTTGAGGCAAAGTGACCAATCTATTCCTTAACCAATTGGAGAGTAAGGGGGCTGGGCTAGGCTAGGCTGGATAGAACAGTATTTAAGTAGGAGCAGAAGCAGTTTACGTCAGAAGGAGCTCAGAAGAAAGAGAAGGACAGAAGGAACAGACAGAAGAAGGAGAAGACAGCATAAGAAGAGAAGCAGCTGAGACAAAGACACAGAGAGCTGAGAGAAAGACACAAAGAGAAGAAGAGACTTAATGCTGATGTCCTGCTTTGTTTGCTGGCAAATAAAGAAGATTTTTCTCTCATACTGGTGTGTGCTGTCTGACTCCTGAAGCATCACAAATTCATGCATCCATTCCTGCAACACTATAAGAATTGTTTTTTCTGATGTCTGTGTTAGTGGAGCATTCTTTGACATTTCAGATTTAGCAATGTTATAAGGTCCGACAAATATTCAGCAAATGTGTTTTTTAATTTCAGCAGTTTTTGTTCAGTAGGTGGAATTGTTTAGACTGCACCACTGGGAAATGTATTTTTAATTATTTATTTAATTATTATTGCCACTATTCATGTATGGATGGTTTCTGTTTATATGTGTTCTTATTATGTGGTTTATGTGCTTTTTTAAAATAGTTATGCTAATTTATATTTAAACCTATTTGCTTTTAACAGTTGTGATTTCAAGCCCCTGATGCAGCTCTTGAAGAGGGTAAAACGTGGCCCTGTTGGGCTTCATATTACTCATTCAAGCTTTTAGTGGTGAATAAATTGAGTTCTTTTCTGTAAGCTCTTGGCGATTTACTTCTTTTTTCACTCCACAAGTTTTCTTCCAACAGGAAGATGCTGGAATAGGGGGCTAGGGCTGTCTGGAAGTGAAGTGTTAAAGTACTTGCATATATTTTCAGAATACTGCAAATACTGTTTTGTTTAATATAGTGTATTATTTTGGTGCCTTATCTTGATTTTTTTGGCACATAATTCCTGGAGTGTATTCAGTGTGCATATTAGCACCCGTAACAGGGGTACCGAGAAGACAGCTGATACAACTACACTAGAGCTACAAAGTGAAGGACTCCTTCCTTGCTGTATTGAAAAATTTCCCACTGTCCTTTTACTGCTGTCATAGGTGTTGCCCGCCCCCCACTCCAAGGATTTTAACACTCCATTCCATTCCACTCTACCCCATGCCCTGATCCTGGTCCTGCTTTGCTTTTGCCTTCCAAAACAGCTGAGTCACTGACCACCTACATATAGGGATGTTGCTTCATATCATTTGTAATCTGAAACAACAGGAATAACCCCTCAAATGGCAGGTTTCCTTCCAGTGTTATTACATTTCACTATTTTTCCCCTGTGTCAATGGGTATCAGCCTTGAACTTGTCACTTTCAGGATTCACTTCTTGAAGATACAATAACATTAAGACTTACTTTGAGCAATCCTACTTCCTGTCTTATTCTAGTCTAATATTCAAGCTTCAGGAGTCCCTCCTAGTTACTCTGTGACAAAGAGGGGCATAATCGAAAGGGACATCCTTGTTTTGATTTGGACGTCCTTGCAAAACGTACCCGTATTTTCAAAACAAGATGGACGTCCATCTTTCGTTTGATAATACAGTCAGGGACTCCCAAATCCTGAAATTTGGTTGTCCTTAGAGATGGTTGTCCCTAGACTTGGTTGTTTCTGATTTTCAGCGATAATGGAAACCAAGGACGTCCATCTCAGAAACAACCAAATGCAAGCCATCTGGTCATGAGAGGAGCCAGCATTTGTAGTGCACTGGTCCCCCTGACATGCCAGGACAGCAATAGGGCACCCTAGGGAGCACTGCAGTGGACTTAATAAATTGATCCCAGGTACATAGCTCCGTTGCCTTGTGTGCTGAGCCCCCCAAAACCCACTACCCCCAACTGTACACCATTACCATAGCCCTTATGGGTGAAGGGGGGCATCTAGATGTGGGTACAGTGGGTTTTGGAGGGCTCGCTGTTTCCTCCACAAACGTAACAGGTAGGGAGGGGATAGGCCTGGGTCCGCCTGCCTGAAGTGCACTGCACCCACTAAAACTGCTCCAGGGACCTGCATACTGCTGTGATGGACCTGAGTATGACATCTGAGGCTGGCATAGAGGCTGGCAATCAATATTTTTAAAGATGTTTTTTGAGGGTGGGAGGGGGTTAGTGACCACTCGGGGAGTAAGGGGAGTTCATCCCCGATTCTCTCCGGTGGTCAACTGGTCGTTTCGGGCATATTTTTTTGCCTTGGTCGTAAGAAAAACACGACCAGGTAAAGTCGTCCAAGTGTTCGTCAGGGACCTCCTTGTTTCTTTCGCTTATGGGCCAAGGACATCCAAGTGTTAGGCACGCCCAAGTTCCGCCTTCTCTATGCCTCTGATACACCCCCTTGAACTTTGGCCATCCCTGCGACAGAAAGCTGTTGGGGACGTCCAAAATCGGCTTTCGATTATACCGATTTGGACAACCCTGGGAGAAGGACATCTTCCGATTTATGTCGAAAGATGGGCATCCTTCTCTTTCGAAAATGAGCCCAAAAATGATGCAACCAAAGTAAAAATAAAAAAGGTGATAGAAGAACTCAGCTAAATTTGAGTCTAACCCCAAAAGACAGGATTTAAAATTCCAAAATGACAGGTTTCTTTCCACTGTCTTTAAATTTCAGCACCGATGCAGCCTGCCTGAGAAGGACTCAATTCAGCTCAGCCCTGAATCTATGGATGCCCTCAAGGGGGCACTACGTAAGAAATATTTATGGAAAGGGATGGCCACACTGGTAAAAGATAAACATTTGAGATAGTATGTAGGCCTTATTAAAAGTAATGTGAGGAGACGGCTGTGAAGGATGCCTAGAAGACCATGAAAGAAGAATTTGAATAAGATGGCCTACATATTATCACTCCGTCTCACAGGGCCGGCTCAACCTTTGGGCCAGGTGGAGCATTGGCCCAGGGTGCCAAAATTCCGGTATATAATCTCTCCCTCCTTCGTCCCTTCCATCTGTCCCTCTGCCTGCAGTTTGGTATCCATAGGAAAGAAGGACGGGAAAAGAGAATGAGAAATGCTGAACTGGGATTTTGACACACTTTATCAACAGTGTGGGGAGGAAGGGCAACTTGAGGAGCTACTGGATCACCAAGAGGGGGAGGGGGAGAGTGGAAGGAGACATACCAGATTATAGGTGATGGTGGATGGGGCGGCACCAATAGAAAAGTTGGCACATGACTTGAGCCAGTCCTGCCCTCTTGTCTTGGACCTATAAGAGGACTGCTTAATATTTTTCAGAAGCTGGGTTTTGTGTGTGCAGCAGTAAAATTGTAAAGTTCAAAAGTTAATATGTTGCTTAGTTAAATATTGGAAATGCTAAAAGTCAATACTGTTTCTCTTGAATAGGAAAGTATTTTATGGGAAATGTGACATGTATTATGAACCAGTGGCGTAGCCAAGGGTGGGCTTGGGTGGGCCCAGGCCCACCCACTTTGGGTTCAGGCCCACCCAGTAGCAGCATGCCTATGATGTGGCTGGCAGGGATCCCCAAGCCCCACCAGCCGAAAACTCCCAACAAGTGTCCCTCCTACATACCTTGTAAGTAGCAGATCTTCGCCTGTAGTGAGCAGTGACATACATACTGCTCGCACCGGCCCCACAGCCTTCCCTCTGATGTATTTCTGCCTAGGCGGAAACAGGAAGTTGCATCAGAGGGAAGGGTGTGGGGCCAACATGAGTGTGTATTAGTTGCTGCTCGCTGCTGGTGAAAATCTGCTATTTAAAAGGTATACAGGAGAGGGGGGATGTTTGAGAGACCATATGGCATGCAGGCGAGAGAAGGAGAGACCAAATCACCTGTGGGATAGGGCGAGGTTCTTCTGCCCACCCATCTTGGGCCCAGGCCCACCCAAAATTGGGTGTCTGGCTACGCCCCTGTTTATGAACCTGTACAGTATTTGCTAAATGGAATTATAGCTATGTGGAAAAATAACAACTAAGTTACAAAAAAAGGAAAGAAAAGAAAAAACCTTTAGAGAACCGAGAAAAGCAAGCTAAAGGCAAGAAGTTGTGCTTACAAATAGAGAAACACCTTGAAGGGGAAAACCAAGGGCACAAAACTGCAAGTAAACCTTCATTTTCTGAATTGTTTAAGCAAAAGAATCAGCCTAGAAAATAGCAAAGCAGAACAAAATAGATAGTGAAACTCCATTATCTGCAGCCCCTCCTGGCAGAGATATTCTGGCAGAGAATATGTTAGGGAAAATTTCATTGAAGGACACTTTCAGTATGATATTGCATGTAGAACTGTGAATCACTTACTATCGTTTGGAACCAGTATGAAAAGGTAAAGGACAGCTCAGAGTAGAAAGACGTTACTGCACTCTGAGAACAATGGGAGCGATGCAGAAAAACTCGTGATAGAGCTGGTTCAGTGTGCTGGTTCTACCGCAAAATTACCCACCCAGAAATACTGCAACATGCTATAAGCAATAAGTATGCAGATTACTGCCGCGTTAAAAAATGCAGCAGTAATCCGCAGCTCATTGCAAAATGTCACTCTTCCTGTCAGTTCCTGAGGGGGTAATTGGCTCAGGCACTGACAAGAGAATGACATTATTTAAAAAAAAAAACAACCCAACTTTCCGGTGGTCTACATCAGCGTTGATCTCTGCCTCCCTCCTAGCCCGACCTGACCCAACCCAACCAGATGAACCAGATCCTCACCCTACTTAAAGACGCTTCCTTGGAGGGAGATGGGGCTAATGCAGACCATGGGGGCATTCCACACCATCTCAGACCTGGAGGTAGTTTTTTTGCCCTGCAGTAGACATCAGCACACAGCCCTGCATTGCTGCGGGTTAACTAAAAAGGTTCTTTAACATACATTTTAATATGCTGTGTGTTGATGTCTTCCAGAGGAATAAACTTCAGTGCAAAAACATTTTTTGAATACACTGGCTATTAACAAGCAGGTAAACTGCTTACTAACCACACACTGCTGCCCAAAGTAGCATTCTGCATTAACTCCAATGAGCGTGCAATTTAACACTGAGGATATCAAGGCCTGTGAAATGAGCATCTGGCTGCAGAAACACTGCACAGTTCTGGAAGAGTCACAACCTCTGCTGGACTCAGAGGGGTTCTGGACAGTAGGCTGGAAAGTGATGGTGTGTCCCCTGTAGGCCAATGGCTGCATCCAGCACTTACCAAACAGCTTTGATTGGAAAGGAGAGAAGCCCCTGCTTCTATCAGGAGCAGATAAAGAAATGCTTCACAGAGCATTCTAGCTTGTAGGATACACTAGTGCTGAGTATACTGAGCAAATGAAGTGCAACCTGCAAAGGGAAGAGGGCCAGACATATCATGATCACTGTCCTATGAAGGATAACCCACAGGAGCCCAAGAGAGCCAGCAAGGTCCTCAGCCACAGTAGGACCCCTTTGCAAGCCTCCCACTGGGGAGTGACCAGCTCAGCAGCATCCCCTTCCATCAGCAGCAGGAGATGCCTTAATAAATCATCATCTCCTACTGTCAAGGGACCAGTCTCATGATAAGAGCTGCAAAATCTCACAGCTCTTATGACGAGTGTGCTCCCACAGCAGAATATGACGTTTTATTAAAGTATCTTCTGCTGCCAGAGGGGGAATGTTGGTGTGGAGTGTGGAGCCAGGAGGTGGGGGTGGGGCTGAAGCAGGACTGGGGGCATGTCTTGAAATTTCTCTCTCAAAAATTGGGCCCCCTTGGCAGATCTGCAAATGGAGCAAGAGGGTGCTCAGAATCAACCTAATTTTTTTTATGTACATTTCAAAAAGACAGTAAATGAATCCTAACAAATAAAGCTGCTGTGAACCAGCCTTCATTCCAGCCAGAACAGACAGTTAAAACTTTCACGCACGACACAGACATCATAGATCTCTGTTAGCACTTCAGAAAAGGTCTTTTTCAAGATCAGCTTACTCTATTGTCACTCAAGCATGCTGTATATTGAAGTCTTTGTACTCCAAACCAGTCTCCACAGTACTGTGTCAAGTTTTCAACCAATAAACTTGTTCAGAGAAGCTCTATACTGCGTTCCTTGTCTCTTGAGTTCATGGCCTACGTCCCACTGTTGATATTAGTAACCCCTAAACCTGAGAGCATGAACATGGCCACATCCTCTGTAGCCTTCAAGAGGTTCCAATACTTATTACAGGATGAGGTTATAAGCAAAAGAAAGAACAGGAAGAACTGAATTACCACTGCTACAGTAGAGTACCACAGAAAGGGAAGTTGACACCCTTACCATTGCTACTTAGAATGCTAGCAGTATTAAGACAAGTGAATTATCAAATACAGTGCCTGAGGAAACACAGATGAAATCTACTGTATTCTTCCTGTAAGAGACTGTACTGTGCAGCATAAAAGAAATATCTATTGCTATGCAGGAGTGGAGAGACAGCCTTAGGACAAAATTTGTTACATGGAAGCCAAAAAAAAAAAAGAATGCTGAACACAATTCCATAAACAGTGCTCCGCTGAAATCTCGAGAGGCCACCATTTGAAGTCTCAGCAGCCATTTTGAAGAAGCGGCAGCAGCGGGCAGGAAAGAATGGGGTTCTTTTCTGTCCCGAAGAGGCTACTAGACTACCAGGGGGCATGTTAAGGTAGGTTTGGAAAGAGAGAGCACCCTGCGGTTTGGGGGAAGGTGAGCCATCCAGCCTGTCTGCCTGCCCAGCCCAGAAAACCCAGACAAGCAGGTGGGCTTGAAAAGAACCCGACCGGACCCCCAACAGTCCCCTGAAAAGGAGGACATGTCTGGGGAAATCCGAACATATGGTAACCCTAGCCATAGCACTCACAGGTTCTGGCCTGGCTCTGACCCCAGGCTAAGAAGGCTTACCTATCCTGTGCTCTTCAATAAAATAAAAGCATGAAGTAAGGCGAATGCATAGCAGAAGCATCCTGAGCCAGAATTGCACTCTGTGCGACATGCCCTCTAGCGTCCTTCCCCACGCTCTGCGCTATGGCCACTACAAGGGAGACAATGGATGGGGAGTGACTTTTGTATTTCTGTCTCCCTTGCATCCTGAGCAGCCACACCACCTGCACAGTCCCCAGGATGACATAGCTTGACACAGTGGCGTAGCGAGGGCGGCTGCCACCCGGGGCGGTTCACCGCTGCGCAAACCCCCCTCCCCCAGGTGCAGCATGACACCCCCCTCGGCGCATCACCCAAGCCCCTGCCCTCGGCGCATCAACCCCCCCTCGGCGCATCACCCAAGCCCCCCCCCCCCCGAGTGCATTCTTGCCTGCCGTGTGCACACCGCTGGAGGGTGTCGGTTCCGCTGGTTCCCTGCTCCCTCTGCCCCGGAACAGGAAGTAACCTGTTCCGGGGCAGAGGGAGCAGGGAACCAGTGGAGCCGACACCTCCCCAGCGGCGTGCACCCGGGGCAGACCGCCCCCACCGCCCCACCCTTGCTACGCCACTGGCTTGACAATAACAGCCAAGCCCCTTCTGTACTAGCAGTAAGAAAGAGAAGGATGACAGCATTGACAGCACAGTAACTCAGGAGGCAGCTGTGTACTGGAGGACTACAGTACTGGCAGCACAAGAATTCCAGTCTGGCTCCACAGTGCTGGACTGCAGTATTGAACGGTGGCATAACCACGAGGGGGAGGTGCATTGGTGGCCTGGACCCCCATCTTTGGGCTCAGTCCCCCTCCAAACCTGCACTGTACCAATTAAATGGCTGGCAGGGTTGCCAAGGCCCCGCCATCCAAAACATTTCCTGCCAAGCCACTCCCTTCCTCCTCACACTGCTGTAGTAACCTGGAAGCTGTCGGTGCTGAGACTTCTCACATATTCTCAGTTTGCAGAAGAACTGAGCTTGCTCAGGGAGTCCCAGAATTGGAGGGTGGAGGCACCCTGCCGACTTCTGGGTTACTGAAGCAGCATGAGAAAGAGGGGAGTGGCTCGGCATGGAATTTCTTTGGCTGGTAGGGCTTCACCATCCCCTCCAACAAAGGTACTAATTTAAAAATGGGGGACGGAATACGTTGCCCCCTCATTCCACCTCTGGGTCCCTCCAAAATCAGAGGGCTGGCTACATCTCTGATATTGAGAAGGAAAGGAAGAGGGACCTGTGCTACAGGACAGCAGTAAGGCATGCAATATTTCAGGCAGTTTTTTAAATTGAGTTATATCATTCATTGTCCTACTTTGCACAGGTAAATTATTCCACCAAATTGGGCCTGCTATAGAAAAAGTCCTTTGCCTGGTATCTTCAAAATGAATCTTTCTCAAAGCTGGAATACTTAACTGACAGGTGCCTGCAGACCTCAGGGTCCTATTAAGCTGTTAGATCTTAAGAACTGTCCCCAAGTAAAAAATCAGAATTTTGTTTCAAAGCTTTATGAACTAAAAGCAAATTTTTAAAATGGATTCTTTCCTTCACAGTCAGCCAATATGGAGGGGCATAATCGAACGTCGCCGGCCAAGTAGATCGCCAGCAATCTATGTTGGCGGCGGCGCTACAGCTGGCTGGAACCGTATTATCGAAAAAGATGGCTGGCCATCTTTTTTTTCGATAATACGGTTTAGCCTGGCCAAATGCCTTGGAGTTCGCCGGGGTTGAGATGGCCGGGTTTGTTTTTCAGCGATAATGGAAAGTTATGTCGGCCATCTCAAACCCCGGCAAAATTCAAGGCATTTGGCCGTGGGTGGAGCCAGCATTTTTAGTGCACTGGCCCCCCTGACATGCCAGGACACCAACCAGCCACCCTAGGGGTCACTGCGGTGGACTTCAGAAAAGCTCCCATGTGCATAGCTCCCTTACTTTGGGAGCTGAGCCCCCCAAACCCACTACCCACAAATGTACTGCACCCACTAAAATTGCTCCAGGGACCTGCATACAGCCTCTAGGACTTATTGCTGCTGTATAACTTTGGCACACCAGTTCACACCTGAAGACTAATCTCTCTGAAAAAGTCCTTTCTTGAAATAACCACGTTTACTCACAGTTAACTGCAGATCAGAGTCCCCTGGTACTAAGATTAGCAGTAGGTCAGAGCTGGCACAGTGGTGTACAATGCCCTCTTACAGCACCATTCAAGGTAAGAACTACGTTCTCTAATGTGGGTAACACAGGAAAAGGAACTAAAACTGGCTTACAAAAATGGCCTCTACCGCATGGACTACAACAGGAAACAAAACAGGGCACACTCTGACCCAGTTAGTAGGGGGGAAAAGCACCATGGGAGTAGAGCCCAGTACCCTACACCCACCACAATGCATTGGTAATGTGACTCTGCAGGACACATAAGTACATAAGTACATAAGTAGTGCCATACTGGGAAAGACCAAAGGTCCATCTAGCCCAGCATCCTGTCACCGACAGTGGCCAATCCAGGTCAAGGGCACCTGGCATGCTCCCCAAACGTAAAAACATTCCAGACAAGTTATACCTAAAAATGCGGAATTTTTCCAAGTCCATTTAATAGCGGTCTATGGACTTGTCCTTTAGGAATCTATCTAACCCCTTTTTAAACTCCGTCAAGCTAACCGCCCGTACCACGTTCTCCGGCAACGAATTCCAGAGTCTAATTACACGTTGGGTGAAGAAAGTTTTCTCCGATTCGTTTTAAATTTACCACACTGTAGCTTCAACTCATGCCCTCTAGTCCTAGTATTTTTGGATAGCGTGAACAGTCGCTTCACATCCACCCGATCCATTCCACTCATTATTTTATACACTTCTATCATATCTCCCCTCAGCCGTCTCTTCTCCAAGCTGAAAAGCCCTAGCCTTCTCAGCCTCTCTTCATAGGAAAGTCGTCCCATCCCCACTATCATTTTCGTCGCCCTTCGCTGTACCTTTTCCAATTCTACTATATCTTTTTTGAGATACGGAGACCAGTACTGAACACAATACTCCAGGTGCGGTCGCACCATGGAGCGATACAACGGCATTATAACATCCGCACACCTGGACTCCATACCCTTCCTAATAACACCCAACATTCTATTTGCTTTCCTAGCCGCAGCAGCACACTGAGCAGAAGGTTTCAGCGTATCATCGACGACGACACCCAGATCCCTTTCTTGATCCGTAACTCCTAACGCGGAACCTTGCAAGACGTAGCTATAATTCGGGTTCCTCTTACCCACATGCATCACTTTGCACTTGTCAACATTGAACTTCATCTGCCACTTGCACGCCCATTCTCCCAGTCTCGCAAGGTCCTCCTGTAATCGTTCACATTCCTCCTGCGACTTGACGACCCTGAATAATTTTGTGTCATCGGCGAATTTAATTACCTCACTAGTTATTCCCATCTCTAGGTCATTTATAAATACATTAAAAAGCAATGGACCCAGCACAGACCCCTGCGGGACCCCACTAACTACCCTCCTCCACTGAGAATACTGGCCACGCAATCCTACTCTCTGCTTCCTATCTTTCAACCAGTTCTTAATCCATAATAATACCCTACCTCCGATTCCATGACTCTGCAATTTCTTCAGGAGTCTTTCGTGCGGCACTTTGTCAAACGCCTTCTGAAAATCCAGATATACAATATCAACCGGCTCCCCATTGTCCACATGTTTGCTTACCCCCTCAAAAAAATGCATTAGATTGGTGAGGCAAGACTTCCCTTCACTAAATCCGTGCTGACTTTGTCTCATCAGTCCATGTTTTTGTATATGCTCTGCAATTTTATTCTTAATAATAGCCTCCACCATCTTGCCCGGCACCGACGTCAGACTCACCAGTCTATAATTTCCCGGATCTCCTCTGGAACCCTTCTTAACAGAAAAGGTGTCACACTCACTCGAGAGCCACATCGCAACCATGGAAAGGCTGTCGGAGGATAGCACACATTCTGCTGTCATGGAGGTGGGTACGGCATTTGAGGCTGGCATACAGGCTAGCAAAAAAGGTTTTTAGTTTTATTTTTTTAATATGGAAGGGAGTTGGTGACCACTGGGGGAGTATGGGGAGGTCATCCCCCATTCCCTCCAGTGGTCATATGGTCAGTTGGGGCACCTTTTTGAGGCTTGGTCATGAAAATAAAAGGACCAAGTAAACCCGGCGAAATACTGCTTAACGCCGCTTTATTTTTTCCATTATCGGCGAAAGCCGGCCATCTGGTAGCCACACCCATGCCCGCCCATGTCCCGCCTTCGCTAATCTACTGACATGCCCCCTTGAACTTTCGCCGGCGAAGCGACGGGAAAGCGGTGATGCTGTCTAAAATGTCGCTTTCGATTATACCGATTTCGCCACTTTTAAGAAATCGCCGGCCATCTCCCGATTTGTGTTGGAAGATAGCCAGCAATCACTTTCGATTATAAGCTGGATAGTAACATAGTAGATGACGGCAGAAAAAGACCTGCACGGTCCATCCAGTCTGCCCAAGAAATGTGCCACTTTTTTTGTATACCTTACCTTGATTTGTACCTGTCTTTTTCAGGGCACAGACAGTACAAGTCTGCCCAGCACTATCACCGCCTCCCACCATCGGCTCTGGCACAGACCGTATAAGTCTGCCCAGCACTATCCCCGCCTCCCAACCACCATCCCCGCCTCGCACTACCGGCTCTGTTATCCAATCTCGGCTAAGCTCCTGAGGATCCATTTCTTCTGAACAGGATTCCTTTATGTTTATCCCACGCATGTTTGAATTCCGTTACCGTTTTCATCTCCACCACCTCCCGCGGGAGGGCATTCCAAGCATCCACCACTCTCTCCGTGAAAAAATACTTCCTGACATTTTTCTTGAGTCTGCCCCCCTTCAATCTCATTTCATGTCCTCTCGTTCTACTGCCTTCGTATCTCCGGAAAAGGTTCGTTTGAGGATTAATACCTTTCAAATATTTGAACGTCTGTATCATATCACCCCTGTTTCTCCTTTCCTCCAGGGTATACATGTTCAGGTCAGCAAGTCTCTCCTCAAACATCTTGTAACGCAAATCCCATACCATTCTTGTAGCTTTTCTTTGCACCGCTTCGATTCCTTTTACATCCTTAGCAAGATACGGCCTCCAAAACTGAACACAATACTCCAGATGGGGCCTCACCAACGACTTATACAGGGGCATCAACACTCCCTTTCTTCTGCTGGTCACACCTCTCTCTATACAGCCCAACAACCTTCTAGATACAGCCACCGCCTTGTCACACTGTTTCGTCGCCTTCAAATCCTGAGATACTATCACCTCAAGATCCCTCTCCCCGTTCGTACCTATCAGACTCTCGCCGCCTAACACACACGTCTCCCGTGGATTTCTATTCCCTAAGTGCATCACTTTGCATTTCTTGGCATTGAATTTTAATTGCCAAACCTTAGACCATTCTTCTAGCTTCTTCAGATCCTTTTTCATGTTTTCCACTCCCTCCGGGGTGTCCACTTTGTTACAGATCTTAGTATCATCTGCAAATAGGCAAACTTTACCTTCTAACCCTTCGGCAAGGTCAGTCACAAATATATTGAACAGAATTGGCCCCAGCACCAATCCTTGAGGCACTCCACTACTCACCTTTCCCTCCTCTGAGCGAACTCCATTTACCACCACCCTCTGGCGTCTGTCTGTCAACCAGTTCCTAATCCAGTTCACCACTTTGGGTCCTATCTGCAGCTCATCCACTTTATTGAAAAGCCTTCTGTGTGGAACCGTGTCAAAAGCTTTGCTGAAATCTAAGTAGATTACGTCTATAGCTCGTCCCTGATTCAATTCTCCTGTCACCCAATCAAAGAACTCAATGAGATTCATTTGGCACGATTTCCCTTTCGTAAAACCATGTTGTCTCGGATCTTGCAACTTATTGGCTTCCAGGAAATTCACTATCCTTTCTTTCAGCATCGCTTCCATTACTTTTCCAATAACCGAAGTGAGGCTTACCGGCCTGTAGTTTCCAGCTTCTTCCCTATCACCACTTTTGTGAAGAGGGACCACCTCCACCGTTCTCCAATCCCTCAAAACCTCTCCCGTCTCCAAGGATTTATTAAACAAATCTTTAAGAGGACCCGCTAGAACCTCTCTGAGCTCCCTCAATATCCTGGGGTGGATCCCGTCCGGTCCCATGGCTTTGTCTACCTTTAGCTTTACAAGTTGTTCATACACACTCTCTTCTGTAAATGATGCTGTATCCACTCCATTTTCATTTGTACTTTTTCCAGTCCATTGCGGTCCTGCTCCAGGATTTTCTTCTGTGAAAACACAACAAAAGTATCTATTTAGCAAATTTGCTTTTTCTTCATCACTATCTACATAGCGGTTCGCAGTATCTTTTATTCTCACAATTCCCTTTTTAGTCATTCTCCTTTCATTAATATACCTGAAGAAATTTTTGTCACCCCTCCTTACATTTCTAGCCATTTGTTCTTCCGCTTGCGCTTTTGCCAGACGTATCTCTCTCTTGGCTTCTTTCAGTTTCATCCGGTATTCCTCCCCGTGTTCCTGTTCTTGAGTTTTTGTGTATTTCTGGAACGTCAACTCTTTAGCCTTTATTTTCTCAGCCACTTGTTTGGAGAATCATATCGGTTTCCTTTTTCTCTTGCTTTTATTTACTTTCCTTACATAAAGGTTCGTGGCCTTATTTATAGCTTCTTTCAGCCTTGACCACTGTCCTTCCACTTCTTGTACTTCCTCCCAGCCCATCATCTCCTTCCTCAGGTATTCCCCCATTTTAGTAAAGTCAGCACACTTGAAATCCAGGACTTTGAGTTTTGAGTGGCCGCCCTCCACTACAGCCGTCATATCAAACCAAACCGTTTGATGGTCACTGTTGCCCAGGTGGGCACCCACTCAGACATTTGACAGGCTATCCCCATTTGTGAGCACCAGATCCAGCATCGCTCCCTCCCTTGTGGGTTCCTTCCATCACCATTTGTCTGAGCAAAACACTTTGGAAAGCATCCACGATCTCTCTACTTCTCTCAGATTCCGCCGACGGAACCTTCCAATCTACATCCGGCAGATTGAAATCTCCCAGCAACAGCACCTCTCTCTTCTTTCCTAACTTTTGAATATCCGCGATCAGATCCCTATCTAGTTCCTCCAGTTGTGGGTGAGAGAGAGTTTAGCTTATGAATTTATATTCTGTATAAATTACTATGCGGATGACAAAAATCAGATACATAAATCACATACTATACAGCTAAAAACAATAAAAGAAAAACCATTCATCCTACACATAATATGCACCATTTCTTAACAGATCTGTCATTTGGCGCTCATCTGTTCAATAACCTGAAAAGACTTTACAAAGATCAAATGTAAAATGATTGGCAAAATTAATGTGTCTTCAGCAGTTTTTTTAATTGAGTTATATCATTCATTGTCCTACTTTGCACAGGTAAATTATTCCACCAAATTGGGCCTGCTATAGAAAAAGTCCTTTGCCTGGTATCTTCAAAATGAATCTTTCTCAAAGCTGGAATACTTAACTGACAGGTGCCTGCAGACCTCAGGGTCTTATTAAGCTGTTAGATCTTAAGAACTGTCCCCAAGTAAAAAATCAGAATTTTGTTTCAAAGCTTTATGAACTAAAAGCAAATTTTTAAAATGGATTCTTTCCTTCACAGTCAGCCAACAAAAATCCTTCAACATCGGAGTAATATGCTGAAAATGCAAGTGGCCAGAAATAAGTCATTCCACTGTATTCTGAACAATCTACAATGCCCTAGATAAACCGAGATATAAGGCATTCTGCAGCAATCCAGGTCACTCATAACCAAACTCTGAACTGCCACCTTAGGGTGTTGGTGTCGGAGGATCTCAAGGTGAAGAAACAATGTGATAAGGTGACAGCTGTGGCCAGAAGGATGCTAGGCTGCATGGAGAGGAGCATAACCAGCTGAAGAAAGGAGGTGTTGATGCCCCTCTACAAGTCGTTGGTGAGGCCCCCCTTAGAGTATTGTGTTCAGTTTTGGAGGCCATATCTTGCTAAAGATGTAAAAAGACTGGAAGCGGTGCAAAGCAAAGCTACGAAAATGGTATGGGATTTGTGTTGCAAACCGTACGAGAAGAGACTTGCTGACCTGAACATGTGTACCTTGGAGGAAAGGAGAAACAGGGGTGATATGATATAGATGTTCAAATATTTGAAAGGTATTAATCGCAAACAAACCTTTTCTGGAGACGGGAAGGCTGTAGAACTAGAGGACATGAATTGAGGTTGAAGGGGGACAGACTCAGGACTAATGTAAGGAAGTATTTTTTTTACGGAGAGGGTGGTGGATATGTGGAATGCCCTTCCGCGGGAGGTGGTGGAGATGAAAACGGTAATGGAATTCAAACATGCGTGGGATAAACATAAAGGAATCCTGTTTAGAAGAAATGGTTCTGTGGATACTTAGCGGAGATTGGGTGGCGACGCCGATAATTGGAAGCAAAACAGGAGCTGGGCAGACTTCTACAGTCTACACCCTGATCGTGACTGAATAGATAAGGGATGGGCTGGAGTGTAAATTTAAGGGGCTTCGATGTTAGCTTCAGAACTTAGTACAAGAACAGTACTGGGCAGACTTCTATAGTCTGTGCCCTGAGAAAGGCAAGGACAAATCAAACTCGGGTATACATATAAAGTATATCACATACCATGTAAAATGAGTTTATCTTGTTGGGCAGACTGGATGGACCGTACAGGTCTTTATCTGCCATCATTTACTATGTTACTATGTAATTAATTAAAGGAAGGAAAAAGCCTCAGAGCTAAAAAATTATAGCGATTTACAGAAGGTTTTTTGCAGATGATGAAGAGAAGATCTTTTGATCTATTTAGCTCTGTAAATCGTTATGATTTTTGAGCTCTTTGAGGCTTTTTCCTTCCTTTAATTAATTGATATATATTTTCTGAGCATTAACTATTACCATTAACAGCACTACTTGTATTCCACCATATACCTTGCAGTTCAATGTGGATCACATTGTAAAGAAATTGAACATATCCAGAAATACAGTATTCAATCCACACATTCATATACAGTTATATTATTAAACTGAAGACTATATTAGACACTAAACCCCTGTTTACTAAGCCATGGTAGCGGCTGCCTTGCAGCATTAGCGCACAATAGCCACTAACGGGGGGGGGGGGGGGGGGGTAAATTAATCATTAAAATTCAAAACATATTTCCTACATAAATAGGTTTTGACTTGTTTTTCAAAATAAAGTATAGCTTGTAGCAAAGATTTGAGAAGTTTGAATATCTTTATCAAGGCGGGCAGCTTGAAATGAAAACAGATTATCTAATAACCTCAGTCTTTTCAGAGTCTTTAAAGAGGGAAAAGTAAACAGAACCATTGTTCTGGTAGTCCTGGATTTTTGTAAGAAAACAAATTGACCTATCAAATACTGTGGAACTAGTCTATAAAAAAACCTTATAAATAAGGCAGAAAAATTTGAACAAACTCTGGCGTACACTGGAAGCAAGTGACTTTTTCTCAAGTATAGTGATACCCTGTCATACCTCTTCAGGGAGTATATTAAATGATGCACAGTGTTTTGAATGGATTTGAAGATCTCAAATAAAAGTTACAATAGTCCAACAAATTTACGATCAATGATTGGACTATAAGATGAAAGTGGTCCTGATCAAAATATTTACGTACCCTTAAGATTGTGCATAATAAAGAATGACATTTGAGTAAGCAAATTAACCTGTGATTCTAAAGATAACCTGGCATTCAAGATGACACCCAGCACTCTTATAGAGGACCCTGATTAATTCTCACACTGTCTTCCTCTTCACCTGCAGAGTGACTGATCAGTAAGAATGTTGTTTTTTTCTGAATTCAACTTAAGCTTATGCATTTTCATCCATATCTCCAAGGTGTTAAGGATGTTTTGAAGTAGGGCTGAGTAAGATGAAACTTGAGAGATAATTGGAACCAACACCGTTACGTCATCAACATAATTATAAAAATAGATTCCTAACTTCTCTAATGCATGGCCTAATAGTGCATACAATACATCAAAAAAAGTAGATTTCAATGTTCACTTCTACATATATTGGAGGATATTCAGGTAGGAGTTGGGGAATGTTACTGGTTGTCTTGCTGCTTTGCTGCAGTGCCAACAGAAGAAAGCAGCAAGACAACCAGTAGCGTTCCCCAGCTCAAGTCCCTTGATAAAGTGGCAGCGAAACGGGTGCCTGTCGTGACCAATTGAGCTTTCAGATAAGTGGGATGATACTTGTTCTTGCTAAACTGTTGGTCATTTTGGTTTCATTATTGTCATATATAAACAAAAAACCTTTTTTCACATAGAGTTGTTTTTCACATTGAGGAAGGAGGGTTTTTTTGGTCTATGATTAATTCAGTTACAAGAGGGATTTGCTGATACCGAATTCACTATACAGTGACATATCCCTGTGATTTATGAGACCTTTTCCTCCTACCTGAATATCCTCCAATATATGTAGAAGTGAACAAGACCCTGAGGGACACCAGTAGAGTTACTCCACCTCTCTGATAATTTACCATCAAATTTTACTCTGTAAGCTCGACTTTTCAAGAATCCAGAAAACCAAATATAGACCCTTCAAGATCTCCCAGTATTTGAAGAAGAATCTCATGATCTACTAAATTGAAAGCACTAGAGATGTCAAACTGTAGCACCAAGGTCTTCTTACCTTCACAAAGAAATATACGAATGTTATCAATAGATGACACAGTAACAGCCTCAGTGATCGGACTTAGACATCATATCGAAAATGCCCCTCAAGGCTTCTTATTATTCTTCATACTGGGATAACAAGAATTTCTCCCAAGTAGGAAGGAAAGTTCCTTAAATCCAAGAGAGACTGTAACCAATTTAATAGTATAATTTTAAAATTACTAGAAGCTGATTTCATAATATATGGAGGGCAGGTGTCCAAAATACAATAAGAGGCAGTATACTTTCAATATAAAGCATCCACCGATGTCCAGGAAATAGAGGAAAATTCCCTCCATATTTTATCAGTTGGGATTGAGACAGAAATAGCAGTAGGGGTTCCCAGTCTAAGTTGTCATTCTTGAATGATTCCCTAATGGATACAAATTTTAGAACTAAAATATTCAGCCAATTGAGAAGCAGAAGGTTTTTTTGCTATTTGCTAAATTAATACACGACTCTGTATTGGTAAGGTCAGTATTTTAAAAAGCCACTTTGGGGGAGATTCTATATATGGCGTCTAAAAAATTGGTGCTGAAAACAGTACTGACTAAGCATATTCTATAATCTAGGTGCTGATTATTCAATAAGCTTAGTTGATATCTCAGTGCCTAAAACTATGCATATCCATTTATACCAACAAGAATGTGGTGTAAATCCCAGAAGGTAGATTCAGGCAAATTTCAGAATGCCTACAAAATGCCCATTTCCCAACCTATATCCATGCCCCTTTTTGCCTGCACGCACTATAAGTTTGGCGCAGTTTGTTACAGAATACACTTAGCGAGTTGTGCATATAAATTCTAATCAGTGCCAATTAGTGTTCATTATTGCTTGTTAAGTGCTGTTATCAGCGCTCATTAGCTTGTTAACCTTCTAAGTTAAACGCATTGTTATAGAATCCATGCTGATTTTGGCGCCGATCTCTAGGCGCCCTATATAGAATCCAGGGTTTGTGTTTAATGAGTTACCATTAACTATTTTGAATAAGCCTTCTTCTTTGCTTTCAATGAGATCTTATATTCCTTGTTCACTGTCCTCCAATTTATTTTATTCTCAGTAGATGGATGTTTATGCCATAATCTTTCTAAAATTCTACATTTCCGTTTTAACTCAACCAGCTCAGAATCAAACTGTTTATCCGATGGCCTGGTTATTTTTGTTCTAAGTTGATATGTAGCTAGATCATCTAGAATCTCTTTACTCAATTGATATCAGTCTTTAACAAAATTTAAAGGCTCTGATGGTACACTTCTCTCATCAAAATGGGATCAAAATGCTACCTGATCTATTGCACTTCTCTAAAAAATATGACACTTTTTGAGCTATTTTATTGAATGTCTCCAATCTATACTAAATTGATATAAAAACTGGTTAGAACATGAAACTTCCAACCAGTCACTCTCTGGAAAAGATATGTCTGAATCAACGTCAGATTTAGAAGAGGCTATTAAGTCCAATTGATGTCCTTTAATATGTGTTATTCATCAACTTACTATAAGCTTTTCATTTTCCCCATTTTCAAAAGGGGGAAAAGAAGTTACTCTCTGTAGAGATCTGATCCTGCTAGCACTGTTGGTAGTAGCAGTATTGTTGGAAGGTTAACCAAAGGAATTATTGTTACATAGCTATTACCTATTAAGTAAGACCAGTTTTAGTTCTGGGTCTCTGCTTTGCAAGACTGATCCCTTGAATTATGCCTACAACCAAACACAATAAAATACACATCATATAGTAAAAATAAATAAATAAGGGGGGGGGGGGATTTCTAAAGCCTAAAAGAAAACACCAAATCACTGTATATCCCAGTAACAGGCAAGGAAGTACAATGAACTACACCCACAAAGTAAATCTGAACAGGCTTTTAGATCTCACAGTAAAACCACCTGCTTCCTGTAACTTACAGAACAGGTGAAGGCAAATATAGGGTTGGGGCTTTAGTAGGCCTCTTTTTTTTCTTTGTTCTTTATCTACTGATACAAAAACCTCCTATACTTGAAGTATGGCAAAGAAACTTCACACCCCTAAAGCTACTGTTCTCATTACAGCTTCTGGGAACCCGGTCAAAATAGCCCCGACAAAAGGGTTCCAAACAAAAAGAAATTCCCAACATAACAGCCCATGACATAACAGCCACTGTCAAAATGGCCTGCCCACAATATAGCCCTTGACAAATTAGCCCCCTAACAAAAGGGCCTGATCAGGCTGCCCAGAATATGGCACTGCATTTTTTTCTAGGGGGATATTTTGTCTAGGGGCTATTTTGTCAAGGGTTATTTTGTGGGAGGGGCCATTTTGTCAGGGACTATTTTGTTAGAGGCTGATTTGTCAAGGGCTATTTTGTTACCAGGCTATTATGTTGGGGTGCCCAGCTTCTGCCTCTGTCCAGACTGAATGCTTAGTCCAAGGCAAGGATTTGATTTCCTGTGATAAATGTATGCACATTGAAACCCTCTTCAAAGAAGTACACGAACTAAGAGAGGAGATGGCAAGACTTAGAAGCACCTGTGTCAACCAGAAATTCATTCCAGAGATGCATGTTTAAACATTGGTGATCAAACAGCAAAAGAAAGCAGCAACAGCCTTCAAAATAGGGACAAGGTTTCTTTAATCATACTCCTTTGGAGAGCAATCTTCAAAGATGACCCAACATGACTGTGTTTCGACACACAGCACCTGCATCAGGGGTCTGCATCAAACATACACAACAATAAAAATAATATCTTAACAATCAAAATGTATTATTGTAGGAACCAGCAATGAATAAAAAAAAATTTAAAAATATATAAAAATATATAGACAATATATAGCACATAAAATATATTCATAAAATCAAAGACTATATAAAATATTATCATGAAGATATATATATTTTATATTAATAAATGTATCATGTTGATATTATAATGAAAAATAAAATATGTACTAAATGACTATGAATAAGTAAGCAACTATAGTGATTGAAACGTGAATGGTGACGTATCCTATTAAATATGTATGAGTTCAAGAAGGGATGAGGTAGGAACATCCTACATATCATTTTTTTGTTGTTGTTGTTTACATTTGTACCCCGCACTTTCCCACTCATGGCAGGCTCAATGCGGCTTACATGGGGCAATGGAGGGTTAAGTGACTTGCCCACAGTCACAAGGAGCTGCCTGTGCCTGAAGTGGGAATTGAACTCAGTTCCTCAGTTCCAAAGTCCACCACCCTAACCACTAGGCCACTCCTCCACTGATGTATAATGATGTATATCACTCACAAAACTCCCTCAAACCTTGAAAAGTTGAAAGTTATATATAAGCATAAAAAATGTAAAATTGTGTGAAAAAAATGATGTTATATAATACAACTGTTAAAATAAAATGACAATAAACTACATAAATAATAATACATATTTGTGTGTTCATATATGATTTTTTAAATACGTTTAAAATATGTATTACCACAATTAGATTCATGTCAAACAAAGAGTATGCTATGCGAAATGCGATGCAGCTCGCCTAATATATCGGTATGAATTGAATGAATAATGCCAATTCTGTCTGGTTCGTATATAGACATACATATATATCATACAATGGAGTATGATTAAAGAAACTTTGTCCCTATTTTGAAGGCTCTTGGTGCTTTCTTTTGCTGTTTGGACTTGTGCATGTACTTTGCTCCCTCTCTTTGCTGCTCTATAAACATTGGTGATCTTCAGCAAAAGGAGAGGCGAGCTAATGGAGAACGAGGACGGCTGGACACATGTTACCAGATCCTGCAAAATCAACCCCCCAACTCCATCTTCTGTTGAAGAACTGGGTCACATCCCTGAATGTAGAAGAGATGAAAACATCTGAAGAACAGGTAGAAACAACAATCAAAAATCCCAAAGCCACTGGATCGGTGGCCAATAAGAAATGAAAGGTAGTGGTGGTTAGTGATTCTCTTCTGAGGGGTACAGAAGCGCCCATCTGCCAACCAGACATGATGTCTAGGGAGGTGTGTTATCTGCCTGGTGCCAAGATTCGAGATGTAACAGAAAGTTTACTGAGACTCATCAAGCCTACTGACCACTATCTTACGCTGCTTATCCATGTTGGCATAAATGATACTGCTAGGTATCCTACTGTGGGATTTCCTGGCTCTAGATCAGAGGGTGAAGCACCTAGGCACAGAGGTGGTGTTCTTATCAATCCTTCCTGTTGAAGGTAAAGGCTGAATGAGGAAAGCTCACATCCTGGAGCTGAATGTGTGGCTGTGTGGATGGTGCCAACATGAGCGCTTCAGCTTCCTTGACCATGGGATGATTTTCCAAGAGCTACTGAGCAGTGATGATGCCCATCTATCAAGGAAGGGATGAAGTGTCTTCGGTAACAGACTGGCTAAATGTCAGACTTGTGAGTTCTTGTATCAAGTAGAGCGCTGCTGAGCCCGGTACTCAGACCAGGTTCTGCTTGGCAGCTGGACAACCCCGGGTTTCACCTGCGCTGACTGCCGTTCCCCAGAGGTTGAGCCCCTAGGTGCAGGCGGCCTGCAGGACTTATGGGACGGAGCTGGAAGCGGGGTGATAAATGTATCAGCCAGGCAGGCAGCAGGTCAAGAGAGTAATCCAGGTACAAGCAGCAGTCAGTAGGCAGGCATCAGGCAAGAGAGTAATCCAGGTACAGGCAAGTCAGTAGGCAGGTGTCAGGCAAGAGAGTAATCCAGATGCAGGCAAAAGTCAGTAGGCAGGCAGCAGGCAAGAGAGTAATCCAGGTACAGACAAGTCAGTAGGCAGATGGCAGGCAAGAGAGTAATCCAGGTACAGACAAAAGTCAGTAGGCAGGCGGCAGGCAAGAGAGTAATCCAGGTACAGGCAAGTCAGTAGGTAAGAGAGTAATCCAAGTACAGGCGAAAGTCAGTAGGCAGGCGGCAAGCAACTGAGTAATACAAGTACAGGTGAAAGTCAGTAGGCAGGCGGCAGGCAGAAGGGTATTCCAGGTACAAGCAAAGTCAGCAACGAGGGACCAGTAGATAAGAAGCAGACTACAGAGTTAGAAACACCTACCAAAGTAGAAGCAGAAGCATGGAGTCCAGGGAGAGCTCAGCTGATAAAGTACTGGTGTCTGACATCAGCAGGGAGAAGGGACACAGCCATAGGACAAAAGCAGGGGAAGGAGGAATCGGAAGACCAATAGGAGAGAAGCAAGGGAAGCCAGGCAGAGGAAGAGCAGACCCAGGTGGATGGAAGCAAAGCAATCAAGGAGCCGGCAACCACCGCTCTCTGAACAAACCTAGAGAGGACTACAAACATGGCTCAGGCAGTGCCAGTCAAGTGTGCGTGTCGATGGGACCCCGCGCAGCCTGAGGACACCGCTTGCATTGAGGTAGGGGACATGACACTAAAGTACTAAAGAGAGCTTTAAACTAAATCTGTTGGGTATGGGTGAGAAAAGCCCCCAAATAATTAATAACCCCCAGGGAAGTAAGACATCAAATACCATTATAGAAAAGGGGAAAAAAGGTAACATCTAGAAAGTTTTGTATACCAATGCCCGAAGAATGGGGAACAAATTTCTAGACCTAGAGGCTGCATGATAGAAGCTGACTTGGATTTAGTGGAGGTCATGGGGACATGGTTCATGGAGAACCATGACTGGGACATAGTTATACCTGGCTATAATCTACTCAGGAAGGACAGGGTGGAGGAGTGGCATTGTATGTTAAGAATAATAAAGTGACAGAATTGTAGGACATACGGAGTAAAGAAGAAGCACTGTGGGTTAAACTGGTAAGAGGGAGAAGAAAATGTATTTACATTAGTGTAATATACAGGTCACCCTCACAGTCAGAAGAAATTGACAGAGACTTAATTGAAGACATTCACAAGATAGCTAAGAAAGGGGAAGTACTACTAATAGGTGACTTTAATATGCTGGGCATTGATTGGGGTCTCCCTGCTACGTGGTCATCTAGAAGCAAAGGAATCTTAGATTCTTTACAGGAAGAATTGTTCAGCAGTGGGTGATGGAACTGACCCGGGATGGAGCGATTCTAGACCTGGTGCTTATAAACGGGGAGAATGTTTCTGATGTTACAGTGGGAGATCATTTGGCATCTAATGATCATTGGATGGTGTGGTTCAATATTAAGATAGAGGAGGAGAGAGCTTATTCGAGATTGAAAGTCCTATTTTTCAAAAGAATTAACTTTGCTGAGATGGGGGAATTTCTCAGTAAAGAGTTAGCTGGATGGGAACAGCTGAAGGAAATAGAACAGCAATGGGTGAAACTGAAAGGAGACATTTTAAAGGCGACAAACTTTTATGTTAGAAAACTACATAATAATAAGAGGAAAAGAAGGCCGCTCTTGTTCTCGAACGTAGTAGCTGAAAAGGTAAAGGAAAAAAGGTTAGCCTTTATACATTACAAGATGATTCAGAAAGAGGAAGACAGGCAAAAATACCTCGAAAATCTCAGAGAAGCTAGAAAAGCTGTCAGGAAAGTGAAGAGGCAAATGGAGGAAAAGATAGCCGATATGGTAAAATTAGAGGACAAGCCACTTTTTAGATATGTAAGCGACAGGAGGAAGTGCCATAATATCATTATGATGCTCAAAGCTAAGGGGGAGGAATATGTAGAAACTGATAAAGATAAATAAACAAATATTTCTGTTCAGTGTTCAGGGATGAAAGGCCGGAGTGGGACTGCAGAAGACAAATACTAATGAGGATGGATGTATGGTAGACCAGGTATGATTCTCGAAAGACTGTGTTTGTGAGGAGCTGGCTAAACTAAAAGTAGACAAAGCAATGAGGCCTGATGGGATACATCCGAGAGTACTCAAGAAACTTGGAGAAGTTGTGGCAGCTCTGCTGTCTGTCCTGTTCAATGCTTCCCTATAATCTGGAGTGGTCTCAGAGGACTGGAGAAGGGCAGATGTGATCCCTCTGCACAAGAATGGAAGCAAAGAGGAGGTTGTGAATTATAAACTGGTCAGTCTGACCTCAATGGTGAGTAAACTAATAGAAACACTTCTAAAGCGGAGGATTGTTAGGTTTCTCGAATCAAACAGGCTGCAGGACCTGAGGCAGCATAGTTTCACTAGAGGCAGATCTTGTCAGATGAATCTGATTGACTTCTTTGACTGGGTGACCAAACAGTTGGACGTAGGAGGGGCGCTAGATGTGGTGTACTTAGATTTTAGCAAAGCCTTTGACATGGTTCCACATAGAAGACTGGTATGGGACCTAAAGTGACTGACTGGGTTAAACACTGGTTAAATGGAAGGAGACAAAGGGTAGTAGTAAATGGAGTTTGCTCTGAGGAAAAGGATGTTACAAGTGGTGTACCGTAGGGGTCGACTCTGGGGCCAGCTCTTTTTAATATCTTTGTGAGTGATATTACAGAAGGGCGGTCTGGTAAAGCTTGTCTCTTTGTGGATGATACCAAACTCTGTAATAGGCTGGACACCCTGGAGGGTGTAGATAGCATGAGGAAAGATCTGGTGAAGCTTGAAGAATGGTCCGAAAATTGGCAACTAAGATTAATGCTAAGAAATGTAGGGTCATGCACTTGGGTCACAAAAACCCGAGGAATGGTACAGTATAGGGGGTGAAGAGCTTCTGTGTATGAAAGAAGAGTGGGACTTGGGGGTGATGACCTTAAGGTGGCCAAACAGGGAGAAAAGGTGATGCTCAAAGCCAGAAGGATGCTCAGAAGCATAAGGAGAGGAATAACCAGCAGGAAAAAAGAGGTGTTAGTGCCCTTGTACATGTCTCTGGTGAAGCCCCATTTAGAATACTGTGTATCAGGGGCGTAGCCACGGGTGGGCCTGGGTGGGCCTAGGCCCACCCAGTTTGGATTCAGGCCCACCCAGCAGTGGAGGCAGCGGAGCGGAGGGAGCAGGCATTTGCCTCCCTCCCTCTCTCTCACACGCTTCCCAGACGCTGCCTACCGCCGCCACATCGCACGACCTACCTCCCTCCGTCTCAGTAGCAGCGGTAGCGATTTACGCTGCCTCCTTCTAACCCGGAAGTGTCTCCTTTGCCGCGTCCCGCCCCCATTATCAGAACTTCCTGTTTCTGCTGGGGCGGGGCAGGACGCGGCAGAGGAGACATGGAGAGGTTGTGAGGCAACGTGTAGCAAGGGCAACTGAACGGAGGCGATACGGCGTGGGGAGTTAGGCGAGGCGGGTGGCGAAGCAACGATGGTGCGGGACCATGAGGCTGTACACCTCGGAGGCCGCGTGTTCTTCCTTCACTCCGCTGCATGTTAAGCGGAGTAGCGAGGGATGAGAGGTGAAAAGCGAGGTTGTGAGGCAACGTGCAGCAAGGGCAGCCGAATGGAGGCTGCGTGTTCTTCCTTCACAGCGGGACCAGCAACCGGAGGTTGTTAGAAGTGATTTATAGTAGTAGTAGGCTGTGGGGCGCCGCGCAGCCACGTGGTAGCTGTTCTTCCTCCACTTCGCTGCATGGTGGCTGGAGCGGCGTGAGCTGAAAGGATGAAGCGGGGTGCTTACAGCGCTACTCCTTTGGGCATAGGGAGCCGGGGAGTGGAGGATTGCTGGACATGATGTTTGGAGGAGAGGGAAGGGAGCGAGAAGAAATGCTGTACATGGATGGAGGGGATGGAAGAGTGAGGAAGGAGATGAGGGAAAAGGAAGAGAGGAGAAAACCTGCACATGGATGAAGAAAATAGGCAGAAGCTGGATCCACTGGACAGTCAAATCTGCGGAGGACCCAGCTTTTACTTACGGATGTAGGACAAGAAATGAAGAAGAAAGTAAAGAAATAAATGGAAAGGAAGCCCTGGAAACGGAGTTAAGAGGACAGATAGCAGCAGAATCAGATACTGGACCAGCATGATCAGAAAAACAAAGTCACCAGACAACAAGGGTAGAAAAAATCATTTTATTTTCATTATAGTGTTTGGAATATGTCCACTTTGAGAATCAGGTGCTCAATATTAAAAGTTTAGTTTTATTTACTTATTTATGGCATTTTATCCCACATTAAACATGAATTAGATTGGAATCTGGGATGCACAGGTGGACGGGGGGGGGGGGGGGGGGGGGGGGAGGGTACCAGAGAGACATTTACCAGCACACCACTGTCTAGTGCCCACCCATCCAACCTGTTGGCCCACCCAAAAATTGACTTCTGGCTACGCCACTGCTGTGTACAATGCTGGAGACCGCACTTACGGAAAGATATAAACAGGATAGAGTCAGTCCAGGGGGCAGCTATAAAATTGCGGTCTTGGTCTTAAAACATATAGTGGCAGGCACATGAACCTCAACATGTATATGCTGGAAGAGAGGCAGGAGAGAGGGGATATGATAGAGATGTGTAAATACCTCAGTGGTATCATTTTTCAAATGATGGAAACCTCTGTAACAAGAGGACATAAGATGAAGTTAATAGAAAATAGGCTTAGGACGAATCTGAGGAAATACTCTTTCACGGAAAGGGTGGTGGATGCATGGAATGGCCTCCTGGTGGAGGTCGTGGAGACAAAGACTGTGTCAGAGTTTAAGAAGGCATGGGACAGACACGTGGGATCTCTTAGGAAAAGAAGTTAGTGGTTACTGAGGATGGGCAGACTAGATGGGTCATACAGCCCTTACCTGCTGTCATGTTTCTATGTTTCTATAATGTTCACTTATTTCAAAAAGAAGTAACAGCTATCTGTGTGACAAAACAGTGAGTTTTCAGGCCTGTAAACTGTAAATAAGTAACTTCATGAAAATGTATTTCTTCTAATTGACCAGCAGATGGCACTTGTTTTCAGTTTTAAAACTGTTGCAGGAAACACTTTCTGTTTTCCAATTTAGCCTTGAGAAAAGGGTCAGATACTTTCATAGGTTGGTTCTCTGGGCTTTGATTTGTTCTGGACTTCAAGTCTAGCCTGGAGATACTGGATCTTTCTTTAATCTCAGTGTGGGGGTACAGAGGAGAAACACTTCTGTCCTGAGATCCTGTTCAAGGCTTGTGAACAGTTAAGTTCCTGAACTCCCCGGGTGCTACCCAGGTAGCAACAAATGTTTAGATAGTTTTATATTTGATATTCAGTTGCCTGTTATTGTTTGCTGATTTCACCTTTTTCTGTTCCCTGTTCAAGTTCTGTGATAATAAACCTATAGTTTATTAGTTCTGATGTCCTGGACTGACTAAGAATCCTGATTTGTGTTTTTTGGGGGTCTGAGGGTGCTTTCTAGGAACTGTGGGACCCCTTGGAGTGTGGCCCCAGTGTCCTAGAAATTACTGGGAAATAACCTAAGACTGGGACACTAGCCCAGAGGCAAGTGGGACCCAATCAGTGGGAGAAGGGTGCTAGTATAGAGCACGTGCTCAGGTGCAGGCGGACCTGAGCAGTGCTCCATGGCCGCAGGGTTAACCCCAGGCGGGTGCTAGGCATTTCGTGACATTATCAAATTTAGCTCCAAAAAGGAGAGCACCAGTTTCTTCTTTTTACTGCAAGCATAATAATACGTGCAACTTCTAAGACAGACAGGACGTGGCAGGTCTGTGCTCATATCTGAGCAGAAAAAAAATTTGTACATGTGCTGGAATGTGCTTTGAACTTGATGGTTAAGTGGATTATGAATGCCAGAATTAAATTAAATATTGTTTTGTGCATAAATATTAGCACTGCAAACATTTTATGAACAATAAATTTTTGTGATGCTAATATCTTATCTGCAGAATAGCATTCCAGCCCATGCGTAGAAGTGTGCTGACACTTTGGTTTTGCTTAGACTTGGGCACAGTACTAGCTGGCCACACGTAGAACCTAGTTCACATGCATCCTGATTAGCACACATGTTTCAAATTTGTATATGATTAGCTTACTGCATCAACGAGCCAAACTTCAGCATTATGTTTGAGTTATCAGTTCCTTCTGGCTCTATGTTCCCTTGTGCTGATCTTCCTTTTAGGACAGGAAGGTTGATAAGACCCTGGGTGGAGTCTAGCTCCTGTTACTGAAGGTTGGTATGGTGGAATGATGCTCAGCTCGATGAAGTAACTGTTGGTTGTGAAAGGAGAACAGTTTTGCGTGTGATAATTTTTAATGGGGCCAATATTCAGACCACTGGAGACAGCCCGGTTAACTCCCACGATCGGCGGGACTGGCATTGAATATCTGGTTTATCTTTGACTGTTTTAACTTAACTGGCCAAGCCAATATTCAGAGCTGGCTGGTTAAGTTTATGTTTAAACAATTTTATTGAATGAACAATAGCAACATAGCAGTGGAAAAAAATTCAATTGTATATCACAGAACGAAACAACAGAATCTGATCATTTTTCATATATAACCCCATCAACTCCCACATCCATCCCTCCTCCCTACCCACCACCTATCCTTCAAGTCCTTACAGTCTACTGTATTTACCATCCAACATCCTCAGAGGGTCTGTACTCTTATAATTCTCCAAGACGGAAACTGAAAAAAAAGATAAGAGCTCCCGACTCTTCCCCCCCTCGTAATGATACAAAGAAAATTGGAAACTACGTGTGCCATCCAGTGCAGGACAGGGCATAGAATTATAGGCTATTAACAATAAAGCCATGACCCTTCAGGTAGAGAGTCTGCAAATAAGGCTCCCAAATCATCAAAAAGTGTTTTGTTTTTTTCACTTGGAAGAGCCCCTTGCATCTCTAGCCTCCCAAGTAACTAATAAATGGAGTTGATTCCTCCAATGCCAGAAATTTAGGGGTTCAGAGGATGTCCAATTTTGTAAAATGCATTTTAGCACCACCAAATACATCTTAAGAAGTAGCATGACATTACCCCTTGGTCGACCTCTAAATACCCCTTCCTTATCTAACAAGAACTTGGCTGGTTAAATTTAAACCGGCCAAAAATAGGCCTGCTTTTTCAGTGGCCCAATTTGGCTGCCAAACTTAGCCAGCGATGTGCTAAATGTTAATGGATAGCCAGTTACATTGCAGGAATTAACTGGTTAGCTGCAGCGCTGACTGTGAACATTCAGCAGGAGATAACCAGCTATCTCCTGTTGAATATTTGCACTTAGCCAGTTAAGCACCTTATAACTGGCCAGGAGTCATTTCTGGCTGGATAAATAGTGCTGCTGAATATAGAGGGAAATGTGGTTACTAATTTTATTATAGATCATTTTTAAATTTTGTTTCTTTTTGTGAATGCATTTATGTTTGTTTTATAATTATGGATGTTTCATTGTTTGAGCAGGATATAAATTTGAAAAATAAAGAGAAGCCATGCACTCAGCCATCAGTGCACAGCTTTAACGTACGGCTTTCTGCATTAGCCACTACGAGAAAATGAAGGGAAATATTAAGCTTAAGCCCTGCCCAGAGAGATTACTGTACTGTTAAATGAGATGGAGACTTCCGGCCAGCATAAAAGAGGACAGAGGCACCAAAAGGGAGTAAGGAGTTTTAAGAAGAGGAATATTTCATTTATATACAGCTCGAACCAGGAGATCAGAAAAATAACTAAAATACAATTTAATAAATCATAAATCATACAAAACTATTTAAAAAATCTTATAAATAATAAAAAAATAGAACAGAGTAACATAGTAGATGATGGCAGATAAAGACCTACATGGTCCATCCAGTCTACCCAATAGTCACACTCATTATCAATATATGATTAAAACCATGATCTTTCTTTGCCATTTTCAGAATAGAGACTGTAGAAGTCTGCCCAACACTTATCTCCCAACTAATGGATTTGCCATCAAAGTCCACTCCAGCTGATCCTGATCTGCCTTGCCATCTACAGGACATAGAATGTAGAAGTCCGCCCGGCATTATTCTTACGTTACAAGTAACTACTGGAGTTGCCGTCAAAGCTCTCTCCAGCACATCCTAAGCTGTCTTGCCATACACGGGACACAGACCATAGAAGTATTCCCATCATTGGCCTTAGTTCCTCACAGCCAGAGTCACCGTCTAAGCACCACTCAACCCATCAACATACATGTAGTCATTTTTTTGTTTTTATTACAGCCTCTTTCTAACTAGGAATCCTTTGTCTTCATCCCATGCCTTTTTGATTTCCATCACTGTTTTTGTCTCCTCCACCTCCCCCAGGAGGGCATTCTAGGCATCAACCACCCTCTGTGAAAAAGTATTTCCTGACAGTACTCCTAAGTCTACTACCTTGAAACTTCAATTCATGTCCTCTAGTTTTACCGATTTAGTCTCTTGTTATCAAATTATGTTATGCTATCAAGTGTTTACAACCTGCTAACAAGGGATTCAAGGCGAGGTAATGAATTTGAAAAAAGCACTCAACAATCTTCAGGAATTAACAAAAACAACTTAATTTAAAAGATAAAAACAACATAACAGCTTCAACAAACATCTTCAATAAAACAGGTGAGTCTTCAAAGCCTTTAAAAACCCAGTAAATCACTTCAAAAAAAGATCCTTGACTGAACAGGCAACCAATGCAACTTGGACAGCAAGGGAGATACCAGTTAGAGCCAAATAACACCAATTATAGCCAATAGTTGCTTGTTAATGCCAGTTAGCAGCTAATTATTAAATTAAGTTATATGTGTAACTGGCACTATTCCTTAACTTAGGTGCATAACTTTGGATGCGAAGAAATTGTCCATGCTAGTTTATAGAACCGGTGGGATAGAGCACTAAAGTGCCCACCTCAGAAAAGATCCTGCCAAGCCCATTCCCATTCTTACATGCCAAAGACTTTTGGGCAAGCAAAACTACGTATGGAAAGCAGTTCTCTTAGAACTTTCTAGATTCTATTGTGGAAGTAAAAGAAGGTTTGGGAAAGTAAAAGAGGAATCTGTGGAGATAACAGAGTTAAAAATCATATGCATTGTTAGGAAAATAGTATTCTTTGAAATGAAGCTTCCTTCCCAGAAACAATCAAATAATCCCCGCCTGTTGTGATGTCCCTAATATCTCATTATAGGGACATCTATATCCTGTCCCTTTTTTTAAGTTGCTATTTCTGAAGGTTCTCCATCATTGTAACTTGACAGTATTTTCAAAGGGCCTATAGTTCTACATATGATGATTAGCAATAGCCAGATGCTATTTTATTTAGAGTAGATTTTTGAACATTCACTGTATGTGGAGAATTTGCTGACTGTGTATTTTCTTTGTGCTTTGTGATGCCAATTATATATCTTTAAGGTTATAATGCCAATCACATATCTTTAAAGGTTCAACATCTTGGTATGAGCAGAATATCTGTATCCTGTTTTTCCTAGTTTTGTCTTTTTCTTAAAGCCATTTATCATCTTAATAAGCCAGTTAGCCAGCCAATATTGTGTGTATAAAAAGAGGACCTTTGCTAATTGTATTTTGAATGGAATTGGAGTTAGAGAAAGATTCTCTATGTCTGAGATTTGTTCATTTTCTAGACAATATCACTGTACTAAAGAGCGAATAAAATTGCATAGCTGACTTGCTAGACTCATTCCTTGTTTCACAGAAGAGAGTTGCATGGGGACAGAAATCTAACCCATCCCTATCTGTCCCCACTGGAATCTTACCCATCCCCACAAGAATTTAATGGTACCTAAAAAAAAAAAATATCCAGTCATCTCTCTCTATCTCTGGGTTCGAGCCACAGCACTGCAGGCAAGGAAGAAATCGAATTTGGAAGATGGAACACTCTGGTGAGCACATGTAAGGCTCATCTCTGATTCACTGGCACTGTTTGCTAAGAGGTCACCACATGCACACATCAATAGGTCAGGTGACCTCCAATGCTCATGCCTGTGTTAGAGCTGAGGCCTGTTCATCAGCCCAGGAGCACAGAGGGTTAATGGAAGACTTTCTCATCTGTGCTGTTAAAGCAAAGAGAAGGAGGTGGCACTCAAAGAACTTGGCACTTGGTAGGCGAGAGGCTGGCACAGGTGCAACTTACACTTCCATGGGAACCCCGCAGGAGCTGCTTCCATTCCCATGGGAATCCCACAGGAACTACATCTGTCCCCGCAGGAACCCCGAAGAGCTGCTTCCATCCCAGTGGGAACCCCGCAGCCCCAGAGGGGATTCCCGTAAACCCCATTCCTGTACAGGTCTCTATTTCACAGCATTATCACAGAGGATTTTTCTTCCAGGATCCACACCATGTGGATGGTGCCAGTGGCTTTGGATAGCATCTGAGATCACCATAGCCCCAGGGAAGTAGCAGCACAGACAACATGAAGCAGTGGACAGCGCCTGAAGTGGAAGTTAGCACAGGTGGTATTCTTGTGCATGGATGCAGAGAGACAAAGGCAGAATCCATAGAAGACCATGATGACAATCTGACTAGATTTTTGTAGAGCGCAAAGGAGCTCAACTGAAAACTAAATAAGAGAAAACCGAGACTGAGACTTTTGGCAGTTCCCTATGTTGGTCACCTATGTCCTGGGTACAGCAAGCATACCACAGTCATGCTATTGACTGGATCAAAACACTAAAAAGACATCCAGTTTTGAAGCGGTGAAGAGGTCACTGTGCGATCTAATGTAAGTGAAAAGGCTCTAGGAGAAACTTTATTTACAAAAGGCCAATGAGTTTCTTTTGTGTCTCAAAATCTGTCAAGAGATAGTGTGTGAGAGAGGTTCGACCCATACTTAAACAGCAAAAATAGAATCCATGTTGAATCTGATCACAAGTTATTAGACTATATTAAAAAAAGAAAACACCCTCTTTAGTGCCCCTAATATTGTGATGCATGATAAGACCACAGAAGTGTACTTTGCATGTCACATACAAGAAAGGCTCAAAGGTATAGTTTATTTCCTGTTCCGTCCAGTACTACATCAAAGGCAGCTCATAGCTGACACTCCAGACTGTGAAATGCTTTTCACACAAGCAGAAGAGATTTGGAGCAAATGACTTGAGAAGAGTCATTTTATTGACAATGTCATGAAATAAATACAAAGCAACAACAGGATGGATGTGTCACAATTTCTCAAGGCAACAGACTAGTGGGTAGTCTGACAAGAAGTAAGATCTATGTCCAAGAGATAACCTAGCCCTGCTAAATGCAAGCCTTTAACAATGTGAACACATATAACAAATCCAGTGAAGGACTGAGAAACCTGCAATAAGTATTTGCATATGAAGTAACCGAGAGCTGGGTGATCTGAAGGATGTAGGGGTGAGGGAAAGAAATGTAAAGGTGAGGAGGGTTAAAATAGAGAAGAGAGGGATTAGAATACATGGGAGGTGGGAACAGTAAGGGGAAAGAAAGGAAAAGGTGCAGGGGAGAACAATTTTATATACATTCCATCAGAACTGTTTTGCAGGTTGAAACTATATAAAGTTTTAATGCACTGTACTGGAATCCCCCTTTCCCCTTGTGTTTTAGTAACAGAAAAAAAAAGATAGGGGACACACCGTGGGTGTAAAAACGTGGAGGGGCATAATCGAATGCGAACGCCTATGTGTAAGAACTTCCATCTCCGAGAACGGGTCCGTGAAGGGGCGGGCCGAACCGTATTTTCAAAAAAAAAGGACGTCTATCTTTTTTTGCGAAAATACGGATTGTGCCAGGCAAATGCATTGGATTTGGTCGTTTTTTTGAGCTGGACATTTTCGTTTTTTAGCGATAATCGAAACCGAAGCGGCCCAGATCAAAAATGACCAAATCCAAGGCATTTGCTTGTGGGAGAGGCCAGGATTCGTAGTGCACTGGTCCCCCTCACATGCCAGGACACCAACCGGGCACCCTAGGGGGCACTTTTACAAAAAAAAAAAAAAAAAGTAAAAGAGCTCCCAGGTGCATAGCACCCTTCCCTTGTGTGTTGAGCCCCCCAAATCCCCCCAAAACCCACTGCCCACAAGTCTACACTATTACCATAGCCCTAAGGGGTGAAGGGGGTCACCTACATGTGGGTACAGTGGGTTTTGGGGGGGGGGGTTGGAGGACTCAGCATTAAGCAGCACAAGTGTAACAGGTAGGGGGGATGGGCCTGGGTCTACCTGCCTGAAGTCCACTGCACCCCCTAACAACTGCTCCAGTGACCTGCATACTGCTGTCAGGGAGCTGGGTATGACATTTGAGGATGAAAATAAAAAGTTGTGAAACTTCATTTTTTGTGGTGGGAGGGGGTTAGTGACCACTGGGGGAGTCCGGGGAGGTCATCCCCGATTCCTTCCGGTGGTCATCTGGTCATTTAGGGCACTTTTTGGGGCCTTATTCGTGAAAAAACAGGGTCCAGGAAAAGTGTCCTAAATTCTAGCTAAAAACACATACTTTTTTTCCATTATCGGTGAAATGCGCCCATCTCTGTTCGGCCGATAACCACGCCCCAGTTCCACCTTCGCCACACCTCTGACACACCCCCATCAACTTTGTCCGCATCCGCGACGGAGTGCAGTTGAAAACGTCCAAAATCGGCTTTCGATTATACCGATTTATTCGTTTGGGGGAGATAAACGTCTATCTCCCGATTTGGGTCGCAATATAGGCGTTTTTCTCTTTCGATTATAAGCAGGATAGTCTCTATTTGTCGCTTTCTTTCTGTATGTTTTCTCTTCCTACCATGTGGTGGTGCTGTAGGATCACATTTTCTCTGTCCTCCCAAAGGGTAACCACAGATGCTCTAATTTATAAGTACAGCTCTGATGGAGGACAGATTCCAGCTGTAGGGTTAGTCTGAACACAAATGGATGTGAGAGATGTTGGAAAGATATCGCTCTTACCTGCTGCCAATAACAGAAGAGGTGCAAACAAAGTGACTGGCAGAATCACGATGGGAAGGTGGGGTTCAAGTGATGTGATTTTTATTTATTTCTACTTCTTTTGTCAGTTTTTACATGTTGTATTGTGTTTCTTTTTCCTTTTCCCATTTCCCTTCTTTTGTTGCTGCCTTTTTTTATTTTGCCATCTTAATTATGCTGTAAACCACTTTGTTGTGTTTTTAATGAAAGGCAGTTAATCAAATTAAATAAGCATATAAGCAAAAGTGTATATGGAGTGAGTTAATGGAGCTTGGATTACAATGTTTGATGAGGGCCGGGATCTACAGGTTGGGGGTGCATATACCTTCTCACCCCCAGTTTCCCTCTGTGCTTGCATACAGATGAGATCTGTGGTTTTATGGGTAAACCCTGTGGGCCTGATATTCAAAAAAAATGAGATCCTAAATATAAGCATCTAATTTTGTGTCCTATTTCCAGGAGCCTAAATTTTCATCTGAGAATTCATCTTAAGCTAGGAGCTTAAAAGTTATGTTTATAAATTTAGGCCTGTCATTCATTTGCCTAGAATTGAGCCTAGTACTGAAAATCAGTGTTAAGCTCAATTTTTTTCCTACCCTAAATCTGTCCCTGTTGCCACCTACTTTTTATGCTGCTAAATTTAGGAGTTTAGTAAAATTTTGAGTCTAAATTTAGGCAATTCAGCTCTAGTGAAATTTTACAGGCATAACTCTAAGTTATGCTCTTTCAAGTTATAACTTTAAAAGCATAACTCTTAAAGTTAAGAGCATTAAATATCAGGCCCTTATTTTGAGGGGAGGGGGATAGGGTAGGCTGTATAATACAGAAGCATCTCCTTACCTGTAGCTTCCCTCTGTGCCTGCATTACATGGCTGTATGGACCAGCAAAAAAAGCAGTTGATGAACATTAGGCAGGAAAGACCCCCATAAGCCAAGATGATGCTAAGAAACGAGACCCCTGCAGAGTACATCACCTGAACAGAGAAACAGGTCAGTGAACAAATGCGAACAATGATGAACCTCGTTCCATCAAAGCCACCAAGGTTCACGTATGTACAGGAGTTACATTTATATTTAATTTTCATAGAAACCCTCAGCAGCGTACAGCATAAAGAAGGAAATACAAAGTCAAAGAAGCAATAATAAATAATTTACCAACAAAGACAGCACCCCCCCCCCTCCTTATCTGTATGTGCAAATATCTAGAGTTCACACCTCATGGTGTATGCACCTGTGTAAAGAATGGGAGCACGTCTGGGTACTACTACTACTACTTATCATTTCTAAAGCGCTACTAGACGTACGCAGCGCTGTACACTTGAACATGAAGAGACAATCCCTGCTCAACAGAGCTTACAATCTAATTAGGACAGACAAACAGGACAAACAAGAGATAAGGGAATATTAAAGTGAGGATGATAAAAAAGGGTTCTGAACAATTGAATAAGGGTAGGGGTAGTGAATGGAATCAACGCTACATATAAAATGGGGACATATTATATTAACTTACTTGTAAACCACAATTCCTATACAGGTTCTATGCAGGTAACAGACAAGAAAACTTGGACAGTCCCATTCAATTACAATAGATAAATCAATAATGATTTAGTTACACTGCCCTTACAAGCAGATGATCAAAAGCCCTGCGGTGTTCCAAACAGCGCTCTAAAATAGCACTGGAAGAGCGCGGGGCTTTACCGCACCGATGATCAGAGATAATTGCGTGCTTAAATTTGATCATGGGGTAGAAGTGCGGGAGAATTGTGCCTAAGCATGTGCTCAGCACAATCCTCCCACACTTGTTTGACAGGTCTGGCCTATCAAAAGCCCAAACCTGTCAAACACAGGGGCTGGAGGTCCATGGGACCACCAGGCCCCAACTACCCCTGCCCAGAGCAACAGGGGCTGGAGATCCAGTTGGTCTCCAGCCCCCCCTAATTCCCCTCAACAAACAGTCCCTGGTGGCCTAGTGGGCGACCAACCAACCCCCCCCCCCCCCCCCAGCAACAGGGGGGCTGGAGCTCGGAGCTGGCGTAGGGTTTGCTGCGGCCAGTGACCCAATCTTTGGCGCACTGGCCGCTGATCACTGGGGATGAATATGTTTAGCATGCTAGAATTTGCATGCTAGTTGCGTTCAGAGCCCTCAAGCGTGTTGTATCACACGCTCGAGGGCTCTGATCATGGGGGCGGTAGCAAACGCCGGCGCTAGTATGGCGCTAACAGCCTCTAGTGCCGGCGTTTGCTTCTGATCATCCCCCTGTTAAATTGGCTAAAATTCCTACAACAACACATATTTTTGAAACTGAAAAGTTTTCACTGCCTTCTTAAAAATACAATAATTTCTCTGCATTCTAATTGAAGATGACAAACCATCCCACACCATTGCCGCTTGGTATGGAAAGGATTACATTAATAATTTTCTAGATCTAATTTTGCTGACTGCTGGATACCGTAAAATCATCTGATGATGACAATCTACACATCTATGCATTGTCACACTGGGTCTTTAAACCCTATTGTCGCCTGCATATTACCTTAGTGCATCAGGGTATAGTACAGTATCCAACAGCATGAAAAATTTAAACTGGGCACCTTGGGACTTTAGGCCTAACAGGTGCATGGAACACAGAGAGACACAAAGAAAGACTTTAAATAGATTTCACTGCCCTCCCCACCTTTTCCTTGCTTCCCCGTTCTCCACCCCCACCATCCAGACTCAGAAATCGAAGTTGTTGGTCAGCAGGAATCTCCCTGAGTTTTGGGACACGTCTCAGGAGAAAACTCCCCTCCACCCAGCACTCAGTTCCTGGCAGTGTAGTAGCTGGCAAATTTTCCCCACGACTTTTCTGAGAAACCCTCTAGTGAGTTTGGTGTCCAGGAAGATGGGAGCAAAATGTCATCCCCCTCCCTCTACTAACTGAAAGATTTAGAAAAGTACAAAACTGAGACATAAGACATAGGAAAGAAGGAGTGACAACAAAGATTATTTAGGAGGAGAGAGGTAAGAAAGCAGGGGAGTCTGAAGGTGCGTTTTAAGGGTGCTGGATGTTGTGTATTTGAACACAACTGGGGATCATGGACTGCACTGAGAAGACTGTGACCATTAGTGTCCACACATGATTCTTCTGCTTATCTGCCCTCAGGAATGCCCCCCCCCCCCCCGCCTCCCGCCTCCATTATACTTACCCTCATAAGGGTAAATACGGTGGCTGAGGCACAGAAACAGCCCAATACCAAGGCAGTATAAAGGGGCCCTGGACTTCCCAGGAGCACTGGCAACTGTAGGAAGAAATAGAAGAAGTTGTGGAGCACAAGTTGTGAATTTTGTAAAGCTGTTACTCTGGTATGCCCTGATAAGCTTAGAAGATATCTGTCCCAGAGAGCAATGCATTAGAGACGTGCACTGAGGGCTTAGCGCACAGTTTCTTAAAGCAAGCATAACGCAAGCCCTGGTTTTTGCTCACCGATGCAGTAAACAAATAATATGTCAATAGGATTTGTGCTCTGACCGGGGACAGTGCACTGGATGTATGTCCACAAAGTTCTGTGGTAAGAGAAGCTAGTGCTGTGCGCATATCTGAGCAGAAACAACATAGTGGCCCACATCTACACCTGTGCCGAAATGGTATTCTGTGCAGAACATTTTTGCAATGCTGATATTTATGTGAGAATAGCAGTTCAACATATGCACAGATGGGTAACGTAACACTAAGGGCCCTGTTTATTTGTTTATTTATTTGTTGTATTTGTATCCCACATTTTTCCACCTATTTGCAGACTCAATGTGGCTTACAATATTTCATCATGTCAAGTGCCATTCAAGAGTAGATAGATAATTAGTTACAAAAAGAACAGGTATAACATAATGGATATAATCAGTTCAATAAATAAGAAAATAAACAGATTGTCAGGTAAGTATTGATATGTTAGAGTTCCTATTGTTGATTAGTGTGGTACGTCTTATTAAAAAGGAAGGTCTTTAGTGATTTCCGAAAGTTGATAAGGTCATGAATATTTCTAAGCCGCATTATAGGTACGCTAGCATTTTTAGCATACGCTAATGCTAGAGACACCCAGAGAGAAATATATGGGTGTCTCTAGAGTTAGCGCTTCCTCATTTTTAGTGTGCACTAAAAACACTAGTGCACCTTAGTAAACAGGGCCCCTTGTTTTCATAGCCTGCAATACTTTGCAGTTCAATGCGGGTTACATACAAAGAAGCTGGGCAAACCAGGAAATATAGTAATAAACATGATAATTAATTAATAAGTAATACATTCACTTCCTTCCATAATTCTGAAACAGATATGTCTTAAGCGAACATCTAAAATGTGCACAACTCGGTGCCTGGACTATCAGAGAGGAAACGTCTTTGCCTAATTTGGCAAAGTAAAGAATCTTACGTTTGTTTCTTATTTTACCCTTCATCGATGGAAAAGAAAACAAGTTTAATGACTGAGAAACTCGCACTATATTTGACAAAGCGAAACATCTTAAGTTAAAAAGGGGCTAAACCATAACAAACCTTGTCCATTAAATACGACCCTTGACGCTACTGGCAACCAATGAACTTTGGAATAGTAGACTGACAGATGATCAGAACGTTTTAAAGAACAAAATCAATCTCAGCGCAGTATTGTGAATTGTCTGTAGCTTTCACAGGAGTACTTGAGAGCAACCTAAATAGATGATATCACAATAATCTAGAGCCCCTTTTACCAAACTGTGGCAAAAGGGGGCCTGCGCAGGTATCAGTGTGTGTTTTTGATGTGTGCCAAGGCCCCCTTTTACTGCAGTGAGTAAAAGGTAGACCTTTCTTTTTTTAAAGAAGTGGTCATGAGGCAAGTGAAGCACTTGCCGCGTGGCCATTTTGGTAGGGAGCCCTTACCGCCACCAATTGAGGTGGCGTTAAGGGCTCCCACGTTAACCCAGCGGTAACCAGGGCAGCACACGGCACTGCCCGGTTACCACCGGGTACACGCCAGAACTACAAAAATAAATAAATTTTTGTAGCGCCGGATATGATGGCGCACTGGGGGTGGGAAGTACTGCTGGGCTGCTGCAGTAGCCTGGTGGTACTTCCTTTTTAGTGAGTGGTAAGCCCGTGTTGGGCTTACCACAGCTTTGTAAAAGGGGCTCCTAATGAACTCAGCAACAGAGCCTGGACCAGCAGCCGAAATTGATGGTCCTGAAAATATTTATGAATACAACGTAATTTGTGCATGCGAAAAAAATGTGTGGTGCCAATACAATTTTTTCTGCTCAAACCTGTGCGTAGCTGTAGCTATCCTTTGCACAGAACCATCATCTCTCCCATTCTGTTTTTTTTTCTATAAATGGAGGCCATGAAAAAGATTGGTGGGACCCGTATGCTCACAGGAAAAAGAGCAGTCATTAAATTCTCACAGACAGTATTGCAGAAGTATGAGCTAACCCTCCTATGCCTCCTCAGACTTTGCATTATGCTGAGCCTTAAATTTCCTGCACACTTCTCTGCCTCAGTGTGAAATAGTTAATTGTCCGCATTACCATGGTTTTCAAAATGCAGCAAAGGAATGTTTCTCAATCCAGTCCTCAGGGCACACCCAGCCAGTCAAGTTTTCAGGATATCCACAACCACTAAGGCAAAGCTTTGCACAGGGTTGGCTTGTGCCCAAAATTTCTTCCTTCATCGGTCAGTATGATCTAAGCAGATTTTGAGCTGGTGCTAAGCTTAAAATTGTATGTTAAAGCTGATCTAACCCTGCACAAAGCCTGAGCACACTATATTGCATCACTCCAGAGAGGGTAACTGTCCTGCATGAAGCTTTTGGCTTAAGGAATGGAAGAGAGGAGTCTTATCTTGCCTAACATATCATTGAGAATTTACAGAATTTGAGAGAAATTTGTGGAGATCAGTGTGAAGGTGGGTCTTCAAAGGGAAGAGGAGATCTGTCTTACTCCGTTTAGTGTGAGCATCTTCTCATATATACCTGCTGTCAGTAGTTGCAAATTGTCTTTTGTCTTACTTATCCGGCATGCAGCAGTGGGAGGGTATGTTTGCAGGTGGAGGTGTGTGTTGGAGTGAGTAGAGGAAAAAGCAGAGCTCCAAACAGTGTACTTACTGTTAGCGTGGTAAACAGAATGCAGGCTCCACCTATACCACTCAGCATCATTGCAAACATCAGGAAAAATGAAAGGCCTGAAAACACAGCAAAGTTATTATGTGGACAAGGAGAATGCATAGAAAGAACAATGGGGCTTGCAGGGGCATCAAGACAGCATCTAGAAAGGGATCTTGATAGGTCATCTAGAACTAGAGAGAGGATTGGCAAGGATCTCAAGAGGTGATCTAGAACCACAAAGAGAGAAGATTGACTAGGATTTTAAGAACTGATCTAGAACCAGAGAAAAAGGATTGGCTGGAATCTCAAGATGTCATCTAGAATGATAAAAAGATAGAGCTGGCTATAACACAAAGAAGTATGTTTTTCTTCCTGGGTCTGTAGTACCTTCTAGATACAGAAGAAATAATAAGAACAACAAATTGTAAGACCTAGTGCTTATTTACAATACTACCTGTTCTACAAAATGTGGATTTTACTTTCAATTGTAAATCCTGAACCTCCTGAGACTTTCCTTCAGTGTGACTGTGATAGGGTAGCCTGCCCATTTCCTATCCAAATTGATAAGTAAAATCCAGAATAAAGTAAAATCCAGAATAGTACCAGATCCAGGAGCAAATTCTGTTAACTCCTTCCCTATCCCACTCTCCCACTTCCCCTACCTTTAATGCACCTTCGTCAGTAGCTCTGAGACACAGGTAACTATTCTGTTGTATGTGTGTTTTTTCAACCTCTTATGCATTCGTCTAACCTGCTTTCTTTGTTTATAATAACATCACATGAATGAGTTTCAATAATATCCACCAGGCCTGCCACTCTGTCCTAGCAGGAAAGGAGGTTGTTCTGGCTGACTTACTTACGTGTAGAGTTACTGCAGACATAGGCGAGGAGCAGACAAGAGAGGGAGAAGGAGGCACTATAGAAGAGAAAGAGAGAAACATTATTAATATATTTATTTATTTAGATTTTTGCTCACACCTTTTTCAGTAGTAGCTCAAGGTGAGTTACATTCATGTACACTGGATATTTCTCTGTCCCAGGAGGGCTCACAATCTAAGTTTGTACCTGAGGCAATGGAGGGTTAAGTGACTTGGCCAAGATCACAAGGAGCAGCAGTGGGATTTGAACCAGCTACCTCTGGATTGCAAAACTGGTGCTCTAACCACTAGGCCACTCCTCCACTCCATACAGGAGCTGCTATACTAAAATGAGCTAAAATTTGTAGTTATTGGGCCCGATATTCAGTCCACAGGAGCAGTAGGGTCAGCTGCCACCCCCACCCCCCCCCCCCCCCACCCCAGGTGCATTGTTGCTACTTCCTGGGGTGCTGGGAGCAGCCGCACGGCTTTCGGCTCTGCCAGTTCCCTGTGTCCTCTGCCCCGGAACAGGAAGTAACATCAGAGGGAGCAGGGAACTGGCGGAGCCACGTGGCTACTCCCTGCACCCCTCCTGCAGCGTGCATCCGGGGCGGACCGCCCCCACTATCCCGCCCTCGGTACACCACTGCACAGGAGATAGCTCACACAAGTGCCATGATCACTGCTGACCCCTGGTTATTAAATACTGGATCATTTCCGGTGACCAGCAATGAATATCCGGGGGGGGGGGGGGGGTGTTTGGCCGCTAAAAAGTTAACAGGCTATACTGATATTCAGTGCTAACTAATTAACTTTTCAGCAGTCAAAGATAGGCCTGCTATTTAAGTGGCCTATTTTGACCGCTCAACATAGCCAGTTAGGTGCTGAATATCCACACCTAACAGGCTGTGTCATGCGATATAGCCAGCTAGCAGCTAGCCACTAACTGGGATATTCAAGAGACAACCGGTTATCTCCTACTGAATATCCACGATTAGGCACTTAAGGGGAGATTCTATTTATGGCACCTGGAAAATCCACGAGGAAATCATTTTCATCTAGGCGTATTCTATAAGATTTAGGTGCGGTATATATAATACGCTTAGTTGATATCCCAGCGCCTAAAACTATGCGCATCCATTTACACCAATGAAAATGTGGTGTAAATCCCTGCGTGTAGATTTACGCGGACTGGACCATATTCTATAACAATGCACCTAAAATTGTGAACGTCCATTTCCACGCCCATTTCTATGCCCATAACCACACCCCTTTTGAACTGTGCACTTTAGAATTTAGGCGCAGTTCATTACAGCATATGCTTAGCGAGTTGTGCACGTAAATTCTAATTATTGCCAATTAGTGCACATTATTGCTTAAGTGCTGTTAACAAAACTGATTGGCTTGTTCAGCCAATTAAGTTACACGCATTGTTATGGAATACGCTTACATTTAAGCGCAGAACGCTAGGCATGATATATAGAATCTCAGCAGTTAAAGCCTATTTAACCAGCCAACAGTCTTTCCATGTCGGTTAAATATTTTTGAATATTGGGGGGGATTGTGTCTTAATGTAGGATTTTACTGCACGGTAGCTGCAAATTTCACAAAGGACCTTTTGGGAGCATTCCCACTACTGTTATTGCAGGTCATGTGTCCCATTAATGCACGCTATCTGCTGAAAGTTCACACAGGACTACTTACTGCCTCCAGTAAGTGATCCTTCATTAACTCTGTATTATCCAGTTAGCATGCTGTAAGTGTAACTAGCTGGCTAACACTTCCACAACCCTCTCCGTCCATGCCTTGCCCCCAAAGGGAAAAATCTGAAAAAATGTGGTAACACACGATATAATATGTAGAAACAAGAAAACTACCACAAAACCCTGTAACGTGATTTGCAGTCCCTGTTGAAGTTCCTTTTAGCTGGTGCAGGACATCCACATCTCCTCTGCTACTTGTTCACTGCCTCTCAGGGTGGGAACGACCCTCAATGTCTCACCTGCCGATCTGCCGAAGTTGCCTCAAATGGATGGTCTCCAGGAGCACCTGCAGTGGAAGCAAGGTGAAGCCCAGGAAGAAGGAACCAAGGGTGAAGGCCAGATTCAGGATGTCTTCCTGCTGCTTGCATGCAGCTCCATGGTGCTCCTGGACTCTCTTTCCCTTTGGCTCTGGTGTATGAGCTGCAGTGGTGGGAATACTCAGCATGAGCTGGATGTGAACAACTGGGAAAATCAGAGAACACACACAGAGACAGTAGAATGAATGACTACTGTGGCAGAAAGGTGGCACAGTCTTCCGCTCCCACACTCACAGACTTCAGATGGTTTAATACCTTACAAGAAAGGCTGGAGATGTAGAGAAACCAGGAGAAGACCTGAGGTCAGATCTCGGGAGAGACAAGATGATGACCCAGAATTGCATTATTCTACTGTCTGGAAAAGATTCAGCCCTGGCACCACCACTTATGGCTGCTCTAGGCCTCATGCCATAGGGGGCCCCAAGCCTATGTGAAGCTGAAGGAGCCACAGCCTGCCAGTGGGCTTTAGAGCACCCCCCCCCCCCCAATTTCTGCCCTGGGCCCCATGTCTAACATTGACCCCACGTCCTGTACTTCAGTCACATACCATCTTCATCTTCTTCCCACATGCCCGAGTTAAGTGCCTGCAGATGTGGCGAGAGGTCCAGTCCTCGCTCTACCATGCTGAAATTGGAAGCTGTGAGAGACAGACAGAAAAAAATATTAATGACTAGGTTCATTTGAGTATGTGTCTGGATTACCTGTCTGCCTTTGAGGGCCTCATGTCCTCCTCAAGGCTAGGGGGGAGTCAGTCTGTCCTTCTCTCTACTCCATTTAGGACATCTGCTGAATACAAAGGATAACGATTCTTCAAAAATGCAGCTCTTCCCACTGTGGATCTAGGAGCTCAGGCCCTAGTAACCTCCAATGTTCTGACTCTAACATAATCAATGTTCTATTGGAAACAATAGCCCTTTGCATATGTCCTACATGCCAACAGAAAGCTAAAGTATGGGTTTGTCTAATGGCATACAACAGCCTAATTTGAGTATAGTAGTTCTTAAGATAGTGCCTTGAATGATGCCAACCCAGAGGCAATGCTGTGCATTGCCATGAGGAAGATACAAATTGATTGCAGGACATAAGTACATAAGCATAAGTACATAAGCACTGCCATTCTGGGAAAAGACCAAGGGCCCATCAAGCCCAGCATCCTGTCTCCGACAGCAGCCAATCCAGGCTTCAAGAACCCGGTAACCCCCCCCCCCCCCCCCAAAAAAAAAAAAATGAATAATGTTCAATGGACTTTTCCCTCAGGAATTTGTCCAAGCCCCCTTTAAATTCCGTAAGGCCAGCTGCTGTCACTACATTCTCCGGCAATGAGTTCCAGAGTCTAACTACACGCTGAGTAAAGAAAAACTTTCTCCTATTTGTTTTAAATCTACCATATTCTAGCTTCATCTTGTGTCCCCTGGTTTTGTTGTTGTTTGAAAGTGTAAACAATCGCTTCACATCTGTCCACTCTACTCAGCTCATTATCTTGTAGACTTCTATCATATCACCCCTCAGACGCCTTTTCTCCAAGCTGAAGACCCCTAACCTTCTCAGCCTTTCCTCATAGGGAAGTCGTTCCATTCCCTTTATTATTTTTGTCGCCCTTCTCTGCACCTTTTCTAATTCCTTTATATCTTTTTTGAGATGCGGCGACCAGAATTGGACACAATACTCGAGGTGTGGTCGCACCATGGAGCGATACAACGGCATTATAACATCCTCGTGTTTGTTTTCCATCCCTTTCCTAATACTACTCAACATTCTGTGTGCTGAGGATGCTGTGGAGGACTATGGGTGGATTTGAGGGGGGGGGGGGGAGCTGAAAAACCTCAGGTAGTTATGGATTGAAGGTTCATAGTGCTATAGCCCAAGGAGTAACCTAATGGCTAGAGCAACATACTGAGAATCATGGAATCTGGAGTTTAGATCCCACTGCAGCTCTTTGTGATTTTGAACAAGTCACTTAATCCTTCATTGCTTCAGGTACAATCTCAGATTGTGAGCCCTCCAGGGACAGGAAAATACCTACTGTCCCTGAATATACACAATTGGGTAGCTTGCAAGCAATATGTAAGAAATGAAATTTAAAAAGAAGAAAACTAGACAGGGCTGGTGCAAGGGTATTAGGTGCCCTAGGTGAATGCTCAGCCTTGTGTCTCCCTCAATTAATTTCAGGACCCCTAGACCCCACCTGAGATTTTGATAAACTCAACAATCATGATCACCTCAATGCTAAGCCTCCCAGACCAGTCCTAAAAAGGGCATCATTAGTCATCCTACATTTAAATATTAAATTTTATTTAAGGGTAGATTCAGTAAATGGAGCCTTAAAAAATTAGTGCTGAAAAAACCTGTGTGTTATTCTATAAGGTGTGCCTAAAGTTCAGCGCAGTTTATAGAATAACTAGTAAAAAAGGTCCGTTTCTGCCTGTGATGAAACGGGCACTATTGGGCACGGGAGTCCCTTCCCCTCCCCTTTCGCTAGTCTCCCTGGTGGTCTAGAGGTACCTGTTCGGTCGGGGCAGGAATGAAAGAGCCCCCTCTTTCCTGCCCGTAGCGGTGCTGCTAGCTGCCTTGCTGCATCGTGTGGGAGTCCGGCTCTCGGCGTTTCAAAATGGCTGCCGAGAGTTGAAGTCTCACGAGGCAGCTTCAACTCTCGGTGGCCATTTTGAATCGCCGAGAGCCGGACTCAGACACAATGCAGCCGGGCAGCTAGCAGCACCACTTCGGGCAGGAAAGCGGGGGTTCCTTCATTCCTGCCCGATCGAACAGGTACCGCTAGACCACCAGGGATAGTGGCGTAAGGGTAGGGGAAGTGACAGGGGGGAGGGAAGGTGATGAGGGGAAGAGTGTGCTACCGGTGCGGGGCGGTACCTTGAAAGGGGCGGGGCAATGAGGCGAAAGAGGCCGGGGTGATGGGCAAGTCGTCGGCGGCTGGGATTTCTTGGAAGGGGAGGAGTAGGGAAACATGTGGAGCGTGTTTCCCTACTGCTCCCCGTGCGTTCATTTGCCTTGTTTTCTTGTTCCGCCCTCGACGTCATCACATGTGACGCGAGGGCGGGGCATGAAGACATGGTGAGTGTTGTGGCTTCACCACCATGAACTTACGAACTGGTGTGTGAGTGCCTGCAGTGACGTCAGTGTCCTCAGAACGTTGAGGGTGCGTTTTATTATAGTAGATACTTAAGCACAATGGTTGCATCCAGATTTAGGCATGACCATTTTCACCAATGGAAATGTGGTACAAATGCCTGCATCCAAATTTACACATGGAACACTGTTATTCTGTAATTACATGCGTAACTCAAACCCACACCTCCTGTTCCACCCCAAAATGCTCATGACCATCCCCTTTCTGCACCCTCTTTTTCAGGCTGCACATAAAGTTTAGGTGCAGATCCCGTACCTAACTTTATGCTCATAACACCCAATTAAATCTAATTAGTGTCAATAATTGCTTGTTAAGAAGCCAATTATTGGCACTAATTGGCTCATTATCTTATTAAATTGAATATGCAACTTGGGACCATGCCTAAATTTGCACATGTAATGTTCAGCAACCTTTATAGAATCAGGGGGTTGGTGTACACCTAATGAGGACAATTTCCAAGCAAATGGGCTATTTTGAAATTCCCATTCTCCCTTTGCTTAAAAGACTGATGGCTCTTTTGAATTTGTGTGTCTGGCAGCACTGTTCTTTTGCTTTGACTGCATTTGCATGTTGGTGTCCCCCATCAAAACTCCTGCCCTAGGCAACTGCCTAGTCATACCTAATGATTGGTACAGCCCTGCCAACAAAGGCTAAGTTCCAAGGGCTCAATATTTGAAGTGATTTATATGTTTAGCAGCAGTCATTAAACATATTAATTTCCTATTTGTGGATTTTCACTGGCTCTATGTAGGGAATGCAACCAAAAATCCCTCTGAACATTCCAGTACTATCCATATAAGGCCAAATTCAGTAAATGGCCACCAATCGTTACAACCTGAGCTAAGCACCAATTCTATAAAGGTCAGTTAGCGTTAGGCAACCTTTATAGAATAGCGCTTCATGCAGATTCCCATGCCCAACTCTGGGCACAAGGACTTACACATGCTGAAACCTGTTGTAAATGCCGACAAGCAACTAATGGCAGTTGGGCGCATAGATGACTCCATTCTATATCACTGTGTCTAAATTTGGGGAATGCCTCTGACCACTGTTTCCTCCAAGCTGAGTTGGAGTCCTCCACCTACAATCCTACCAGTGGGTGGTGCTGTTTCACAATCACATTTTCAATAGCAATGGACAGGTAAGCTGTGCAGGACTCCAGGGAATCTTCCTATCGCTACAGATTAAAAACACAATATTGAAGCAGTGCCCCCCACTGGGAACAATGCAGTTGGAGGACTCCTGCTCAGCTTAGAGGGAACAGGGTCCCTGACTCACCTATGCCTCTCCTCTGGCCATGCCATTTTGAGCTATGCACAATTTAAATGTCCAGTGTTACAGAATAGCGCATAGATAGATCTGCATGGGTGTGGATAGCATGCAAAGGGATCTGGTGAAGCTTGCTAAAAAATGCAGGGTCATACACTTAGGTTGCAAAAATCCATGAGAAAGGTATAGTATAGGGGATGAAGTACTGTGTAGAAAAAAAGAGCAAAACTTGGGGGTGATTGTGTCTGATGATCTTAAGGTGGCCAAACAGATGATGGTCAAAGCCAGAAGGATGCTCGGGAGCATAGAGAGAGGAATGGCGACCTGGAAAAAAAGAGGTGATAGTGCCCTTGTATAAGTCTCTGGTGAGGCCCCATTTAGACTACTGCATGTAATTCTGGAGACCGCACCAACAGAAAGATACAAACAGGATGGAGTCGATCCAGAGGGCTGCTACTAAATTGGTCAGTGTGGTCTCTTTCATAAAATGTGTGAGGATAGACTTAAGGCTCTCAATATGTATACTCTGTGGCATTAATGTACAGAAGGTGAGCCTCTTTCAAATGAAGGAAAACTCTGGAATGAGAGGGCATGGGATGAAGTTAAAAGATTATAAACTCAGGAGTAATCTAAGAAAATACTTTTTCACAGACAGGGTGGTGGACGCTTGGAATCGCCTCCCAATGGAGGTGGTGGAGACAAGGACTGTGTCTGAATTTAAGAAAGCGTGGGACAAGCACGTGGGACCTCGAAGGGAAAGGAGGAGATAGTGGTTACTGAGGATGGGCAGACTGGATAGGCCATTTGGCTCTTATCTGCCATCATGTTTCTATGTTCTATGTGAGTCTTAATTAATGCCAATTAACATCAATAATTGTTAATGGCTCACTAATTAGTTTGCATGTAGATCTAGGCAACTTTTATAGAATCCAGGGGATAGTGTCAGGGTAGTGTTATGGGAGACAAGGTGTTTATCCTAACAGTATGGATAGCGATAATATTCACTCAGTTTTAATTAGGCCCACAAAAAGGCTGTCCGAAATTAAACTGCTCAGCTATGCAGATAGTGGCTGAATGTCATTATTGTTCATAGAATTGACTGCAGTCTATGATATATACCACTGACTATATGGATAGTAGCATTGGATATAGGTTTGGATTTTTCTTAATATCGTGGCTGACATTTTTTAAAAGCTCACTGGCCACCAGAACAGAATACTGGCTTGCCAGTGAACTGGAAGACCAAAGGAGCAAAATAGAACTCCTGAGCCAAAAAGAAAAAAAAAATTAAAAAGCACACATCAATTGACAATCTCCTTCAAGCGCCCCTAAAATCATAGAGGAGAAATAAAGATGGAGTGTGAGGTTTGGGCCCTCTCCAGTATAAACTTTGAGAGAGAGCATTTTAACACTTCAGGTTACCCTTTACCTTTTGATTTTTCCATACTAACTTTCCTACTAATGCAGTAAGGAGCAGTAAGGGTTTAAGCACAGAGAAACCTTCAATAAAACCTTCACTACTACTACTACTACTACTACTTAACATTTCTAGAGCTCTACTAGGGTTACGCAGTGCTAAACAGATTAACATAAAGGACAGTCCCTGCTCCAAGGAACTTACAATCTAATGGGCGAAATGTCAAGTAGGGGCAGTCAAGATTTCCTGATGGTTAGGTGCCGAAGGCGACATTGAAGAGGTGGGCTTTGAGCAAAGCTTTGAAGATGGGTAGGGAGGGGGCCTGGTGTATGGGCTCAGGGAGTTTATTCCAGGCATGGGGTGAGGCAAGGCAGAAAGGGCGGAGCCTGGAGTTGGCGGTGGTGGAGAAGGGTACTGACAGGAGGGATTTGTCTTGAGAACGGAGGTTACGGGTAGGATTGTAAGGGGAGATGAGGGTAGAGAGGTAGGGAGGGGCTGTAGATCGAGTGCATTTGTAGGTTAAAAGGAGAAGCTTAAACTGCATGCGGTACCTGATCGGAAGCCAGTGAAGTGACTTGAGGAGAGAGGTGATATGAGTGTACCGGTTCAGGCGGAAGATAAGACATGCAGCAGAGTTTTGAACGGACTGAAGGGGGGATAGATGGCAAAGTGGGAGGCCAGGGAGGAGTAGGTTGCAGTAGTCAAGGCGAGAGGTAATGAGAGAGTGGATGAGAGTTCGGGTGGTGTGCTCAGACAGGAAGGGGCGAATTTTGCTGATGTTATAGAGGAAGAAGCGACAGGTCTTGGCTATCTGCTGGATATGCGCAGAGAAGGAGAGGGAGGAGTCAAAGATGACCCCGAGGTTGCGGGCAGATGAAACGGGGACGATGAGGGTGTTATCAACAGAGCTAGAGAGTGGAGGGAGAGGAGAAGTGGGTTTGGGAGGGAAGACAATGAGCTCGGTCTTGGCCATGTTCAGTTTCAAGTGGCGGTTGGACATCCAGGTCGCAATGTCGGCTAAGCAGGCCGAAACTTTAGCCTGGGTTTCTGCAGTGATGTCTGGTGTGGAGAGATAAAGCTGGGTGTCGTCAGCATAAAGATGATATTGGAACCCATGGGAGGAGATTAGGGAACCCAGGGAGGAGGTGTAGATTAAGAAAAGAAGGGGTCCAAGAACAGATCCCTGAGGAACTCCAACAGAGTGCGGGACGGGGGTGGAGGAGGAATCCTGAGAATGTACTCTGAAGGTACGGTGGGAGAGATAAGAGGAGAACCAGGAGAGGACAGAGCCCTGGAACCCAAGTGAGGACAGTGTGGCAAGAAGTAAGTTGTGATTGACAGTGTCAAAAGCGGCGGATAGGTCTTGGGTAGCACAATTGGTATGCAAATTGCCTGCAGACCTGTACTCCTGGTGTTAAAAAAACACACCGAATTTTTGCACAGATTTCTACTTTTCCATTGGTGCCAGCTTTTTACGTCAGCTCAGTGCTGCTGTTCCTTGTAAATTTGGGCAAATCGCGTAACCTTCCAAGCTTTGATTGTGAACCCTCTGGGGACAGGGAAATACCTAGTGTACCTGAATGTAACTCACCTTCTTGAGCTACTACTGAAGAAGGTGTGAGCAAAATCCAAATAAATAAATAATTCTTAATTCCATATCCTATGTAGGAGCAGCAGGGTCGTCTGAGGTGCAGAGCATTCCTTCACCTCAGAGGACTTGAGGCCTAAATAGGCCCAGTTGCTACTCCCACTCAGAAGTGCCCAGACCACGGGTGCTGTGATATTTCTGGAGGGATCATGGGGGGGGGGGGGGGGGGTAAAGGAGTTACTGTGGGTGGGAGTCAGTCTGTGATCCAACCCCCACTCATGCGTTGACATGAAGGTAGACATTTTACTCCTCATGCAGCAAACAGCTGATTTGTGACTTGCGCTATTTTTTCCATCAGTGTACATTTATTAGCACCACTGTAAACTGCATGCCATTAGTTTTGTTGGAACACGTGTTTAAAAACATTGCCAAGTGATGCACAGAACACACTTCTAAGGCACAGTTTACCTAAACCAGGCCTGGGTCTGCAGCTCCCACCCTGTCCTGTGTGTAAGACTGAACTTATTGTTTTCCCACCCAAACCCACTTCCCCTCTCCCTTCACTCTCTATCTCAGTTAATAACACCCTCATCGTCCCCGTCTCATCTGCCCGCAACCTCGGTGTCATCTTCGACTCCTCCCTCTCCTTTTCTGCGCATATCCAGCAGATAGCCAAGACCTGTCGCTTCTTCCTCTATAACATTAGCAAAATTCGCCCCTTCCTCTCCGAGCACACCACCCGAACTCTCATCCACTCTCTCATTACCTCTCGCCTTGACTACTGCAACCTACTCCTGACCAGCCTCCCACGTAGCCATCTATCCCCCCTTCAGTCCATCCAGAACTCTGCCGCACGTCTTATCTTCCGCCTTAACCGATATACTCATATCACCCCTCTCCTCAAGTCACTCCACTGGCTCCCAATCAGATACTGCATACAGTTCAAGCTTCTCTTACTCACCTAGAAATGCACTCGATCTGCGGCCCCTCCGTGCCTCTCTACCCTCATCTCCCATTACGTCCCTACCCGTAACCTCCGCTCTCAAGACCAATCCCTCCTTTCAGTACCCTTCTCCACCACCTCCAACTCCAGGCTCCGCCCCTTCTGTCTCGCCTCACCCCATGCCTGGAACAAACTCCCTGAGCCCATACGCCGTGCCCCCTCCCTACCCATCTTCAAATCAATGCTCAAAGCCCACCTCTTCAATGTCGCCTTCGGCACCTAATCACTACACCTCTTCTCAGGAAAACTTAACTACCCCAACTTGACATTTCGTCCTTTAGATTTTAAGCTCTTCCGAGCAGGGACCGTCCTTAATTGTTAATTTGTACAGCGCTGCGTAACCCTAGTAGCGCTCTAGAAATGTTAAGTAGTAGTAGTAGTAAAATAATGGTTTGCTGAGGGCAGGTCTGAAAGGAGAAAGGTAAGAAAAGAAGCAGGAAAACGTGAAATCTGGGAAAAGGAAGAAACAGTGGAGAAAAGAGAAAGACAGAGAATCTCACTCACCTGAGATGTCACATAAGTGTGAGTAGATCCCCTGGGACTTGAGTATCGGCAGAAGGGAATTCCAACCCAACAACACCCCAGAGAAGAGAAGGGTCTCTGTGAGAGCAGTGCTGATAAGCCACCATCGGCGGCAGGGAGCGAGACCAGGCTGACAGACGTTGCTGGATGCCATAGTTGCCACCTGACAGAAAAAAGAAATTCATGTTGGCAGCAAAAAATGGTGACAGCAGAAGGTGCCCGAGGGGCTATTGCTGGAGTGCTGGTTGAGAGGGAGTTTGTAACTCCTGCAATCCCTGACTTTCCCAGCAGGAATGGTGCAGACATACTGGCAGTGGGCGAAAACCCCAGTACCTTCTGTTAGATATAATTTGGGGTAAGGGAACAGAGCTGTTTGCAATTGGTCTCGTGGCTGGATGCCTGCAGGGAGCAGTGGTTGTGTTTGTGGTTAGGGGCTGCCCCTTTGTGGACATCTTGTGATTGAAATCTAGAATTAGTGTGTGGACAAAAAAAATTAGGAACTGCTCTACAGCATATTGTATCCCTGAGTTTCTGTACTAGCAGTTTCTCCCTCCTTACAGTGGCTTGCAAACTTTTTCTGATCATCTTTATTGGAAATGACACTCAGTAGAAAATGAAACTCTGTTTCCAGTCATGGCAACTTTTGTATCCATCGTTCTGACCTCTGCTTATGATTAGTTCCTGTATATAGATAGCTTTGCTTATGGTATTGTTTGCTTGCCACTGCTTTGTGAATCCTTGCTCACATGTGTTCACTTTAGTGCTTTTACACATGTGGAGGGGCATTTTCGAAAGGGACGTCCTAGTTGCGATTTGGACGTCCTTGCAAAACGTCCAAATCCAGGGGTGGGGAAACCTTTCATTTCGAAAATACCATCAGACATGTCCAAATCCTTAAATTTCGCCATCCCTAGATTTGGACATCCCTAGAAATGGACATTTCTGATTTTCGGCGATTTTCGAAACCAAAGATGTCCATGTCAAAAATGACCAAATGCAAGCCATTTGGTCATGGTAGAAGCTAGCATTTGTAGTGCCCTGGTTCCCCTGGCATGCCAGGACACCAACCAGGCACCCTAGGGGGGCACTGCAGTGGACTTCATAAATTGCTCCAAGGAACACAGCTCCCTTACCTTGTGGGCTGAGCTCCCCAGAACCCCCCCCCCCCAAAAAAAAACCCACTACCCCCAACAGTACACCACTACCATAGCCCTTATGGGTGAAGGGGGCACCTAGATGTGGGTACAGTGGGTTTGTGGTGGGTTTTGGAGGGTTTGCTGTTTCCTCCACAAACCTAACAGGTAGGGGGGTGGGGCTGGGTCCACCTGCCTGAAGTGCACTGCACCCACTAAACCTGCTCCAGGGACCTGCATACTGCTGTCATGGACCTGAGCATGACATCTGAGGCCGGCACAAAATATTTTTAAAGATGTTTTTTGAGGGTGAGAGGGGGTTGGTGACCACAGGGGGAGTAAGGAGAGGTCATCCCTGATTCCCTCCAGTGGTCATCTGGTCATTTCAGGCACCTTTTTGTGCCTTAGTCGTAAGAAAAACAGGCCCGGGTGAAAACGTCCAAGTGTTTGTCAGGGACGTCCTTGTTTTTTTTTGATTATGGGTCAAGACCCTACTCCTCCCCCCCCCCCCCCCCAGCATTTAATATCTCCATCCCCCATGCTGTTACCCAGTTCCAAGAGGAAGATTTTAGGTCAGCCCTGGATTTCACACAACCCTTTCCTGATGCATTATGGGACTCATAGTACTGATTTCAAAGGGACTACAAATACCATACTCATATGGGATATAAATAAAAAAGTAGGACTGGCCAAAAAGTCTCCCTCCTGGAACTGGGTAACTTGGCAGCTCTATCTTCAGCAAATCATCCATGTCCTTACTCCCTCCTCCCCCCCCCCCCCCCCATAATCCTGCATCCCATCCCTCCAACCCCCCCCCCCCCCCCACACACACACACACACATACACATCTTGCCTGTCATCCATCCTTTCTCCCCCCCCCCCCAAAAAAAAAAAATACCCTGCATCTCATCTCTCCTTACCCAAAGGCTGCCAACTGGGTCCCGATTCGCAGGTCAGGGTTGATCAAGTCCTGGGTTTACCTCATTGCATGCTGAGACTTGTAGTTCTGATTTCCCTAAAAAAATCAAGACTACAAGTCCGGGTATACACTGGGGTAAACCCAGGACTGGATCAACCCTATCCTGCAAATCGGGATCCAGTTGGCAGAATGGATGTGTAGAGCCTGAGCGCTTTCATTAAAACTTGGGGTCCATGGGTCAATTTTAGCAGACAATAGAAAAGGTGCCTGTACTCAGTACCCCCAAGTACACCCTCAAAAAAGCCCTGGTCCTTCCACTGACAAAAGAACAATCACCATTCAGTACTGAAAACTGACTGGGGTGGTTCCTTCAGTGACAAGGGACCAATCATCGCTGAGGTGCAGTGAACAGACAAACACAGAGATTCTAAGTTACCCAGTTACAAGCTGGAGACTTCGTGGCCAGTCCTGATTTTGAACTTATGCCAAAGCAGTGTGGGATTTGTCATGCCTGATCCTGACCATTGAAATCAATGCTGCAAGTCCTATAAGGTGAGAGGATGCAGTGGTCAAAAATCCAGGACTATCCCAAAATCTCCAGCCTGGAACTGGGTAACTTGACTTCTCTGCAAATGTTAACTGCTGACTGTAACTCAAGGGTTCTCAACCTAGTCCGCGGGATACACCTAGCCAGTCGGGTTTTCAAGATATCCACAATGAATATGCATAATTCCAACATCACTTGGCTAATACAATGTTTCTTTACCAAATTCAACACAAAACAAACATTCCAAACCCATCCCTACATATATTTAAAATTACAATCTTTATTACAAACTCATATTCTAACAGTTAGTAAAACACTCTATTTGATGTTCTCATAACAGCCTACCCTCTCCACATTTTAAGATACACAGTGCTCTAATGTCCTTCTCCGATCATAGTTATTGAAATCATAACAGTGACGAAATGTCCATGGGAAGTCCCACGTCCATTATTTATCTCAAAAACTCTCTTGCAGAGATTAGAGGTTGTATAAGGTATGTGAATTGTATTTAACTGTTTATATGGTTTTAATATGGAAATAAGGGGAAAATTGTAATACTGTTCATTACTTATCAAATAAGGTCTCCTGATGAAGTCAGTGTTGGGACCAAAAAAGATACATGGGACCAGAGAATTTTTAAAGTATAGGTTGATGGAGTTGATGTTTGATATCCTATACTTCTTCCAACGATCAGTGGTTCTTCTTCAGAGTCTTCAGGATTTGCAGCGGATTTATTGCTTGGAAGTTCAGTTGTCTTGATTAGAGGTACACCATAATTGCAAGAGAGTTTTTGAGATAAAAAATGGACGTGGGGCTTCCCATGGGCATTTCTTCACTGTTCTGATTTCAATAACTATGATCGGAGAAGGACATTAGATCACTCTGTATATATTAACACATTGGGGTTTGGTGGGGGATCCACACAGTCACTATATTTGTCTAATATATTGGGGGTCAAGAAAAAGGTCTGCTTCTTACCTACCTACGTCATCTGGGAGCAGTAGGTGAGCAAGAAGAATCACAGGTAAATCATGCTGACACAGCAACCAACACTAATGGTTGCACTTTACTTCACCTCAGAGCAGAGTTAAATTCTCAGCTTTATAAAACCATGCATTAAGTCTTTTCTTCTCTTTGGGGTAATAACTAATGCTTTCATTACCATAGCATTTTAAAGAATTATGAGCTAATGTCTGTACAGCTTTTTACATGCAAACGTTTTCTGCACTAAACTCCTTCCTGTATCCGTCAGTATGCTCTAAGCAGATAAATATGTGCAGAAGCTGGTGCTAAGCTCCTCATAAAGTTATCCATGCTTTCTTATATCAAGCCCTTAGATGCTGCAAAGTGACAGTGGCATGCAAAGCACTGGATGTGTTGTGTACAACATAATAATCATTTTACAAAGCTCCAAATGATAACTTTTGGGTGATACTTGTGTATGTGGGACAATCAGAACCTAAGGAAACTCTCTCTAAACCAGAACTCAAGTAACACAGGCATCCCAGAGGTCTCAGTTCACTTCACTATAAGAAGGCTAGAGCTCTCCTATAATACCACCATTTATTTGCGTGACTGAAATTATTCACTGCCTAAAACTCAGTCATTTATGATCCCCTACACTTTTGCTGAATCTTCTTAGTACCATTGGGTCTATGTTGCTCTGAAGCAGGGTCTGAACCTCACTGGATTCATAGAGAATGGGTGTAGGAGAAAGGATATTGTTCCTACCTTCCTTTCCCAGCTGTTGAGGTTTCGTTGCCCTTAGTGGCCTCAGAATCTCTCCCCACTGGTTCCTTCTTTAGAAGTCCCCTGCCTGGCTGTGACCTGGATGTCTTCCTCTTCCTCATCCCTGTCAGCAGATGGAAAACAAGGTTTTGTTTGAACATTAAACAGCAGCTGGGATTAGGAAGAGACAGGTGAGGAAAATCTCACCTGAACAAGCTCTGTCCTGTTCTGTAACTACCTAGCCCAGTCTGTTCAGTTTACAGCTCACACACGCTTGTTTCTGTATTTAGAAGCTCTGAATGTGTTCTTCTGATCTGGAGCATAGTCACTATCTATTCACCACATTTGGAGCTGAGAGATGGTAAAAAACTAGAAAGACTCATTTCTCTTTTGAGTACTGTCAATGAGCAGCTGCTGCTTGACTCACAGTTCATACCTTATATTGAAAACATCCTGAAGAGAATGTTAAGTTTTAAAATCCACACAGGTCCTTACTTCAAATGGATCTGATACTAAAGATTAAGGCTGCCAACTGGATCCAGATTTGCAGGACAGGGTTGATCCAGTCTTGGGTTTACCCCATTTCATACAGGGACTTGTAGGTCTGATTTCCCACTACAGTCCATAAGAAAGCAAAATTACAAGCCCCAGCATGCACTGTGGTAAACCCAGGGCTGGATCAACCCTGTCCTGTGAATCTGTGTTGGCACTCTTACTAAAGACATCCCCATTTCATTTTGATTTTTATCTTGTACCTGAGGATAGATTGCTAAAAACTCCTGCCAGCTACACTACTGTGATTCTGAGAAATTTAAAAATGCCACTGTGTTTGTTGACTGTGTCATCACCCTAACACTCCTCCTCCCCCATTCAGACACTGTAGGAATACATGGAATTCATGAATATTATAGACATAAGAACAGAAGCATTGCCATATTGGGTCAGACCAAAGGACCATCTAGTCCAGGATCCTGCTTCCAAGAATGGCCAATCCAGGTGCCAAGTACCTGGGAGAATCCCAACAAGACCAAGCAGCTAAAAAGAGGATCTTCATTAGACTCCCATATAGGCATTTCATAGATACAAGGCAAGGATGGACAGGACCAGTGCAAGGGTCTTGGGTGCCCTAGGGTATCCTGCAGCCTTACACCTTCCTCAATTAACATTCCAGGCTTCTAGCCCACCTCAGGAAGAATTTGGTAATTAAACAGCACAATCATGATTGTCCCAGAACAATCCTGTAAAAACAACAACACATAATTAGACAAGTTTCGTTTTGTGTGTATACATGTATATAAATAGATACACAATGAAGGCGATTTCCAAAAGTCATTTACCTGGGTAAATGGGCTCCTTATCCTTCCAGCAGGCAAAAGTAAGCACTGTATGGCTGTCAGGGCCTATAGTTTTTTGTTTGTTTGTTTTGGGGGGGGGGGGGGTTAGAGTGAGTTCAAACATTTTATTGAATTTTTATAACAAACAAAATACAACTAAGGAGAATTGTATAAAACATATAATATAAATAAAACATAATTATGTCAGTGTCATTGTCAGAAAGGAAAAATACTACAATTATAATCATTTTATAATTAGCAGAAAAACAATCATTATACCCATTGATGAGATAGTATATTTAGGGGCTTATTTTTTAAACAGAAAAACGTCCAAAAATGGCATAACAGGCAGATATACGTTCTTCTCAAAGAAAAACATCTAAAGCGTATAATCAAACAAAAAAATTTGTTCAAGTCTGCTAGATGCTTAAAAGAAAACATTCCCAGCTGGGGAGTGACGTGATGAACGTTTTCTACCCGTAAAGTATAGCAAAAAGGATAGCGGAAAGAAAAATGTCAGGAATTAGACCTGCTTTAAAAGCATCTAGGCTAAGGCCCGACCTGTCTTTAGACCCATTTGTGATTTTGCTGAGTTAGAGATTGGAGAAGCGGAAGTGGTCCTTTGTGAGAAATGGTGGAGAGTTACTGAGTGCTTTATTTCCTGACTGCCTCCTCTGTGTCTCACCTCCTCAAATCCTTCCCTCATCCAAACCCTTTCTGTCCCCAACCCCCATACTTCACATTCTACCTCCCTACCTGTTTGTCTTCTGTCTCTCATTGTTCCTCTCTTTGTCCACTCCCAATTTGTCACTGTGCTCTGTGCCAGATGCGTAGCCAGCCAACAGATTTTGGGTGGGCATAGGCAAGAAATGGGTGGGCACCAAGTGTTCTTCCCAACCGCCGCCAGAAAAATATCTGAGCTGGTGGGAAAATGCTTCTTTCCACCTTGGCAGTCTGCAGTAGGCATGCGCTGAAAACTGAGCATGCACAAGTGCCAGTATCGTGGAGAGCAGCGTTTTAATTACTATCAGGGGGATGTCTTCAGCTGGCAGAGCTTGGGATCCCCACCAGCTACCGCTAAATGCTACACCCTAAGTGGGTGGGCCCTGGCCCACCCAGGCCCACCTGTGGCTACGTCACTGTGCTGCAGCTGTGTGTGTGACCACTGTTTGCTGGTAGTGGAAGAGTGAGTCTTTGTGCTGCAGCTGTGTGTATATGGAATGTTTGCTGGTGGTGGGAGAATGAGTCTTTTGGGCAACTGGTGTGTGTCTCATGACTGTGTGCTGGTGATGGGTCTCACAAGGTGCAGTAGGTGGAGGTGTGCACAGTTGTGTTTCTGGGTTCAGTGGGTTGCACCTGTGGTGGTGGGACACCTACACGCCAATCATGGATGCTCTGCATGCTTTTGTGGTTCACGCCTTGCTGGAGGTGGATGAGAGTTTGAAGGGAAGGCCCCAGATGAGATATCCCTATCAGAGAGTCTTCAGGCCCTGCACCTACTTCCTGGACCTCACCGATTAGGAATGCCAGACTAAGTTCCATTTCAACAGGGCTGCCATACGGCACCACTGTGACCAGCTACAACCCCTCCTTCAGCTCAGAACATGCAGGAATAATCTTATGCCAGTCCACCTGAAGGTCACTACCTCCCTCATCTTTCTGGCCACAGGCACCTTTCAGTCAGTGCTAGCAGTCAATGCAGCCTCACTCAGCCCACCATCTTCAACTGCCTTGCCAAGTTCCTCAATGTCTTCCTCACCCACACCTCACACTATATTACGTTCCCCACTACCACGCAGGCACTTCATAACACTTTCCCCTCAGTTATAGGCATCATTGACTACACACACATCGCACTCAGACACAACCCCCCACCCCGAGGCACATGAGGAGACCTATAGAAATAGAAAATCATTTCACTCCTTGAACATGCAGGTCGTGTGTAATGCCCAGGGGGAGATTATGGATATGTGTGCCCGTTACCAAGGCTCCACCTATGATGCCTACATCCTTCAGCATTCAGGAATCTACTACAGGATTAACCAAGTGGAGATCACTGGCAACTGGCTCCTTTTTTATTTTGTTACATTTGTACCCCGCGCTTTCCCACTCATGGCAGGCTCAATCACTACACTACAGGGATTCCCAAACTACATAACTCAGGCCCACCCAACAGTAGCACACATTTAGCGGTAGCTGGTGGGGATCCAAAGCTCCGTCAGCTGAAGACTTCCACCTAATGGTAACAAAAACGCTACTCTCAACGATACCGGAACCTGCGCATGCTCAGTTTTCAGCGCATGCCTTCTGCAGACTGCCAAGGTGGAAAGCAGTGTTTTCCTGCCTGCTTAGATATTTTTTTGGTGGTGGTGGTGTGGAGAACACTTGGTGCCCACCCACTTCTTGCCTAGGCCCACCCAAAACCTCTTGTCTGGCTACGCCCCTGCATAACCTTCAACACACTTCCTCACTCTAGATGCCCATGCAACCCGCAAGCATTAACCCATCTCCACAGGGTCACCATATCAGTCAATACACACCCATGTCTGTGATTCTGCTTCCCCCCACAGGTGACAGAGGCTACCCCCAGCGAACCTGGCTTATGACTCCCATAGGCCACCCCCAAAATGAGGCAAAGGAGAAGTACAACAAGAGGCATTAGAGCACCCACATCATCATAGAACACACCTTTGACCACCTCAAGAATCGTATCATATGTCTGGACCATTCCAAAGGAGAGCTCCTCTACAGCCCTCAAAAAGGTGGCCAAAATATTCATGGCCTGCTGCATGCTGTACAACCTGGCTCTCTGAAAAAGATAGGCCTTGTCAGAGGAGGAACATCAATTACAGCAGCAGCCACCAGACCCAGAGGAAACCCCCTCCCCCTCCACACCAGACAAAGACTTATTCAGACAAATGTTCAGTAACGGTAAGTGTACAATTTATTTGTTTGCAACACCTCTAACATTCCCCTCATCACCCCGCCCCCTGCACACACACACCCCAACCTCTCCCAGAACACAACCCCCTCCCCTTGCACATACACACACATATCCACCCCCTCCCCTGCATACACATACCACCACAACATGACAATTAGTGGCTTACAGCCTTGCTCCCCCCTTCCCTTCTCCCTGTGGGGTCCACCTCTCCCACCCTGTCCCCAAGCTGCTAGCGATGACCCGGGCATTACAGGAGCAGAAAGCTGTCAGAGTCCTCCCCTCTGGTGCTCCCATTATCCTCACAGTCATCATCCTGCTGCCTCTGCTGAACCCTGAAAATCAGGCCACCTGATTGGTCAGGTGTCAGATCTGGTGCCAGGCCCAGCATCCACCAAGGGAGTGTGTGCTGCCCCCGAGGGACCCAGCATCTCGGTTGTCTCACTGGTCTGGGGTGCTGTGGGTGACATCCATAGATTTTTCGAGTTTGGTTGCAATTTGGCAGCTGAGGCAGGTACAGTGAAACTTGGCTGAGCTGTGTGGCCACTGATGGTACTTGCAGCTGATGTGGAAGGTGTTGGAAAAGCAAAAGAGGAGTAGGGTAGGCTGGCTCTTTCCAAACAACAAAGGAGATGTGTGTACAATTAAGGTCTTTATTGTAAAGCACCAAATGACTCCACCTAAGCACCTGCCTCAGGAATCTTATCATGTAATGGAATGACATTTCCACAAAGAGAAAGCAAATGTCATTGTTTTCTGGTTCAAATTGCAGGATATACTTTTAGCGGCCACAGAAGTGGACGGAGTGAAGTGTCTGAAAAAGGTGTTGGTGCAGGACTGGTGACCTCACTGGTTTCAGGTGGAGAGGCTCAGGTGCTTGCAGTGTCAGTAGTGTGCCTGACAAGGCTGCAGTGTATTTCTTGGAGATCCCTCTGGATCCTCAGAAGCTGCTGCCAGATATTCTGGGCTGCCTCCCAGCTCTCCTGCTGCATGCTCTGCAGCAGCTGCCCACATTCTCCATCCATGTCCAGCATTTCTTCTCTCTCCCTTCCCTCTCCTCCATCCATGTCCAGCATTTTTCCTCTCCCCCCTCCATCCATGTCCAGCATTTCTCCTCCCTCCCCTCCATTCAGGTTCATCTCACTTCCTCTCTCTTCCCTCTCCTCCATCCATGTCCAGCATTTCTTCTCTCTCCCTTCCCCTCCATCCATGTGCATCTCCTTCCTCTGTCTTCCCTCCCCTCCATCCTTGTCCAGAATTTCTTCTCTATCCCCTCCATTCATGTGCATCTCCTTCCTGTCTTCCCTTCCCTCCCCTCCATCCATGTCCAACAATTCTCCTCTCTCCCCTGCCCTCTCCTCCATCCACCCATGTCCAGCAACTCTCCTCTCCCCTCCCCTCCATCCACCTATGTCCAGCAACTCTCCCCCTCCTGCCCTCCCCTCCATCCACCCATGTCCAGCAACTCTCCTCTCCCCTGCCCTCCCTCCATCCATCCATCCATGTCCAGTAATTCTCTTCTCTCCCCTGCCCCATCCATCCAACCATACCCAGCAATTCTCTTCTCTCCCCTGCCCCCCTCCATCCATCCATCCATACCCAGCAATTCTCTTCTCTCCCCTGCCCCCCTCCATCCATCCATACCCAGCGATTCTCCTCTCTCCCCTGCCCTCCCCTCCCGCTCCCATCCATGTCCAGTGATTCTCCTTCACCCCCATCCTCCCCTCCCATTCATATCCACCTGCCCGCCCTCTTCTCCCCCCAACATCCCCCTTTTTCTTCCTGCCACAGTGCCACCCTGCGTGTTTTAAATCTTTTTTTATTACTTCCATTGAAGCGGCCGCGTCATTGAAAGCCCTGCCCATCTCTAGCCTTCCCTTCATGAGTTCATTCCCTCAGAGTCCCGCCCTTGTAGAAAAAGGATATGACATCAGAAGGCGGAACTCTGAGGGAACGAACTCACAAAGGAAAGGCTAGAGACGGGCAGGGCTTTCAATGACACGGCCGCTTCAATGGAAGTAATAAAAAAGATTTAAAACACGCAGGGTGGCAATGTGGCAGGAAGAAAAAGGGGGATGTTGGGGGGAGAAGAGCGCGGGCAGGTGGATACGAGGGCTGTGGGAGGTGAAGTAAGCGGGGTAAGCATTTCTTGTGGCACCCTCCTGCCATGCTTACCTCGTTTACTGGAGCCGGCTCACCGTGCAGAACAACCGGCTCGCAAGATCTTAAAAAATTTAACAGAAAGTACTAATACATGAGCAGTCAAAGATCATATGTGCTAAGGTGCCATCATTTTGTTTCAATGCCAGCAAAATTTGGTATTGGCAATGTTCACCCTCCATTTTCTAACCAGAGTCTATATTGCCATATGAGCTAGAAAATATTGAAATTGGGATAGGCTATCTGATTGTGTAAGGTCTGTTGACCTTATACCAAAAGTATTCCCAGTTTACAATTTAATCAGTAATTTCCAGATCTTGTTCCCAGACTTTTGTAAGTCCAAGATGTGCATGAAAAGAGAAATTATTAAAAATTTTGTAGATGGGTGAGACAAACTTGCCTTCCACTAATAATTTTTTACTTAGATCATAAATAGAAGTTACTTGTAAGTTTTCAAAATTTATAGAGCTCTGTTTTATTGTTTGTACAAGGTGTAGTCAAAGTATTGATTTTTAAGTAAGATATATTTTTGCGAAAGTTCTTCGAAAGAGTAAAAAATATAGTTAAAGCAAAGTTGTTTCAAAGACTAAAAATGATGAGAATGCCAAAGGGGCCAAAACATGACTGAGTGATCAGTTTTAAATTTCGGATTATACCAAAGTGACATATTAAGGGAGTTCCAACAGCCAATTATTAGACATTTGTGTAATAATAGTAAGGCTTTATGAGTGTCTACTAATAGTTTACAATCTATGACCTTGGGAAGTATTAATTAAGTTGGGAGTAAATGTAAAGTAAGTGGAAACATCATTTCCCATTCAAGTTGCAACCACAGAAATTCTTGTTCTTGTGATGCATCCGATGTTAACCAATAGATACCATATCGAAGCAGAGAAGCAATGTGATAAGAATAGAAGTCAGGAAAATTAATACCACCCTTACCCTTAGTAGCTTTAAGTGGTTATCCTTGGAGGTTTGTTTTTCGAAAGGAATTTAGACAATTTTGAATTAATTTGTTTGTAAAATTCTTTAGAGCAGTGTTCAGGTAGCATTATCAATATATAATTAATCTGTGGTGTGGACTTCCGGTGGAGCTGCCGGCCAAGATGGCCGCTGCACAGTAAGCTCCTGCAGTCGACGATCAGGGATCTCGCTAGAAAATGCAACTTTTTCCTTCAAAAAACAAAACTGCAAATGCCCCCTGTCGCGGAAAGGCTCCTGACTCCGAAAATGCACCGCGAAGCCTAAAACGAGCAGGTGGTACGGAGCAATTAAGCGTACCCGCGAGTAACCGCCCTCATGGAAAAACCGCGATCAGAACAAGAAGAAGAGAGTCACAAGGCTGGAACCAACAGCAGATCCAAAGTAAGCCGGGGAAAAGACATAGGCTGGCAGTGGAAATGGCGGGTGACTAGATCGGCGATCTAAAAAGACGAAGGGTGTGGGAAAGCGGAAGAATGAGAACGGGAGGCGCGGGGCAGGGGGCAAAGAACTGATTAAGTCCGACCCAAAGGCCTGAAGAAGGCCACGAGGTTACTGAAAAAGGGCAGACAAACAACACCTTCAGTTGCTGCTCTTGGTTTGTTGTGCTTTTGGTTTTGGTTTCACATTAAAACGATTAAACAGGAAAAAGCATCCTGCCACATAGAAAGAGCATTATGAAGCTGAGCAGGGGATTATCAAACTGAAGAACCATTGGAAATAGGAGAGCAGTGTGAAACCCGGTAGCCTCCCAGAGGAGGAGCTGAACCGCATTTATCTGCTTTTAGCAAACTATCAAACTGCTTAACAAGGAAGAAGAATCCTTTAATATAAAGAAGAGTACTATGAAACCGTGCAGGGATTTATCAAAAACAAGAGCTTGAGGAAATATGTGGAGAGTGAATTGAGACTTGGAAATCGCCCAGAAGCGGAGTGGAATAGTATTCAAACAGTAAGCAGTGTGTATAGCAGGAGCAGACCACTAATCCTAACAGGCAGACAAAAAAATAACTGCCCCCAGAACTTTTGTATGGCGACCAGAAGCTCCAAAAAAGAGCTAGATAAAAACAAGAGCGGGGGAACAAAAATGGCGGGGAAAAACTCGCCACCGTCACCATCAGTGAGCTCAGCCTGGGCCTCAGAAATTGTGGCAGAGGTGAAAATGGCAGTGGAAGACACTATGAACCACAAGTTACAGCAAATCATTGATAAGCTAGATGACATGGATCAAAGGTTCACCACTTTTACTACAGAGCTCCAGGAAGTCCAGCAACGAATAGGAGATGTGGAAAACTCTTCACAAGAAGCTTCAAAATCTATAGAGCACCTCCAAAAAACGGTATCAACACTAGAAGATAAAGTAGATGATTTGGAGAATCGCTCTCGTAGAAATAATCTTCGATTGGTAGGAATACCAGAATCCATTCAGGAAGCGGAACTGAGAGGCTTCTTGGAGCCTTGGCTTGCTAAGATTTTACCTAATCAGAGCGCGGCAGAACCGCTGAAGATAGAAAGAGCGCATCGCTTGGGACCGAGAAAGGAGACAAACACCCGCCCTAGGGTGGTTATTTTGCGATTGCTCAACTACCAACATAAGATGGATATATTAGCAGCGCTCCGAAAAGGAGGAACACTGGAGGTAGATGGGCACAAGATACTATGTTTTCAAGACTATTCCACTAAAGTATCCCTCCAGCGTAAGCAATTTTCGCAAACATGTGGGCGACTTCATAAAATGCAGATAAGATTTAGTTTGTTGTATCCAGCAAAACTCAGAATCCAGCATAATGGAACGACAAGATTTTATGACACTGTAGAAGCTGCGCAGGCCTGGATGGAGGGACTAGAGAGGGACAACCCAAGAGCATCAAGGAAAACATGAAACAGATCCAAGAGTGACAACAGCGCGACTGAAGCAGAAACAGGAAGGAACCGGAAGACTTGTGAATATAAGTGGATATGTTTGATAGTTTTGAAATGTTGTTTACTGTCAATGTTGATTGTATGTTGGAAAAGAGAACTAATAACTGTTAGAGAGTGTGGGATCCCTGGTCAGAGACACTGAAGTGAGGCACTCTAGGTGCCGTTAAGAGATGGGGAGAATGGGTAGAAGGGGGAAGGGAGGGGGAGGGGGGGGAGAGGGAGAGAAGGGAATAGGGGGAAACAGGAACTTCATGGTTAAAAAGGAGCACGACAACATAGGCAAGATAATAGGAGTCACACGAGGAATGTATGGCAAGGGAATTAGGTTTAATCATAGGTGGGGGGGTATAGGCTGGGATGCCCCCCAAACCTGCTCAGAGAAGATATCATTATCAAAGCTTTTGTGATGTTTGATAATACGTAATGGGTTTTAAAGTAGTAACGTGGAATGTGGGGGGTATCTCCTCGCCGATTAAAAGGCAGAAAGTGCTTCAAGCACTTCATAAGCAACAGACATCAATTGCATTGCTTCAGGAAACACACTTAACAGCCAAGGAGCATGAAAAACTTTGTCGCTGGTGGGTGGGCTCATACTATGGATCCCCAGCGCAAGGGAAAAAAGCAGGGGTCATAATATTAATTAAGAAGGGGGGTCCAAGTCATTACACATAAGACTATAGCGGACAAGGAAGGCAGATATGTATTGGCACACTTAACAATAGAGAGACAACCAGTAGTTATATGCAATGTATATGCTCCCAATACATACAATAAGGCATTTTACAAAAAACTTTTACATCACTTAACGAGTTTTGAGGGAATTCCCATGCTGATAGGAGGGGATTTCAATGAAGTCGGAGACCCGACACTGGATAGATCTCAAGGGGGTAAAAAAAGATTAAGCGCGGAATCTAGAGGAATAAGTATGTTGAGTGAAGTCCTAGAATTGGTGGATGTGTGGCGCACTCTGCATCCCTTAGAGCGAGACTACACTCATTTATCTCGTGCACATGCCACTATGTCACGGATTGATTATATTTTTATTTCTCGCACATTATTCACAAAAATCAGGGAAGCAGAAATAGGACCCATAACAATTTCAGATCATGCAATGGTAAAAGTCAAATGGGATATATTAGATGGAAGCCCGGGTCAGTTTCAATGGAAATTCCCTATTAGGCTTTATAAAGATCAGGGATTTCGGGAATTTATATTAACTAAATACAAGCAGTTTCAAGACACTAATCAGGAACACATGGTAAACCCAATACTATACTGGGATACAGCTAAGGCTGTACTGAGAGGTGAGATCATTGCGTATACAAGTTATCAGAAGCGGACACGGGAGAAGGAACTGTTTAGGTTAGAAAAGGAAATAACAAGGACAAGACGGGAGTACGGACGCCAACATGACATTACACTAAAAGCTAAACTTCTAGAATTGCAGCAAACATTAAATGAAAGGCTCCACAATCAGGCCCAACGAAACCAAATGTACTTTAGATATCATTTATACAAATATGCAAATAGAAGCGGAAGGATGTTGGCCAGGTTAGCAAATCCTAGACAAGGCAATTATAAAATAAACACCTTGTATTCCTCAAAAGGAACTTTAGAAAATAAAGATGTTCTTATTAATAAAATCATGCAGGAATATTATCAGAAGTTGTACGCTCCTCCAGACCCACCCCCGATGGATAGTGAGATCTATTTGGCGGGGCAAGAGCTTCCGCAGATAGGTACAAACAATCTGGAAATGTTGAACGCACCCATAACGACAGATGAGGTATCATGGGCTATACAGCAAGGACCATTGGGGAAGGCCCCAGGGCCGGATGGCTATAGAGGGGAATTTTACAAAATATTGAAAGATGAAGTCGTACTTCCCCTGACTTCAATGTTTAATGTCATAGGGCAGGAGAGGCAATTGCCTCTCTCACTACGAACAGCGCAGATAATAGTACTCCCCAAGCCAGGACGGGATACACAGAAGCCTGAATCTTATAGACCGATATCACTATTAAATTATGAAGCCAAACTATTCGCTAAAGTGTTAGCAAACCGCCTTTCTCTAATACTTCCAGATATCATTGAGGAATCACAGGTGGGATTTGTACAGGGTAGGACGATCACTAAAAACATGAGGAAGATATTGGTCACCTTGGAGGCGGTGTCTAAGCAGGCCACTCCATCGATATTAGTTAGTTTTGACGCCGAAAAGGCATTCGACAGAGTGGTTTGGGATTTTTTATTCAAAACTCTAGATGCTTACGGTATACGGGGGTTCTTTCAGGAAGCGATTGGGGCATTGTACTATCTCCCACAAGCCCAAGTATGGGTAAATGGAATCCTGTCACCTCCCTTTGCTATACACAGGGGAACGAGGCAGGGATGTCCTTTGTCACCTCTACTGTTTGTATTAACATTAGACCCACTGATTAGAGATATCCAACAGACACCGGACGTACAGGGGGTACGGATTGGAACAGAAACGTTTAAAATAGCAGCTTTTGCGGATGACTTACTGGCACACGTCATCCACCCTGAAACATCAATGAAGGCTCTCTTAGAATGTATGACAGAATATGGGGATTTCTCTGGCTTTAAGCTTAATTTGGAGAAGTCTGAAGTGTTACAGAGGGAGGGAGTCCAACTAGGAGAATGGCTTGAACAAACGCCACTGAAATGGGCGGAGGAATCCTTCAGATATCTAGGAATACAACTAGCGATGGACACTGATACGCTTTATAAACTTAATATAGACAAATTATTACAGGATACCAGAGGTTCTCTTGAGAAATGGAACCATCTGCCCATCTCGTTAATGGGAAGAATAAATTTATTTAAAATGGTTATATTCCCGAGATGGCTTTATATTTTACAGGTGCTGCCAATATATATCCTTGGGAAAGATTTAAACAAGCTAAACAGGATGTGTCGGAAATTTCTGTGGGGGGGAAGGAAGTCTAAATTACGATTTGAACATCTGTATGATGGATGGGAGCAGGGAGGATTAGGATTCCCTTGTATAAGAAGATATAACCAGGCGTGTCTTTTAAGACACTTCAGGGATTGGGTACTTAATATGAATCAACATACGCCACTTAGTTGGGAATGCACACTATTTAAGCCTTGGCACTTGAATTTCCTTCTTCAGGCGAAGACAAAGAGTTTGCCACCTGAGTGCAGGAAAAGTGTATTACTGCAACCATTGCGACGTATTTGGCAACATCTCATGCGATCCTGGAAACAAGACCCCAATATAAGTGATCAACTTCCGTTAAAAGGGAACAGGGATTTCCCCCCGGGATTAGAGAAAGGGTCATTTGAAAGATGGCAGGCATCAGGAATCACATTGCTTGAGCATTTGAGGAATGAGGAAGGGGGATTGTATGGATTCCAGGACATGCAGCAGAGGTTTTCACTTACTAATAAAGATTACTATACATATAGACAATTACACCATTATTGGTTTAGTTTGGACCCAGCAGCCTTGGATATGAGGGTGGGACAAAGACTGCGTGAGTTTATGAGGGGAGACACAAATGGACAGGTTTCAATATCAAGTATGCATAGAGCTTTAATGAGGCTCAATCCACCTCGAGTATATGACAAGCTTAAAGACTTATGGAGCAAAGATCTGGGATATGAGCTGAAAGGCATACATTTTGATAAACTGATTAAGGACATACCCAAGCATGTGAGTGGGGCGGAGCTGCAGGAGAGTCAATATAGGATTATACTTCGAGGTTACATAACGCAATCACAAGCAGCAAAGGCCGGATGGATATCCGATGCCCAATGTCCGAAGTGTAGTAAAGAGAAGAGCACTTTTATACACACATTTTGGAGATGTAATAAAATTAAATCCTATTGGAAAGCAATACAAAATTATCTTGAAAAAATATTGGGGCAAAGGATGTTCCCCTCCTGGAGAGGGGTACTTTTGAATAAAAATAATGCATATGGAATTTCAAATAAAAATTTGGAGTTACTCTTCTGTAAGGCATACGCAGTGGGAAAGAAATGTATACTCAGGCACTGGACTCAGGCGGAGCCACCCTCAGTGTGGCTCTGGAGGAATAGATTACATGAGCTAATGCTTTGGGAGGCCAGATCGGCATTAAACAGCCCAAAGAGAAGGAAGCATTTTATAACTATATGGAACCCATATTTACAAAATATTTCTCATAAAGCAAGAAGTGCAGTGCTAAATAATTTAGGTAAACCCTAATTTGAGAACACTTGGTCGAAATGTACTCCTTGCATGATTAGGCGCAGATTGACGCTGGATGTTGAAAGAGGACTCCATGAAGTAAGGTACTCAGAGCAGAGGCTATGAAGGGGGGGGAGGGGGGAGGGAGGGAGAGGGACATGGTGGAAGGGGAGTTATCGTTATATAAAATTGATGGTCACTGATGAAACAAGTACGAGATGTTTAAATATATATGATATACTGTTATGACTTTACTCTGTTTGTTTTCTACAACATTGTTTATTAATATTTGATCATCAATAAAAACCGTTTTAATATAATTAATCTGTGGTGTTAGTACCATTATGATTGTATCTAGCCTACCCCACCAAAACAGATTAAAGGGTGTCCATTTTGTGGTAGCTTCATTAATGATGGTCAGTATTTTTTTTTAGTATTATGTATATAGTTTGTTCTATAGTTTTGCTTTGACTTCAGTTGCTTTTTGTTGTCCCCAAGAAACTGTAGCCCTAGATGACTGCCTAGTGTTGCCTAATGGTTACGCTTGGCCTGACAATAAATACAGCACAGATAATTTAACTACAAGTGGGATTTTGAGATAGATTTTTAAAATATATAGATCATAATAAAAGTGTGCATCAATTGTTCATTAGGAGAAGGAGGGATGAAACGTAGGAAATAAAACATTTTAAGACAGGAAAGAAAAAGATCTAAAAATAAGCCCAAAAGAGGAAGTGGCTGAGTGGAGAAATAGGGGAGGTTTTACACCAGGGAATGGAGCTCCTTTATGTGGTGATGTCCTTGTCCCACTCTGTTTCTACATGTGTTTACAAAGCACATGCTATGACTGGAACCAACTTCAGGGTATTTTGGGTATGATCTCAATCATAGCTGTCAGTCTTTCTCCTGGTTTATCTCAGTTTCTATTTTTCCTGGGACTGGCTTTGAGAGAGATGGAGAATAGAGTGCAAGGAAGAGAGTCTAACTCTCGTTGCTGTTTTTGGGGTAGAGAGGGGGTGGAAAGGATTGGAGTCACTAAGGGATTTCCTCAGTTTTCTCTAAGTCATGGTTTTCTGATGCAGCAGAAGAGAGCATTTCCCCCATGGTTTCACTGGCACCACACACTCAGCAGTTAGGTGACGTTGCTCGATACAGAGATACCAAATTACCCAGTTCCAGTTCCTAGATTTCTGACCACCCCATCCTAATGCATTATGGGACTTGCAGCCGTGACTTCAACAGGCAGGATCAGGCAGTACAAATCCCACATTGCTTTGGGATGTAAGTTCAAAACCAGGACTGGCCACAAAGTCTCCAGCTTGGAACTGGGCAACTTGGCATCTCTGCCTCAAATGCTGAAGTCTGCAGAAGTAGCCATAAGCCTTATTGTCTGTCTGGGTCTCTTCAGGATCCTAGCCTATTTTTATCCACCCTTTATATTACTTTGGCATCAGAGAAGCCTCCCTCCTCATGCCTTTGCAGCTGGTTCTCATCAGAAGGCCATCATGAAGCCTCTCTGCTGACTTTTTCTCTTCTGATTTTTATAAGGAAGTCATTAGATACAGGGCTTTTTTTTGAGGGGGGGGTACTGAGTACCAGCACCTTTTCCATTGTCTGCTAAAATTGACCCAAAGTTTTAATGAAAGAGCTACTACTACTACTTATAATTTCTATAGTGCTACAAGGCATACGCAGCGCTGTACACCATACACAAAAGACAGTCCCTGCTCAAAGAGCTTACAATCTAGATAAGACAGGTAAACGGACAGAACAATTAAGGGTAAGGGAATAAAGAGGTGAGGAAAAAGGACAGGGTAAGTGAGTTAGGAGTCAAAAGCAGTGGTAAAGAGGTGGGATTTGAGTTTGGACTTGAAAACGTCTAAAGACGGGGCTAGACGTACAGACTCGGGAAGTCTTTTCCAGGCATGAGGTGCAGCGAGACAAAAGGAACAGAGTCTTGAATTAGCAGTAGAGGAGAAAGGGATGGATAAGAGAGATGGATCCTAAGGAGCTTAGCCGAGATTGGGTGGCAGAGCCAGCCGGTGGTGGGAGGCGAGGATAGTGCTGGGCAGACTTATACGGTCTGTGCCCTGAAGAGGACAGGTACAAATCAAAGTAGGGTATACACAAAAAGTAGCACATATGAGTTTGTCTTGTTGGGCAGACTGGATGGACCATGCAGGTCTTTTTCTGCCATCATTTACTATGTTACTATGTAGATTTATCTACAGAATGGAGTACTCGAGGGGGAATGTAGGGGGAGACGAGAGTGGAGAGGTACTGGGGAACGGCAGAGTGAATGCACTTATAGGTCAATAGGAGAAGTTTGAATAGAATACGGAAATGGCTCTACCCACCAATTCTACCTTGTCATAGATTCTGTGACTGGTTGCAGGGGACCTAGCTATTGTGGGGTGGGTTCCTCAGTGATTACCCCACCCCTGAAGGATGGCATTTGAGTACCAGCACCTTTTTTGCTAGAAAAAATGCACTGACAACAAGACGTAAGTAAGAAAAGAAACAGTCTTCAACTTCCTGACCCATCTTTTATTCTTCACACCCTGCCTCTCATTCCTTAATTACTGTGTTTTTTTAACTCATGTAGAAAGTTGTTCCAGTATCCAGGGTTTGTATCTGAAAAAGTTTCCACTATCTCCACAAATTATCATATTATGTAGCAGACTAGAGGGAAGAATGCCATGTAGCTCATATTTCTAAATTTTGTCTTGTTATGATAGGCCCAACATGCCAACGTATTTTTTTTCCAAATCATGTTTACTGATTTTTTTCAAATAGAAATCAACAGCATCATATGAAAGTAAACCAAAACGTATGTACAAAGATAGTACCAAATGTATCACATTACGTAAAAATAAGTGTTACAAAGCAGATGCATTTATAAGAGAAGATAGGTCAGCTGTTCTGTATTCTTCAAATGGTGTCCACATTTTTTTGAAGCTAGATAGTTGATGGGATTTAAAGGCAGCAGTTTCTTCATACTTTTTGATGGTACATAGGTGGCTCCACCATTCATGAATGCTAAGTTGTGAACTGTAGCGGCCTTAAGTACAAATCAATTTACGCCACCAACTTTACATATATAGGCACTCAATTATGGAATGCTCTACTCAAACAAGTAAAATCTACCCAGAACTACCTAAATTTCCGAAAATTATTGAAATCAGTTTTGTTTAAGAAGGCTTATTCCCCAGGTTTAACTTAACTTGAATTAACTATTACTATAAATTCAGATCCAAGGACAATAATTACCTGTCATTATCACCTGCCTTTTGATGTTTAATTGTTATTTTATATCTTATTCTCAATTTGTATAATTGTTTTTCTTGTTCTGTAGCTTGCACTACAGACCTTGTAAGCTACTTTGAGCCTGTGATCAGTGGGAAAATGTGGGATATAAATGTAATAATAAATAAACTGTTTTTCCAATGGAGGACAATAATATGGGTGGCCAGAGCCATCATGATCTCGAAGAGTCTGTGATACTGATCTTTAATCAGGAGATTAGGAATGGATGATCTGAGAATTATTAAGTCATATGAGAGGTGATGAGGAGGACAGATGGAGAAGATGACGTTCATCTTTTTCCAGACCTGAGACCAATATTCATGAACAAATGTGCATTCAAGTAAAAGATGCTTTAAGGATCCATTTGGTGCAGAGCAAGACCAAGTAAGAAGTTAAACCAGAGACTAATTTCAGATGGAGAGAGAACATTTATTTGAAGAAGTTTTATTTAAAAGTGATGATTGTGGCAGCAGTGGAATTAAGTAATCGTTGACCAGGAGAGTATGGGAACTTGTCCATGGAGGGGAGTAGATGGAGAGGGGAAAGAGGATAGTAAACAGTGCTCAAATTGGAACCGTCTGGGAGAGTTTTGAGAACTACCGGTGTGAAACCAATAAATTGCCTGTGACAATCTAAGTACAAGGTGATATGATTTAAAGTCTGGGAAGTTAATACCACCCTGAGTTTTCTGCATTTTAAGTTTCTGGAGAGCAATTCTAGGGGGTTTGTTCTGCCGCAGAAATTTTGAGATCTTACTTTCTAATCCTAAAGTCCCTCGAGATCCAGTGTAAAGCCATTATTAAGGGAGTTCCTGTATCCCACAGGCCCCTGTGGGTCACCACTGTAGCATTCCAGAAAAAAAAAGCACAAAGGGCTCTCAAGAATGAAACAAGTGTGCTTTATTAGTGACTCGACACGCAGGACCACCAAGAGACTGAGCTGGGGCCCCCCCAGGACCACCGCTGCTGCCCCCCCCCCAAGACTGCCACATAGCCAGACTACAAAAATTGGGGGGGTGGGGCCCAAAGTGTGGGGGGGGGCATATTTTGCCCCCCCCCCCTCTGAACCCACCACAACTCGACATACCTTGACTGGCGGAGCTCCCCAAGTTCCGCCAACAGAAGCCTTCCTCCAGCTTTGTTCTCCACCGCATTGCCTGCCCTGCGGTTGCTTTTCCCCTCACATCATGCATGATGTGAAGGGGAAAAGCAGTCGCAGGGCATGCAATGCGATGGAGAACAGTGCTGGAGGAAACTTCTGCTGGCGGGGCTTGGGGACCCCCGCCAGCCAAACCAGAGGCCCCGAAGCCTTGTAACTGCTCCTCCAGAGCACCAGACCTTTCTCTCTCCTGCTCCCGTTAGGACGCGATCATCCGGGTCCTGTCAGGAGCAAGAGAGAGACAGACCCTGGTGTCGGGCCCTCCTCAGAGGCCGGGCCTGGGGGAATCTTGCCCCCCCCTCTCGGCAGCCCTGTGTTTTGGCATAACATACACCTGCCTCAGAGTGCATAAGTTGTAGCTCAGAATATATATGTGGTAGCACAACACAATAATAGTAGTCCGCTCTTGTGGGAAAACAGTGATCCTCAAACAGAGAGACAAAAAGAGGCAACAGGCGTGGATCAGGGGCATAGCTAGGTGGGGCCATGGGGGCATGGGCCCCTTCAGATTTAGCCCTGGCCTCCCTGATTTTAACCCCCTGCCACCACCGCCGCCCCTCCCCCGCCACATTCGACCCCTCCTCCCCCCGCCGCCAACCCTCCCTCGTCACCATCAGGTACCTTTGCTGGCATGGGGTCCCCAACCCCTGCCAGCTGAAGTCCTCTTCAGCACTGGTCTCCAAGTCCGGCGCGTTGCAGGATGTCAGGAGGACTCATGGAAACAGAATCCAGATCAGCGAACGCACCAGACTCGGAGACTGGCGCTGAAGGGGACTTCAGCTGGCAGGGGTCTCCAACCCCCACCAGAAAAGGTACCTGGTGGTGGCATGGAAGGGTTGGTGGCGGCAGTGGAAGGGGAGTTGAAAGGGACAGGGGAGGTTGAAAGGGACGGGGGAGGGGCGGCAGCGCTAGGGAGGGTCAAAAGTGGCGGGGGGTCAGCAGAGCCATGGGGGCTAAAATGTGCCCCCTCACCTCGGGCTCTGGAGCCCCCTCCCACCGAAGTCTGGCTACGCCCCTGGCGTGGATGAGAGAATACTTCACTAAGCCTTCGTATTGGGTCACTAATAAAGTACACTTGTTCTATTCTTGAGAGCCCTTTGTGTGTTTTTTCTGTACTGCTTGTGCTGTGTTCATTGACCCTGTCCATTGTATGTTGCTCACCACTGTAGCAACCAGAATGTGAAAGTTTTGCACCTTTTTGATGAATTTCCAACTATTATTATTATTATTAGCATTTGTATAGCGCTACCAGACGCACGCAGCACTGAACATATGACACAAAGAGACAACTATGCTTTATTTATCAATCTTGCTGCATGTTTGAGGAAGTTCACGTGCAGAGGCATAATCGAATGGGGGCACCCATCTATAAGGGCGCCCATCTCTGGGGCCAGCCCCAGGAAGGGGCGGAGCCAACTGTATTATCGAACAAGGTGGGCGTCCATCTTTCGTTTCGATAATATGGTCGGAGCCGGCCAAATCTCAACATTTAGGTCAACCTTAGAGATGGTCAACCTAAATGTTGAGATCGCCGACCTCGGTTTTCGCCGATAATGGAAACCGAGGCCAGCCATCTCAAAACCAGCCAAATCCAAGCCATTTGGTCATGGGAGGAGCCAGCATTTGTAGTGCACTGGTCCCCCTGACATGTCAGGACACCAACCGGGCACAAAAGGGGGCACTGCAGTGGACTTCATTAATTGCTCCCAGGTACATAGCTCCCGTCCCTTGGGTGCTGAGTCCCCCAAATTCCCCCCCCCCCCCCAAATCTCACTCCTCACAACTGTACACCACTACCATAGCCCTTATGGGTGAAGGGGGGCACCTACATGTGGGTACAGTGGGTTTCGGTTGGGCTTTGGAGGGTTCACATTTACCAACACAAGTGTAACAGGTGTGGGGGGGGATGGGCCTGGGTCCACCTACCTGAAGTGCACTGCACCCACTAAAACTGCTCCAGGGACCTGCATACTGCTGTCATGGAGCTGGGTATGACATTTCAGGCTGGCATAGAGGGTGGCAAAAAAATGTTTTTAATTTTTTTTTTTTTTAGGGTGGGAGGGAGTTGGTGACCAATGGGGGAGTACGGGGAGGCCATCCCTGATTCCCTCCAGTGGTCATCTGGTCAGTTTGGGCACCTTTTTGATGCTTGGTCCTGAAAATAAATGGACCAAGTAAAGTTGGCCAAATGCTCATCAGGGCCGCCCTTCTTTTTTCCATTATCGGCCGAGGGTGCCCATGTGTTAACCACACCCCCGTCCCGCCTTCGCTACGCCTCCAACAGCCCCCTTAAACTTTCGCCACTCCTGCGACGGACTGCAGTTGAGGGCGGCCAAAATCGGCTTTCGATTATGCTGATTTGGCCGCCCTTAGGAGAAGGGCGCCCATCTCCCAATTTGTGTCGGAAGATGGGCGCCCTTCTCCTTCGAAAATAAGCAGGATTACCTCCTTAGTAACAGAGAATAAGCTCTGTCTCTTAGAGCTCTCTTCCTCTTTTAACATTACATCCGTTTGCAGACTTAGCTGACTAGCATTATACATTCAAAGTGGGTCAATGAAGCATGTTTTTAACTGTTCACAGGAACCGTTAGACAGAGAGATATTAGAAAGGTTAAATGAAAAGTAATGCCTCCACCTTCATAACTTTTGTTTAAATTAAGATATTGTAATAAATAAAAAATGAAAATAATGCTTGAAACTTTTATTGCATGTGTTTACTTTTCTACATAGTCACCACTATTCACCACATATTTCAGCTATCGATGGACAAGTTTTTGAAAGCCACCGCAAAAGAACTGCATGTCTTTTCTCTTCAACCAGTTCCTCACAGTTCTTTCCATCCCTTCATTCAAGTCAACCATTTCCCCCTAAATGTATTCCTTCAATTTTGGAAAAAGATGGTGCTAAATCTGGGCTTTATGGCAGATGGGGTAAGACTGTAAGACTCATCTTCGCAATTGCCTCTGAGGTATTTCATGCTATGTGAGGCCTAGTTTTGTCATGTTGCAACACAATTTCCTTCTTGTGCTTCCAAACTCTTCTCATTTTTCCAAAGTTTTCAGGATTGCGATGTAACACTTTTCGTGATCCTCTGACTGTCCTTTCTCATCAACATTTCATCAACCTTTCTCATGTGAGACTCGTCCATTGCTGTCACAGTTTATCCACTTCATTTTTGATCACACAAATTAGCCCTTCCCAGTCCACAATCTTTGAATTTTTTGGTCCAACAACACAGTACTCACATCAACACAGTCATCACCATAAGCAACCTGCATGCGGCGGTGAATTTCAATTGGAGGGACTCCTTCAAGAGTCAGAAATTCCATCACAAAATGTTGATTAAATCTCACTGACAAGTGCTCACTGCATGTTTCCATTTCCCAAGAAATAGCTAAACAGTCTCTTCACAAGACATGTCTCCCCAACTGAGGTGAAGGCAGAGATTTCAAAGAACAAATGAACACATGTAGTGCATCAGTGTTGTCATCTATTGATGAATTATGGAGGTGGAGGTATTACTTTTCATTTAACCACTATATCAGCTTCAAGTTTGGAAAAGCTAGTTGAAAGGGTTTCTCTGTTACTGGATTGCATCAAGGTTACTGTAAATTTCCTTTTTTAAATTTATTTATAACTTTACATATTTAAAATACGAGTAACACCAAAATATTGTGATACAAATAAAATCAGAAAAGGAAAAAGGAAAAAAATATATTAAATACTAGAAATGATTACACCATTTTCCGTGCACAACCTAGGAAATATGATCCAAGATTAATGGAAAATAACTAAAGAAACTAAAGAAAACCCATCCAAAAGAAGTACTAACCAAAATTGCTTCTCAGCCCTCCCTAAGCAGTGAGCATATGAGTTACACAGTTACATTAACCTCCTCTTTAGATTTTAGAAAATCACCTAGTTGTTTAGGATCAAAAAAATGAAACTGATTACCTTGAAATACAATTAAGCATACACAAGGAAAACACAATACGAAGTTGGCACTCAAGGCTTGAACCCTAGGCCTATAAGCCTGGAAAACCTTGCGTCTCATCTGTGTAACTCTAGCTAAATCAGGGAAAACGTGAATTTTAGATCCCATAAACAACTTATCAAAGTATCTAAAGGAAAGTTTCAATACAGCATTGCGATCTGGTTCAACAGCAAAGGTAACCACCAAAGTCCTGAGATGTGTGTGCAGCTTAACTGGTCAACAAGCCAATTAACATCAATAACTGGATGTTAACAACCAGTGGCAGCCCTACTATTAGGCCACCAGAGGCAGGGGCTTCAGATGACAGTCTTCTGGGAGCAGCATATCCCCCCACACCGGCAGCGGTCTGGCTTCACCCCTCTTCCTTCTTCAATCTCTTTCCCTGAGCCTACCTTTGTTTATTAAACGATGGTAGCGGCAAGGATTCCCATTGGCTGCCCTGCTGCCAACACTGGCCTCTTCTGTCTAGTGCAACCCACCTCTGACATAACTTCCTGTTTCCTCAGATGTGGGTCACAGTAGAGAGAAGAGGCCGGTTCCAGTGGCAGGGCAGCCTGTGAGAATTTCTGCCGCCATCGTCTTTTGGAAAACAAAGGTAGGCTTGGGGAAAGGGGTTGAAAAAAGAAGGGGGAGATGCTAGACAATGATCCCGGGAGGGGCACGCCATCTCAGCCCTCATCTCAGGTAACAGATTGCGTTGGGCCGCCCCTGCTAGCAACCAATTATTGATGTTAATTGGCATTAATTTGGATTTGTGTGCGCACCTGGCTGCACACAACTTTATAATGGTGGTTGTCTAAAACCAAAAATGGGCATGGCCATTGGAGGAGCATGGGTGAGTCAGGGATATATCTAACATTTGCACGCAGTGTTATAGAATAATGAGTCATTGCAACCCAACTCGGGCACCAGGATTTACACCAGGTTTCATCAGGCGTAAGTCTGTGCCCAGAGATGGGTGTGAAAATCAGCACTAAGTATGATTCTATACATTGTAAGCACCATTTATGGAATAGCGCTTGGTGCTGATTTTTTCCAGTGCCTAATTTTGAGCACCATTTATAGAATCTGGCCCTTAAAGGAAATTCTATAATCTAGGTGGGGTTCCTAAACTTAAACCCCCAACTTAACCCCACCCCATGTCACAAGGCCCGCCCACCCCCACCAGAACAAGCCTCCCACACACACACACACTCCAAAGGGCTATCTTTATCTCACTGATGGTCCAGAGGTGGTGGGGTTAAGTTGGGGGTTTAAGTTTGGGGGCCAGATACCTGAGCAGACTCTGCAATGGCGGCCTGGAAACACTGGGCCACAGCTTTGTGACCCAATGCTCCCGAACAGTAAAATAACCCTGGCAAAAAGCTAGGGATCATTTTACTGTGGTTTTTGGGCACTAACACAGCTTGCTACCGCAAATCATGTTAGAGTGTTTGCATAGTAATGCATTTGTGTATTTTGCATCTCATTATTGCCTAACCCGCAGCGTTAGGGCCCTTTAGATCATGACCTTAAGTACAAATCTATTTATGCCTCCAACTTCACATTTATAGGCACACAATTGTAGAATGCTTTACCCAAATTAGTCAAATGTACCTGGATCTACTTAAAATTCAGAAAATTATTGAAGACTGTACTGTTCAAAAAGGCTTATTCTCCAGGCTCAACATAATTCAAATTAATTTCTAGTCTAACAAAGATTCAAGGACACTAATTATCTTTTTACCTTTTACATATTGTCATTGCAAATGTTGTTTACTATCTTACTTTTAAACTGTATAATTGTACTTCATGCACTGTAGCCTTTTCTACAGATATGTGTAAGCCACATTGAGCCTGCAATTGTTGGGAAAATGTGGGATATAAATGTATTAAATAAATAAATAAATAGCACACGTTAAGGCCCTATCACTGCTTTTTGAATCCCTCCAAAGAAAGCACATTCACTGATAAAACCATACTGTCATCCAAAGTCCACTGTCTGCAATGAAATATCACACATAAGAGGTCTGTTGAAATCCCCATGTTTTCATCATTGTGAGAAAGGTGCAAACTATCAAGAGACCTGGTAACCTGTGAGACAGGTATTGTTCTTGGTACAAATGGCCAAGGAAAGGTGGTAGCCCCTGACGCAAGTAGAGAGGTTGCAGTGGAGTAAAGAGCCTAGAGACCTAAGGAGAAAGGAGAAAAGTGTTGATAAAGAAAAAAAAATCCTTCAAGGAGGAGACTGAGGATACCCTACACCATCTGTTAGGAGACCCTGCCAGAGAAGATACTGTCCTGAAACTGGGTTGTAAATGAAACTATAAGTGAAAGCCTGCAAGAGTTGCAAGTTGCATTCACTGGCTACCAGTACAATACAGGGCTAGATTTAAAATTCTATGTCTGATCTTCAAGGCCCGAGTACATGAAGAACAGGATCACCCTCTACACACCTTCAAGGACACTAAAGTCTTCCCAAGTAGTATCCTAACCACACCCCCTCCAAAAGACATTACATGATGTGATATCCGCAAGCAAGCCTTCTCCTGAGTTGCCCCCACACTCTGGAATGCACTCCCTGAAAAGCTCCGCCTAACACAAGACTATCTCTACTTCAGGAAGCAGGTGATAGCTTGGCTCTTCAACCATGCCTTTAATGGAAGAAGTAACTAACTTGTTAGTCTCACTCAAACACACAAGGAGTGACTCAGGCTGCACATACTGCAACAGGACATTTTTATCCACACCTACCCTAGCTGAGGTATTTAATCACCTCTCTGACCTCATGTGCAACTTTCTTTAAATTATTCCCCTTATTTTCTATCTCGTCTAATTACAGAAGGACCTTACGAGACTGGGAGACTGGGCGGCTAAATGGCAGATGACGTTTAATGTGAGCAAGTGCAAGGTGATGCATGTGGGAAAAAAGAACCCGAATTATAGCTATGTCATGCAAGGCTCCACGTTAGGAGTTACGGACCAAGAAAGGGATCTGGGTGTCGTCGTCGATAATACACTGAAACCTTCTACTCAGTGTGCTGCTGCGGCTAGGAAAGCGAATAGAATGTTGGGTATTATTAGGAAAGGTATGGAAAACAGGTGTGAGGATGTTATAATGCCGTTGTATCGCTCCATGGTGCGACCGCACCTTGAGTATTGTGTTCAATTCTGGTCGCCGCATCTCAAGAAAGATATAGTAGAATTGGAAAAGGTGCAGCGAAGGGCGACTAAAATGATAGCGGGGATGGGACAACTTCCCTATGAAGAAAGACTAAGGAGGGTAGGGCTTTTCAGCTTGGAGAAGAGACGGCTGAGGGGAGACATGATAGAGGTATATAAAATAATGAGTGGAGTGGAACAGGTGGATGTGAAGCGTCTGTTCACGCTTTCCAAAAATACTAGGACTAGGGGGCATGCGATGAAACTACAGTGTAGTACGTTTAAAACAAATAGGAGAAAATATTTCTTCACCCAACGCAAAATTAAACTCTAGAATTCGTTGCTGGAGAACGTGGTGAAGGCGGTTAGCTTAGCAGAGTTTAAAAAGGGATTAGACGGTTTCCTAAAGGACAAGTCCATAAACCACTACTAAATGGACTTGGGAAAAATCCACAATTCCAGGAATAACAAGTATAGAATGTTTGTACATTTTGGAAGCTCGCCAGGTGCCCTTGGCCTGGATTGGCCGCTGTCGTGGACAGGATGCTGGGCTCGATGGACCCTTGGTCTTTTCCCAGTGTGGCATTACTTATGAACTTATATACTTATTCTCTTACCTATCTATATGCTCCATCTTTGCTTATACCCTACACTGTCTTTTAAAATGTTTTATTATGTATTGTGTTGACACTGTAAGTATTTTACTATGCCATACCTTGTATTGTTATCTGAATATTTTTACTGCTGTAATTATCTATTGCTTATGTTTGATTTATTGTTACGGTACACTGCCTTGAGTAAATTCCTTCAAAAAGGCAGTAAATAAATGCTATTAAATAAATTCTAAGGGTGGGACAATATTCTCCAAATGGGTGTTTGCATACCGTGAAGTGAATAAATCACTATCAGAGAGAGGTGGGGGGGGGGGGGGGGGGAAGGACCCTAGCATACTCATGAGTATATAAGAGAGTGTGACGGAGAAGTACTATAGCCATTCTACGAGCTTCAGAGAGGAGGAGGAGGAGAGATCCAGGCTCAGGCCAAGGAGAAACCAATGAAATAGAGAAGAATTCTTTGGGAGATCACCTCCTAAGAATATCATCAAAACCTCATGCATCACAAATGCTTCCTTTTTTCTGTTTTCAGCTAATGTTTTCTGTAGAAACTGTTGAGTAATAGATGAAATGTATGAATGATTTGATTACCCAAAAAAGATTTTTTTTAATTAACTCATCAGGTGTAGTTAACAAGTATCTGGAGGGAAAACATTACAGTGGTGAACTAATATTTCATATAGGGCCTTGAAGAGTAACTATTTTCCCCACCCTTCAAGACCCAATCAAATAATACATTTCTCTGTAGCTTCAGGAAGAACAGGGGTCTGGGACTCTGTTCCAATGGTAAATAGACTGCCTGACAACTTATCGCCATTTCCACAGGTAAAAGTGTACATGAGGATCAGCAACATGCCTATTAACAGCCACAGGAAAAAAGGAGCAAACCTAGCTTTGCATTTTCAAAATTGTATGCATTATTTTTGAGGAAAATGTGTCTTGAGGAAAAGCAGCTGCACATTTCTATGAGTACTGTTTCCTGGGCAGATTTTAAAGAGAATACACATGGATGCTTTCCCTTTAAGAAGTGGTACAGAATCCATATGGAACTGTACCTGCGGACTTTGCATTTGCCCCCAGTTTTGAAAACTGCCCTCATGATGCCTATGACAAAGTTGGAGAAAAGTACCTATTTTAAGCCTATTTTGTAAAATTACGGCAGAACCAGAACTATCTTTAGAAAATAGGCATCTAGATCGAACACTAATAGCATACAAATCTTCATGCATAAATTTACACCTACTCTAAAGATGATGTAAATGTCTGCTGGTATTCTATCTGTGTGCATGCCTATTTTATAACATACAAGGGTACATCCAACTTTGCCCTAGCTTTGACCAAACTATGCCCCCGAGTACTCATATACAGCAGTTCACATACATGTATATCCTTGCTATCAAAAAAGAAAAAGAAGGGGAACGACCAATGTTATTTCAAAACACTGGGTTTATTAAAACAGACTCGACGAAATATAAATGGCAGTTACCATATCTGAGTTTTTAAAAGGTTTGGACAAGTTCCTAGAGGAAAAGTCCATAGTCTGTTATTGAAATGGACATGAGAGAAGTCATTGCTTGCCCTGGGATTGGTAGCATGAAAAGTTGCTACTAATTGAGTTTCTACCAGGTACTTGTGACCTGGATTGGCCACTGTTGGAAGCGGGATACTGGGCTTTATGGACCATTGGTCTGACCCAGTATGGCTATTCTTATGTTCTTATGTCCATGTGCACATGCCCACAGGCAATTGTTGGTGTAAATAGATGCACGTAGATATACTACTACTACTACTACTACTTATCATTTCTAAAGCGCTACTAGACGTACGCAGCGCTGTACACTTGAACATGAAGAGACAGTCCCTGCTTGACAGAGCTTACAATCTAATTAGGACAGACAAACAGGACAAACAAAAGATAAGGGAATATTAAACTGAGGATGATAAAATAAGGGTTCTGAACAAGTGAATAAGGGTTAGGAGTTAAAAGCAGCATCAAAAAGGTGAGCTTTTAGCTTAGATTTGAAGACGGCCAGAGATGGAGCTTGACGTACCGGCTCAGGAAGTCTATTCCAGGCATATGGTGCAGCAAGATAAAAGGAACGGAGTCTGGAGTTAGCAGTGGAGGAGAAGGGAGCAGATAAGAGAGATTTACCCAGTGAACGGAGTTCCCGGGGAGGAATGTAGATATAGACGCTGAAATATGAACTAAGCGTATTCTATAATCAGCACCTAAATCTAGGCACCGATTATAGAATATGCTTAGTCAGCACTGATTTCAGCGCTGAATTTCTAGGTGCAATATATAGAATCTCCTCCTTAATCCCCCCATTACTGTAAATCTCTCTAGTTAAGATTCTAGAGAGTTGGGTAGCAATTCAGGGGGTCTTTTACAAAAACAAAGTAGCATTTTTAGCGCACGCTAAATGCTAGAGATGCCCATAGGAATATATAGTTATCTTTAGCATTTAGTACATGCTTATTTTAGCGCACGCTAAAAACGCTAGCAAGCCTTTGTAAAAGGCCCACAGATTAACATTTGAATAAATTTAACATTTTGCATACAGCTCAGTTGGGTTTTCGCAAAGAACATAGCACAAAAACAGTTCTCTGATTTCTTGTGGCCTTTGGGAAATAACTGATAATTCTTCAATTTGATCTCTCAAGTGCCTTCAATCTGGTGGATCACAATGTATTATTAGACATCCTTAGCGAAATTGGTGTGACAGGTACTGCTTTATCCTGGTTTCATGGGTTTTGAATAAGAAGATCTTATCAAGTTAAAATGAAGGACATAAGTACATAAGTATTGCCATACTGGGAAAGACCAAAGGTCCATCAAGCCCAGCATCCTGTTGCCAACAGTGGCCAATCCAGGTCACAAATATCTGGCAAGATCCCAAAAAAGTACAAAACATTCTATACTGCTTATCCCAAAAATAGTGGATTTTTCCCCAAGTCCATTTAAAAATGGTCTATGGACTTTTTCTTTAAGAAGCCGTCCAAACCTTTTTAAAACTCCGCTAAGCTAACCACCTTTACCACATTCTCTGGCAACGAATTCCAGAGTTTAATTACACATTGAGTACATCACTGCATGACACCATCCAGCAACTCAGGGAGCGAGGCTGGATGTGCTCATCGAGGGCCAATATCGTGAAAAACTGGGGTGTTGGCTGAGGCACAGGTTGCAGAACCGCAGGGGCCAAAACAGGAGCAGGATCTCGGCTGCTTGGAAACAATCGCATCGGCATCTCCTGAATGAAGGGAGAGCAGTCCTCCTGGTGCCAACGCTTCTCAGGTGCCATGTTCCTGAGCGCCCCGGAGCTCCCGGCACCGTGTATCGTGGGTGACCGGTGATGTGCTTCTTGGCCTTCTCCCGAAGCATGTCACCCATGCTCCTCGGTGACAACAAGGATGACGTGGAATCCTCACATCGCTTCAGGGTAGGGACCAACTTGGTCCTGATGGGCCTGCACACAGGAGGCCTCGAGACAGGTGGAGACCCACTCGATGCCTCACTGCTTCCAGTGTCTTGAGGTCTCAAAGCGCCAAGCTTACCGATACTCCCAGGTGTGACACTAGACCTCAATGCCGATGCCAAAGAACCGAACCTGGCTCCAAAAATCTTTTCATGTTGAGACTTCCAGGAAACCTAGATCCTCTCCTTCATACAAAGACAAAGAACACAGTTAGCAGGGCTGTGGTCGGGCCCAAGACACTGTGACTGCAGACACCAAGAATGCGTGTTTTTTTTCCCCGAGATGGTCAGGTTGCACCGGGTACAATGCTTGAAGCCAATGGGAGTCTTCACGGACATGGATGGGAAGACTTCGCCAGCTAAATCAAACAGCTCGATGGTGCCTGAAAAAGGGGCAAAGGCACAAAAAAAGGGAGTTCCCGACCAGAATCAGGGCCTAAAGGCAGCCCATGTTGAAAAATAAAGAAAACTTAAATGCAGGCAAAAAAAAACCTAATAAAAATAAAGGGACTTCTTTTGTTTTGTTTTTGAAAGAAACAAGGTTAAAGAGGTAAGAAAAAAGGCTGAAGGCACTAAAAAAAATAAACGTTTGAAGAAACACTGAAAAAGGCGCAGCCTGTCTTCAAGCAGAGAAAATGAAACTGAGAGGACCGTATTATCCAATAGACGAGCACCTGATTGTGGGGTTCCACAGGGGTCTCCCCCCTTTCTGCCATTGTCTTTAATGTTTTATTGTACTTGCTTGGCTTTCAACTGGATAAATTAGGTTTTAGATCCTTAATATATGCAGATGATTACATGAGGTTGAGATGAGACCCTGAAACAAATGAAATGTATTGACACCATTGATGAGTGGATTATTGATCATAAACTTAAATTAAATAGGGAAAAGATGAAATGCCTGTCAGTTGCTCCTATTACCCCCCCCCCCCCCCTTAGACATATCAAACTTTCCAGTTAGACAAAGATTATTATCGATTAGAATCAACAACCTGTATTTGGGGTTTCAAGTTGATAGTCTTATGGAACATTAGATTAATATACTAGCAAAAAGATCCTTTCTTCTAATGAAGAAATTATGCTCCATTAGGAAGTACTTTGATTTATCCAGGTTTGTTTTAATAGTGCAGGCCCTGTTGCTATCTCAATTAGATTATAGAAATAGTGTTTATGTGGACTGTTCTAAGACAATGTATAAGAAGTTACAAACTATTCAAAACATGGCAGTCAGGCTCATCTTTGCTGCCAAAAAATTTGATAGGGTGTCTCTTTTTTCCTGTACTGGCTTCTGATTAAGGCCCAAGTAAAATTCAAAGTTTATAAGATTCTTTTTAAAATACTTTATGTCATGGCCCTCAAATTTGGTTGCTTTTATTTCACTATCACATAGTAATTTGCATTATTGTTTTGGAAATTGGATGCAACTAAATTTTCCTACTGTAAATGGTATTAAATCCGCGAAGATAAGTATATCCATACTGGATCAGACCAATGATCCATCTAACCCAGTATCCTGCTTCCAGCAGTGGTCAATCCAGGTCACAAGTACCTGGCAGAAACTCAAATAGTAGCAACATTCCATGCTACCACTTCAATCCCGGAGCAAGCAGTGGCTTCCCCCATGTCCATCTCAATAACAGACTATGGTCTTTTCCTCCAGGAACTTGTCCAAACCTTTTTTAAACCCAGATACACTAACTGCTGTTACCACATCCTCTGGCAACTAGTTCCAGAGCTTAACTATTCCTTGAGTGAAAAAATATTTCCTCCTATTTGTTTTAAAAGTATTTCCATGTAATTTTATTGAGTGTCCCCTGGAATTTGTACTTTTTGAAAGTGTGAAAAATCGATTCACTTTTACCCATTCTACTCCACTCAGGATTTTGTAGACCTCAATCATATCCCCCCTCAGCTACCTCTTTTCCAAGCTGAAGAGGCCTAACCTCTTTAGCCTTTTATCATATGGGAGGAGTTCCATCCCCTTTCATTTTGATCACTCGTCTTTGAACCTTTTCTAATTTCACTATATCTTTTTTAAGATATGGCAACCAGAATTGAATGCAATACTCAAGGTGAGGTTGCACCATGGAGTAATACAGAGGCATTATAATATTCTTGGTCTTGTTTTGCATCCCTTTCCTAATAATTGTTTATTTATTTATTTGCAGTATTTGTATCCCACATTTTCCCACACACAAGCAGGCTCAATGTGGCATACAAGTCAATAAGAAATAGGGTCAGGTAAATGAGGGGTACATGTGTGAAATAAGGTACAAAATAATAAAGAATAAAATGGTCCTTTGAGTCAATATAATGCAGAGTCTATTGAGTAGCATTAGTAGGGTAGGCCTTACAAAACAGATAGGTCTTTAAAGAGTGCCTAAAGTCTTGATGATCATGCAGCGTTTTCACACAGTTTGGTAATGCATTCCACATCTGCGTTCCTAAGTAGGAAAAATTAGACGCGTAGGTGGTTTTGTATTTAAGACCAATGCAACTGGGATAATGAAGATAATTACGAGATGATCTGTTAGCATCCTGTTTGTTTGGTTTTTAGCTGCCGCCACACACTGGGCAAAAGATTTCTGCGTATTGCCTACAATGACACCTAGAACTTTTTCTTGAGTGTTGACTCCTAAGGGGGACCCCAGCATCAGGTAACTATGATTCGGATTATTATTCTCAATGTCAATTACCTTGCATTTGTCCACATTAAATTTCATCTGCAGTTTGGATGCTCAGTCTTTCAGTTTCCTAAGGTCTTCCTCACCGTTGTACTATATGGTTTCAATCTGAAATTCTCTTCCTACAGTTTTAACTGACTATTTTTCATTTAGATGAGCAGTCAAAACTTTTTCACTTAGGGGATACTGCAAGGTCTGCTAATTATTTTAATAGTAAATGTGATACAATATCAGAATTCTGTATTTCCTGGGTTGTCCCCAGTTTCTTGTGTATTACCTGCTTTGAGCTGTAAAGGTAGCTGTGGGCTATAAGAACTGAAAAGTAAAGTAAAGAAGTTTCTTTACTCTAGTTTCCAATCCAATGATTTGATGTCTTACATCATTCACAGCTGGTCGCAGAGTCTTTCCTACATCAACAATTGTGAGCCAAATAACGTCTAGAGAAACCTCAGCTGGTCTAGTTATGAATACTCCTGAGAGATTTGAGATAGATTGTCTTATATCAGTAGTGCCTACCACTCCTGGGTTTGCAGTCTCCAAAATGGGGCTTTCCAGGCCATCTTCTCTCAACAGGGCACCAGATCCTCCTGCTGTTGACAAGATTTCCAATGCCTTGGTGGTTTGGAATTAAAAACCTCCAAATAACTCCTTTTTATTTTATAGATAGATAGATATAGATATAGGGCACTCTAACATCTCCAAGTGTCTTCCAACGTTGCGATTCAATTATATAAAATAAAAAAATATTATTTGGAGGTTTTTTAGACTGATGAGAAGACTGGAGTCCAGTAATAGCTGGCACTAAGATATTCTATCTGCTGCCAAGATGGGACATTTGAGGTCTTCTTCCTCCATTAGTGATGATATTCAGAGTAATTTGAACTTTATATTGAATATGGTTTAAGATAAGAGATATACAAAATTTTCGGTTTATAGGTTCTCTCCTATAGACAGATTCACCTGGAAGCTACTCAACATTCTTGTAATCAAGCTATGGCACAGACACTGTGAAATGGACTGCCACTTTCTCTCCGTGTAGAGGCTTCATTTCCAAGCAATTGAAGCAGCAATGAGGACCCTTTTGGCTAGATTCTGTATATGGCGCCAAATAAATCGGTGCCAAAAAAGCGCGATTCTATAAGCCGCACTTCAAGTTAGATGTTGTTTATAGAATATCTCTTATGCCTGGGAATCGTGCCTAAATTTAGGCAAGGCTGCACCAACTGAAACATGGTGCAAATGTACACACCGATATTAGGCGCATAGCCCCGTAATTCTATAATAACGCACATTAATTTTAGGAACACCCCCCATTCCGTCTATGACCCTCCCATTTTCATGCCCCCCTTTTCAAACTGTACGTAAAATTTAGGCGCGGATCCCGTGCCTAAATTTATGTGCATAAAGTTCTACTCAATTTAATTAGTGCCAAAAATTGCTTGTTAAAAAGCCAATTATTGGCACTAATTAGCTTGTTTTTTTAATTAAATTGCATACACCAATTGAGCATGTGCCCAAATTTGTACATGTAATTTTTGGTGACTTTTCTAGAATTAAGGGCTAAGGGGCCCTTTTACTAAACCGCAGTAAAAGGTGGCCTGTGGTAGTGCGAGCAAGTAATTTGGGCATGCACCAGGTCATTTTTTACTGCATCTAGGAAAAAGGGCCTTTTTTAAGGGGATGGAAAATGTACGTGCGTTAAAATTGAAACCAGTGCACATCCATTTTTGGCCTGAGACCTTACCGCCACCCATTGACCTGGTGGTAAGGTCTCACATGCTAGCTGTACAGTAAGCATGCTGAGTAAGTGCCGTATGGTAGAAAATAAAAAATTATTTTCTACTGCGGGATTTGGTGTGCACCGAATTCAGAATTACCACCCAGCTCATACGCTAGCCAGGCGGTAATGCTGATTTGGTGTGCACTGGGTGTGCATAGGCCCTTGTGCACCTTTGTAAAAGGGTCCCTAAGTGCAGCCCGGTGGATGGCACTTAGGGCCAAATTCTATAAATGTTGCCTTAAGAATTGGTGCCGAGAAACCACTTAGCATGATTCTATAAAATAAACCGAAAGTTAGGCGCAGTTTATAGAATATACACACGCAACGTTCTTGAGATTTAGGCGCACCCACTTAAAACCAGGCCTAAATACCTGCACCTAAATTAGACACAGATTGAGTATATTCCATAATAGTGCACATAGGCAAGCCCAACACCCGCTGGTTCTTCCGGGACTACCACCGGCCCAACGCGTCCACCAGCGGTAGTCCCACCTGAGCATGTGCCATTTCTGGGGGAAAAAGAAATCCCAGACAAAAAGTGACACTGTAAAAAATGGCTCAACGGCTATGAAAAAAATATTTTATAAATGAAGAGAATCCCTCAGAAACCTGTCGGACTTCTCGTCCCAGGTTATCAACAACGGAAGTATAGTCTAACCGTTGACCTGTCTCTATCATCGGGATTTTTACACTCTTCTTTTTAATTTTATTAGTGCTTTTCAGTGCTTAACGTGAAGTTTTAAATCTAGCAATTCTGACTGCTATCAATTTTAAATGTGGGAAAGCGCCAAAACTATAGAATGCAACACTTAGCTTAAGTCCTACGGTGCCACCGTTTCACCGTTTCGTGGCTTCTTCAGGGACTGGTGCTGCACCTGCTTATGGTTCCACTTTCAAGAGTTCTGCTTTCTTCATGCATTCTATAGTTTTGGCGCTTTCCCACATTTAAAATGATAGCAGTCAGAATTGCTAGATTTAAAACTTCACGTTAAGCACTGAAAAGCACTAATAAAATTAAAAAGAAGAGTGTAAAAATCCCGATGATAGAAACAGGTCAACGGTTAGACTATACTTCCGTTGTTGATAACCTGGGACGAGAAGTCCAACAGGTTTCTGAGGGATTCTCTTCATTTATAAAAAAAAAATTTCATAGCCGTTGAGCCATTTTTTACAGTGTCACTTTTTGTCTTGTATTAGTTTACTCTGTTACTGACACTGGTTACTGCATAATTGTTTGGAGTGTGTATCGGAAAAAGAAATCCCCCCCAGAAATGGTTTGTGTGGTGGTAACCCAGTGGTAATTGGGCATCACCATGCATTGCCTGGTTACCGCCAGATTAGTGTGGGAGCCCTTATCGCCACCTCAATGGGTGGCGGTAAGGGCTTCCCGTCACATGGCCATGCGGTAAGAGTTTTCTTACCGCATGGCCATGTGTGTCTGGGGGCTTTTTACCCATTGCAGTAAAAAGGGCCCTGATGAGTGGGAAAAATGGCCCCTACCGCTAGCATAGGACCCTTTCTCTCACAGCTTGGTAAAAGGACCCCATAGTTTTTTGAAACACCCACAACCTACCCATTCCAACCCATATCCATGCCTCCTTTTCGACTGCATGCTTTAGAATTTACTCACACCACATTATAGAATACACCTAGAAAGTTGTGTGTGTAAATTCTAATTAAATCCAATTAGTGCTGCTAATTGGTTAAGTACCAATTATCAGCACTGATTGGTTTGTTAATCAATTCAGTTGTGTGCGTTATTTGGCCAAGTGGCCAAATTGGCATGCACAACTTAAGGTGCCTTTTCTAGAATTTATAGAAGCTATACATGGCTGAACATACAATAAAATACACACAGCCAAAAAGCACTAACATAAACATTTTTTTGAACAGATAAGTCTTTAAGGGTCCTTTTACTAAGGTGTGATAATGGATTTTAGTATAGTTTAGTTTATTTCATTCTAAAGGGAAGCCCAAGTTTCTTCGAAACCCTATATGACACTCTCATTTAAAAGAGGAAGAGAATAGGTAACTGTATTGCATAACTTGCTAGCAAACCAAAAAATGAAACTGGCGCTGGTTATAAAACCGGCCTACAGAAAAAGAAGCAACACATTTGTCAGCTTGCTGCGCATCTGTGAGAACGTTTCCAGGAACCTCTAAGACAGCTAGAAACATGAGACTTGAGATCAAAGGTAAGAAGACTCTTTCCCTTCTTGTCACTCTGTCTTGTTTAGTTGTTGCTCTGCTGTCCAGATGATGACTAGCTGCTAAGATGTTTCTTTTGTGCTCATAAATATTTTTATTTATTGTATTTACTGTATATTATGCCTGTCTTATTAGTATTCTAAGCAGATTCTAGTAGGCAATTCATAGTCAAAAGAGATGAACAATTATAAATATATTCCACGTAAAACCCATACAGCTTTATGTACCATATACTCCCTGTAAAAATATTGAAATCATTATTCAGACTCTGAGTCATCTACAATCAGCGAAAGGCTTCCCTAGAACATGTTTTTAAGAACTCATGCGATTTCAAAAGTATCCGATTCTAGTCTCTAGTGACAGCTGATTTTGTAGCTTATGCACCTACAAGGGAACAAAATAGTAGAACAAGTGAGGCAAGTGGATTCCACAGTCAGTAGAAAAAAAGAGTGGATCACAGAAGATGAAGTAAAATCGCTAATTTTAATAAAAAAAAACAATGTCAACTTGATAGTAAATACTGACTAAACCAATCAAAAAAATATAGATCTAATATTTTCTTACAGCTGATTGCTAATGACTCCTGCATCACAATATTTAACAGCATTTAAAAAAAGCAAACCTCAAAGCTCCAGGATGCAAATATACAGCACATTTACTAATCTTAATGGAGTCCCAGTATTATCACAGGTTTCAGCTTGAAAAAAAAAAAGGAACATTTGGAACAAATTCTCTGGCACTAATTAGATTCAATTAACATGTATGTGCATACATTTAGGTGCGGGGTCCTTGCCTAAATTTAACGTGCGAGACAGAAAAAGGGGCAAGGAAATGGGAGGGTCATGGACAGATCGGGGCAGATCAGGGGCGTGAACTTTTAGTTATAAAATAAGGGGGATCCGTGCCTACATATAGGTGTGAGCATTTGCACCATGTTTTTGTTAGTGCAAATGGCAATACCTAAATGTAAGTTGACGATACTTTGAAACCATCTGCTCAGTGAGCTGCGGCAGGAAAGAAAGCAAATAGAATGTTATAATGTCTTTGTTTCGCTCCATGGTGCAACCGCACCTTGAATACTGTGTGCAATTCTGGTTACCGCATCTCAAAAAAGATATAGTGGAATTAGAAAAGGTACTAAGAAGGGCGATGAAAATGATAAAGGGTATGGGACGACTTCCCTATGAGGAAAGACTGAAATGGCTTGGGCTCTTCAGTTTAGAGAAAAGACGGCTGAGGGGAGATATGATAGAGGTCTATAAAATACTGAGTGGAGTGGAATGGGTAGATGTGAATCGCTTGTTTACTCTTTCCAAAAATACTAAGACTAGGGGGCACGCAATGAAGCTAGAAAGTAGTAAATTTAAAACAAATTGGCGAAAATATTTCTTCAATCAATGTGTAATGAAACTCTGGAATTCGTTGTCAAAGAAAAGTCCATAAGCCATTATTAAAATGGAATTGGGAAAATCCACTGCTTATTTCTGGGATAAGCAGCATAAAATACTGTTTTGGGATCTTGCCAGGTACTTGTGACCTGGATTGGCCACTGTTGGAAACAGGATACTGGGCTTGATGGACCTTCAGTCTGTCCCAGTATGGCAACACTTATGTACTTATGTACAGTACGATCCCTGGGCTTAAGTGCTATTCTATAAACCATGCCTACATTTGGGGCCCTTTTACTAAGCAGCGGTAGGGCTAACGTGTGGGTAGCACATGCCAAAGTGACCCTACCTCAAGGGTAGCATGGGTGCCCTGCAATAGTTTCGAAGTTGGCATGCACTGTTTCCCATGGTAGAAAACATTTGTCTATTTTCTACCACAGGGTGGGGGTCACATTGGTGCTCACTGCCTGATTACCACATGAGTAGAGCTTGAGCCCTTACTGCTAGGTCAGTGGGTGGTGGTAAGGGCTCAGGCAGTAAATAGCCATGTTCTACTTTTAATTGTAGCGCATGGCCATTTATTGTCCCTATTTTTAAAAAAGCCCTTTTACCCAGCTGTGGTAAAAAATGGCCCAGAACATGCCAATTTCACATGTCCAAACTACTGCAGGCCAGTTTTTACCGCTGCTTAGTAAAATGACTCCCTTTAAGTGCTGTTTATAGAATAGAATTTTTCATGGTGCTGATTTTTAAGGCACTATCCCTGGGATTCTATATAAGGTGCCTTAATTTCCACATGGAAATCGAAGCATACTCTATAACAATGTGCGGAACTTAATTGGTTAACTAGCTAATCAGCACTGTTAATTGGATGTTAGTAAGCAATTATCAGCACTAATTGGCATTAATTAAGATTTATGCGCATAACTCACTAAGCATATTCTGTAACATGGTGTGTCTAAATTCTAAAGTTTCATAGTTGAAAAGGGGGTGTGGCAATGGGCGGGGCACGGGTGTTTCTAAAACCTTTGCATGTTGGTATAGAATACACCCGCTCTGCATCTAATTTAGGCACCGGGATTTATGCCAAGTAAAACATGGCATAAATGCTACGACTACATTTGGTTGCATGGAAAGGCGCTCAGCATTATTCTATATACTGCGTGGAAATTTAAGCCTATTCTATAAATTATAGGCATACTTTACAGAATAAGCCTAGGTATATTTTTTCTGCACGGAATTTCCAGGTGTCATATGTAGAATCTAGTCCTGTATATAGAATTTAGAGTGTGCATTAATGGTGATAGCATACCCTAGCAACATTAATAACAACTAATAAACTATAGATTATGCTTCAGTAACCATAGAACTATCCTAGAATACACATTAACAGCAATTGTGATCTATGGAGTAGTTTAGGGGAGGGGGGTTGTTTTTTGTTTTTGTTTTTGTTTTTCAGACACTTCTCCATCCACCAAATAGGCTGGAGGTGAATTTCAGAAAAAAAAATACACAATAACAATTAAAATAAAAAACATAAACTCTCACATTGTGAGTATGATAGTTTCCTACAGTGTGTAATAATGCAATAAGACTATAATAATAATACATTAATAATGATAGGGACCCATAAATTGAGTATTAGTAGCACTAGAATATAGTAAACTGTTCAGTAACAAAACAGCACACTCCAGGGTCTGTAATAATAGCAATAGTATTTGCATTAATACCACTGCAACACCATGGAAAGTGCATTAACAGTGATAGTGCACCATGCAATAAGTAGAAGTAGTAGCATCAGACTACAGAGCAAGTAACAATAATGACAGCATATAAGGTACACTACTAGTCAGGGCTTTTTTTGAGGGGGTACTTGGGGGTACTGAGTACTGGCACCTTTTCTATTGTCTGCTAAAATTGACCCATTGTCCCCATGTTTTAATGAAAGAGCTCAGGCTCCACACACCAATTCTACCTTGTCATAGATTCTGTGACTGGTTGCAGGGGGGCCTGGCTATTGTGGGGTGGGTCCCTCAGTGATCACCTCACCCCTGAAGAGTGGCTTGGCATTTGAGTACCGGCACCTTTTTTGCTAGAGAAAACGCACTGCTACTAGCAATAACACACCAGAGACTGCTTATTAATAGCATGTGCACTTTAGAGCGTGCATTATTAGTGATAACACACTAGAGACTGCACATTCAGAAAGACTGCACAATACACTAAAGACTGCACTGCCATACAATAAAATGTATCATAGTGATTGGACCTTATGAATGTGTGTATGGATAGCAATAGCACACTGTAGTGTACACACTGATAGAGATAGTGCAACCGATAGTACACATTGAGAGGGTTATTTTATAAAGGTTTTTATAAAGCCTGCTTTGTACATAGAAAAGGCATTTAATGAAATGACATAACTGCACACAGGAAAAGTGTGCACAGACTGCATGTAGACATTGCTGGGGGTGTAGTTGTGAGTTTCAATATGCGTGCATATTTTACTAAATAGGCATGTATACAGATAGAGTACATGCATATTTTATGCCTTTTTCAGAGCAGGTGATCAATAGAAATCAAACAAAATAAAACATGGAAAAGAAAATAAGATGATACCTTTTTTATTGGACATAACTTAATACATTTCTTGATTAGCTTTCGAAGGTTACCCTTCTTCGTCAGATCGGAAATAAGCAAATGTGCTAGCTGACAGTGTATATAAGTGAAAACATTCAATCATTACTATGACAGTCTGACAGGGTGGGAGGATGGGGGTGGGTAGGAGGTATGCATGGGGACATCAAAGCATATCATTGATATTCTAACAGGATGGGTGTGGACCACACTCCTCTACTTCAGAGCAGGTGTAAATTTGTGCATCAGCATTTGTACAGTATTGGGTGGGATCTAGAAGTCTTTATTATAAAGGCAGATAAGCAGCTCTGTTGCCTTTATAAAATAGGCTTATAAAATCAAACTCTAAATGCAGTAATTCCCAATAATGCAATATGCATTAACTGTATTTATTTATTTATTTATTTATTTATTTATTTATTGGGATTTATTAACTGCCTTTATGAAGAGGTTCGCCCAAGGCGATGTACAGCAGGTACAGTTTAACATAAAACTTACAATTTTGTTAACAGCATAACAGTAGTAAAATAACCAAGAATAAACATAAAAACAATAAATGAGGTAAACTTGAAAACAGTAAATTGAAACCTAATAATAGAATTATCATGAAACAGTATAAAAATATACACATTTAACAGCACTGGAATTCAAATACCAGAGATATAATACAATGTTAGCATAATACTAATAATACACCTAATAAACATGCAGTAGAACATTAACTAACATAGATAGGATGTTTTTTTTTAAAGCACTCCCCTCCCCTTCTCCCCTTCCTCCTATCCTATCAATATTGTAGTTCCACCCCTCTCCCCTTCTAGCCATGTCCTGTTATTTCATACTTATGTTGTATTATTTCCCTCTATCTCTTCTTCTAATGTATCTGTCTAGTCTGTAAGCTGCCTAGACATATATTTAATGGGCAGAATAGCAAATACTAAGTAAACTTAAAACTTGAAAATAAACTTAGGGGTCCTTTTATTGATCTGCGGCAAAAGGGGGCCTACGCTGGCGTCAGCGTGTATTTTGATGCACACTGAGGCCCCCTTTTACCGCAGTGGGTAAAAGGCTGTTTGTTTTTTAAAGAAATGGTCATGTGGCAAGTGAAGCACTTGCCACGCGGCCATTTCAGGAGGGAGCACTTACCACCACCCATTGAGGTGGCAGTAAGAGCTCCCATGCTAACCCAGTGGTAACCAAGCAGCGTACACCGGCACTACAAAAATAAAAGATTTTTTTGTAGCACTAGAAATAGTGCACACTGGGGGTGGAAACTACCCTTTATAGAAGGAGGAGTAGCCTAGTGGTTAGAGCACTCTTGACATCCAGAGGTTGCCAGTCCAAATCCCACTGCTGCTCCTTGTGATCTTGGGCACAGTCACTTAACTCTCCATTGCCTCAGGTACAAACTTAGATTATCAGTCCTCCAGGGATAGGGAAATACCCCGTGTACCTGAATGTAACTCACCTTGAGCTGCTACTGAAAAAGGTGTGAGCAAAATCCTAATAAATAATAATAGAATCATACTTAGTGCTGATTTCTGAGTGCCATTCCCCCCCCCCCCCCCACACACACACACACACTCTCTGTGCTTTAACTGTATTGCAGATAATATTACACAGTTAACCTCACTTAATGAGGTATCATAACTGCTCCACATCCTCTGCCACATTAACAATGCACAATAAATGATAGAATGTGCTAATGTAAAGCACAGTCCCAGCCCATTCTGCGCCCCATTCTGCAGGAAAGAGTATACATAGGAATTAGCACACGACTGTCAAACCTCCATGCCATTAGTGCATACTAATTCCCACCTAAACCACAACACATTTTAGCAAACAGGGCCTAGAGCAAGTAGTAATAGCAGCAGCAGCACACCACACAGCACACAATAATCATATACCACAGACTCTGGACCAGATGTACTAAAGGGGTTTTTAATGTTATGTCTATGGGAAAAATATTTAGTACATGGATCGTCGAGTGAGCAATAATAACAATAACACACCATCTATGTGCATAATAAACAATAATAGTGTGCATTAATAGCTGTAGTGAGGCCTATAATGTACATTACTAGCAACAGAGCCGATTGTTACTTTTTAATGTATAAAATTATGTTTCATAAACCAACCAATCCACACCCATAGAGAAAGTGACTTGGTTTGGTAACATGAAAGGTATGTAATTTAAAGTGAAGAAAGTCAGAATTCCATATACAATCTAGACCACAATCAAATGAAATGAAGGGGAACTCTACACAGATTAGAAGGAAGAAAACAAAAGAAAAAAAAACAGGGCATGTTAGAAATAAACTGCCCCTGGAGACAAGCAGAATCAGCTGGTAACATTATCTATTACTACACAATGGCATAGGAGCCAACTTTTCAAAATTATTGGGGGTGCTAAGCCCAGTGGAAATAACCTCTCCCTGGACACATACAAGGAATTTTCTCAATATTGGGGGTGCTCAAGCACCCACAGAGTCAGCACCTATGCACAATGGCAGTAACAAATAATTGTAGAGCTCCATTTCCTTCACAAGTTCTTCCTCTTCTCCTTGACTAGAACTCCAATCCTTCTACTCTTTGTAAACCCCCTTCCCACTCAACAGAGGTTAGTGAAGGCACTAGCCAGAAGAGTAACAATTCAGTGAGCACCAAGAATCAGTGTCTTCCGCCCCCTCATTATTTATGGGCTTCTTATTAGAAAGGAAATGTATGTGGTAGGGACAGGGCTATTGTTAGGAGGAGAGCAGCAGTGGAGATTTGGGGGGAGGATGAGAGGCAAGTAGTACTCAGAAAGAGGAGATTGGGAGTGAAGATGGTGGGGTAGGAAGGGGGAGAAGTTGGAGTGGAGATTCTAGGAGGGAGAGAGGGAGGAGATTGGAACTGCAGGTTCTTATGGTGGTGGGGGGGGGGGAGAAAGAAAAGAACTCTGGGAGGGGAGCGGGAGTGGAAGATATAGGAATAGGAATGAAAGTGCTTGCAGGTTCAGAGGGAAGGGAGAGGAGAGAGAGTAAGAACAAAGGTTCATGAAGGAGAAAGGTGGAAAGCAAGTGGAAGCTTAGAATCACAGTTGAGGGGAGAGAGCATGAAGGTGGGGGAGGGGAGATGGGATAGAGGCCACAAGGAATGGTGTAAATAACAGAAGTTAAGGAGATCTATGGGGGTGTCCCTGTTTTCCTTAAAAATATGGTCACCCTACCTTATGTAGGAATACAATAGGACAGTAATGATAGGTATCTTGAGTGATCAGTACTTATTATGGCTATCTATTTGATTTTATTGTAAACCATTAAGATGGTAATTCCAATTGGCAGTATATCAATCAATCAATAAACCAAGAAATGTGGAAACTACTCATCTTCCTTCACTGCTCAGAAATAGTATGTCTATAGTTTTCTTGCAGCAAAGGATGTGCTTAGGAAGGAAATGAAATCCTTTATGGGTCTTTCTGCTATGCTTTTTTTAAACTTAATGTTGCAATACGCTGACAGAGTTTCAGTTTTTCTTTTGCTATAAGGAGGGGTGTGATCTGTGTGCGGCTCTCAGTACTGGAATAGCAGCGGGGATTTCATGGCAGGTCTGAAGCGTTTCCACGCTACAAGGGCAGAGGATAATTCAAGGCAAGATGAATATTGACAAAACTGTCTAGACTTGAGTCCGTTTCCACACTAGAATATTTATTTATTTATTAGGATTTACTAACCATCTTTATGAAGAGATTTGCCTAAGGTGGTGTACAGGTTGACATAAAACTTACAATTTTGTTAATTGCATAACAATAGTAATAAGCATAAAATACAATCAATAAGGTAAACCTGGAGATAGGCAAATCAAATCCTAATAATAACAATGGCATGATACAATTTCAGAAATACATAGATTAAAACAGCACAGTAAAATATTCATATAACAGAAATATGATAAATGTCATCAGATTAGAAATAATACACCATAATACGTGGCATGGTATAACTTTCATAAAACATGCCAGGAAAATATAATGAAACACCTTAACAGGCAACACATTAGAACATTCAAATAACAATGAAACATCTTAACAGGCAGCGGAGGGGGCAGTGAATTCAGATATATAGACAGACAAGATGGATAGGACAAAGCCATAACAAAGGGCTGTTGCGTGGCAGGACTGAGGTGTGTTGGCAGAGCTATGTTTGTGTGTGCTCCTGTGAAGGTTTTAGCACTGTCTGGAACAGAAGGCAAGATTGAGGTGCATTGACAGAGAATTGTGGTTGTGTTTGTGGATGTGTGTTAGATATATGTGTGGGGGGCAAGGGCGTGCCAGACAGCAGATTTTGGGTGGGCCTAGGCAAGAAGTGGGTGGACACCAAATGTTCTCTTTTCCCCCCCCCATGCCAAAAAAATATCTCAGCTGGTGGGAAAATGCTTCTCTCCACCTTGGTAGTCTGCAGCAGGCATGGGCTGAAAACTGAGCGTGCGCAGGTGCCGGTATCTTGGAGAGTAGCATTTTCATTACCATCAGGGAGAAGTCTTCAGCTGGCAGAGCTTGGGATCCCTACCAGCTACCACTAAACATGTGCTACTGTTGGGTGAGCCTGAACCCTAAGTGGGTGGGCCCTGGCCCACCCAGGCCCGGGGGGGGGAGTGCGTGGGTGAGGGTTAATGTGACACATATCTAGGGAAAGTCTCAGAGACAACGTGTTCACTTATTTACACAAAGTTCCAAACTTGACGAGAAATTCTCATTTGATCAGCAAAAAAAGTTTAGGCTGTGGAAACCCCTGAGTAAACTTATGTAAATTCTTTAAAAATAGTAACAATGACTGACTAGTTTCTTTTTCCTCTCCTTTTGGATTCACTTTCAAGCTCCCTTTTTACATTTTACAAGTCTTAGTCAGCTCATGCCTCTTACGGTAAGGCTATGATGGGTCTGATTCAGAGGGATGGAGAGAATTTCAACCACTAAGCATTTTCTAAACTTTAGGCATGACCACTTACTCCATGTCTATGGCTGGCATAAATGCTGATGCCAAAACACAGCAGTTTGGTGTGTAAATCAACTATTCTATATTCTCTAAAGAGTGCACTGAAATAGTTGGAACACCCATGGCATGCCCATGCCCCCCCCCCCCCCCCCCCCCACACACACACATTAATGCACTCTTTGCAGTTTCACATGCTAGAAGTTAAACACATAACCCCAGATTCTATATATGGTGCACAAAATTGTGCATGCAAATTTGGGCATGCACTCAAATCGCATGCACAGTTTAATTGAATAATGAACCAATAGGTGTCAATAATTAGGCTCTAATAATCAATTATCAGTGCTAATTGGAAATAATTAGAATTTACGCATGCATCTTGAAAGGCGCCATTCTATAAAGATGTGCGTGTAAATTCTTGTGTGTGGATCTGAAAAAGGGGTGTAGCCGTGGGTGAGCCATGGGCATTCCAAGAATATGCTTGCAGTGTTATCAAATATGGCAGATCCCCAGATTTCAGTTGGTATAAATCCTCACGCCTAAAAGTTAGGCATGGATCCCAGCTCGGAGTGCTGTTTATAGAATAGTACTTAATGCTCATTTTTTGGCACCATATATAGAATTTGGTCCAGATTTTACAGAATAAGTCAGTTATGTACACAACTGCTACTTAGTGCAAATTAGTGTTTGTTAACACCAACTATTGCTACTTATCTCCAATTAAGTGCCAATTAGCTAATTATGCTACACGTGTAACTGACTCTGTTCTATTACTGGACACACATTTGTATGTCTATCTTTAGGTGCCATTTATCAAATCTGAGGGATAATCCTCTGGATATTCATCCCCTCCTTTCCCTTCCCTACCTCCCCTATGTTTCAGTGGCATAGCCACGGGTGGGCCTGGGTGGGCTGAGGCCCACCCAATTTGGACTCAGGTCCACCCCATATTGTGGCACTGTAGCACTTGCCTTGAGCTGACACCAACAATGGCCTCTCTGCACATGCTCAGTTTCCACGCATGCGCAGGGACCTTAGCATGCATGGCCTGCCAACTGCGGCATTAGCTTGAAGAAAGGGTTGCAGTTTGGAACAGTACTGGCTGCCTGAGGAGGAGGAAATCTTCAGCTGGCTGGGTTTGGGGATCCCCACCAGCTCAGATATTTAATATTTTGGGTTCACAGGTGGAGGGAGGGACAGAAAGCGAAGTAGAGCAGCATAGAAAGGGGCTAGGGACAGAGGCACAAATTACTTGTCCACCCATCTTGGCCTCAGTCCCACCCAAATTTGACTGCCTGGCTACACCCCTGCAATGTTTGTTTAACTATAAGTTTTGTTTGACGTTATCCTTGGTACATTTGTAACAGAATGACTAGCTGTGACTGTTCTGTTACTTTCTCTCACTTCTATAAATTTCTGTGATGCAATTGCAAAAGGCAGTACGTACTAAAACACTTTTAAATAAACAAAATCTACCAGAAGGCAGAAATAAAAATAAAAATTGTCATAAGCTGCCTAAAATAGAAATGATTATCCACTTCAGGGTAAATTCTACAAGTGGCACTTAAAAATGAGCACCAAAAATTTTATACACTGAGCACTATTCTATAAAGGATATGCATCCTTTATAGAAGTGTGCTTACCCCTGGATTCTATATATTGTGCCTAGCATTCCGTGATGAAATCCAAGCGTATTCTATAAAAAAAAGCCCGTAACTTAATCGGCTTAACACGCCAATCATCTTTTTTAACAGCATTTAACAAGCAATAATGAGCACTAATTGGCAATAATTAGAATTTGCATGAATAACTCGCTATGCGCATTCTGTAACGCAGAGCGCATATATTGTAAAGCATGGAGCCAAAAGGGGGCGTGGTTATGGGTGGGGAAATGGGCATTTCATGGGAATTCCAAAATTTACACGCATTGTTATAGAATATGCCCCTCTGCTCCTAAATCTACATGGCGGCATTTACACCACATAAAACGTGGCCTAGATGGACGTGATTCAATTTGGTCAGATGGAAAGGTGTTCGACGTATTCTACATACCGTGTGGAAAGTTAAGCCTATTCTATAAAATTTAGATGTACTTTATAGAATATGCCTAGGTGTATATGTATACCACGTAGATTTTTCAGGCACCATATATAGAATCTGCCTCTTAGGGCATAAACTGCACCTAACTTTAGGCGCCAGCAATTACTCCTGCTAAAAGCAGATCTAAATGCCGGCACCTAAATTAGGCGCAGACTGCCGGATTGTATATATGGCACCTAGATTTCCGCACGGATATCCGCATGCACTCTATAAGAATGCGCATATATTAATTGGCGTAACAAGCCAATCAGTGTTTTTAATTGCCCTTAAAAAGCAATGTTGGGCAGATTGGATGGACCATACAGGTCTTTATCTGTCATCATTTACTATGTTACTATCAGGCTTATTTTCAAAAGGGATCGCCGGCGATCTTCCGACACAAATCGGGAGATCGCCAGCAATCTCTCAATTCCGGCCAAATCAGTATTATCGAAAGCCGATTTTGGCCGGCCCCAATTGCTTTTTCGTTGCGGCGCCGGCCAACCTTCACGGGGGCATGTTGGTAGGGTAGCAAAGGCGAGAAGGGGGCGGAGCGAGGCGGGGTTACGAGATGGCCGGCTTCACCTTATTATGAAAAAAAACCCGCCGGCTCGAACAAGTATTTCGCCGGGCGGACATGGTCCATGTATTTTTAGGACCAAGTCCCAAAAAAGAGCCCCAACTGACCAGATGACCACCGGAGGGAAGCGGGGATCACCTCCCCTTACTCCCCAAGTGGTCACCAACCCCCTCCCACACACAAAAAAAAAAAATTAAAACATTTTTTGCCAGCCTGTATGCCAGCCTCAAATGTTATCCCCAGCTCCCTGACAGCAGTATGCAGGTCCCTGGAGCAGTTTTTAGTGGGTGCAGTGCACTTCAGGCAGGTGGGGGGGATTTGGGGGGCTCAGCACACAAGGGAAGGGTGCTATGCACCTGGAAGCTAATTTTGTTTTGTTTTTTAAGATTTTTTAAGTGCCCCCTAGGGTGCCCGATTGGTGTCCTGGCATGTCAGGGGGGCCAGTGCACTACAAATGCTGGCTCCTCTCAATGCCAAATGCCGTGCATTTCGCCGGGTTTGAGATGGCCGGGTCCATGTCCATTATGTCTGAAAATTGGACCCGGCCATCTCATCTAAACCCAGCAATCCTTCAGCGATCCTATTCTAACCTGGCAAAAATACGCTTGGCTCCACCGTTCGATTATTCCCCTCTATGTTACTATATGTTAATTGGCAATTATCACAATTTACATGCATAAATTGCTAAGCGTATTCTATAAAGAACCGCACCTAAATTGTGAAGCATGCAGTTCAAAATAAAAGTGCACAGTGCAAAAGGGGTGTGTTTGTGGGCGTTTCATGGGCGTTCTAAAATTTCTGCGCGTAGTTATAGAATACGGGCTAGGTTTTTGTTGGCATAAATGGGCACACCTAGATCTAGACGCTACAATATCAACTAAGCATATTCTATAAACCGCGCCTAAATCGTATAGAATACACAGTCAAAAATGTCTTCCACATGGATTTTTTAGGCGCCATATATAGAACCTGGCCCAGTTTGGATGAATTCTGTATTAATGCGCATAAAAGTTTGGAACATCCTAGAACCCATAGCCACGTCTCTTAAATTTACACGTGTTAAGATTTATGCACAGATCGTTTTAGAATACGATCTGCATGTAAATCCTAATTAAGGCCAATTAAGGCTAATAATTGTTTGTTAGCAGCCAGTTATTGGCATTGATTGGCTTGTTAAGCAATTAAATTGTACATGCAAACTGGCTAAGCACGCTGATTTGCACACACTTTAGTCGCCATATACAGAATCCAGTCTTTCCTGAATATCCTTTGTGAGGAGACAGAGACCACATTGGGAAAGATTCTCCTACTAGTCCCTTTGAAGATGGTATGCAAAACACAGAGATTCTGATAAAGACAATTCCTCCAATGCCAAGGCAGCATCCCATGAACAAACGTAAAAGAATACAATATCATTTTAAAATGTAATTCTTTTCCCTCATTTCATGTTGACTACTATAAACCTTTAATTTTTGCACTGTTGCATGCTGGGCAGGGGCGGTCTTAGGCAGGGGCAACAGGGGCGGTCACACAGGGCCCCACGCTTCTAGGGCCCCGCATCTCTGGCACGTCTGTCCTTCTGTCTTGGAACACCTCTTTGCTCCGTACCTTAATATGCATCCACATTTCAGTAGAGAGCGTCAGACAATTTTCATATCCCGTCAGCTGCCGAGCCCAGAACCTTCTCACTGCTGTGTCCTGCCCCCTTTTGATATCACTTCCTGCTTCCGCAAGAGCAGGATGTAGCAGAGAGGAGGTTACCCATCGAATATTGTATTCAATTCAAAATCTTGCTCCATGTTTCGGCATCACTGTATCTGCGTCAGGGGTCAATCTAAAGTGCAATACTTTGACCCTCTCTGTGTTTTCTGCTGACACCTAAAATCAGCTGTTGGGTGTGTAAATGCCATCAAAACATGACATGTATCTTTCCTAGTCAGTATTCTATATGAGGTCATTTACCCCTGTTAAGTGGTCACTTGCATTATAAATGACTAGAGTTTCTCCATATGTGTGCATTCCTGCCACCTAAAACTAACTAGAGATTTACCCCTGAAAGCAATCATAAATATATATATATTTTTTCTATCATTCTCCCTCTCTCTTTATCTCTCTGTCTATCTCTCTTTCATGCATTTTTTCCCTCCAGGATTCTCTCTGCTGAGTCTCCTCTGCCTGAGTACCTGGCTTTTGAGTGCTTGTGGCTTTCCTCACATTCCTACAACACATCCTGGGATGGACATCAGCGCAAGCTCTGAAGCAGCAGCAGAAGAGACAATTGACCTTCAAAGAGAATTCAAGTCTAGCTTAAAACTGGCACGGAAACTTCTGACTCGGATGCAGTCACTGAGCCACACTTTTGTACGTAACATCTCCTGTAAGAAAAAAATATCCCTGCAAGAGGATAGAATAAGTGTTCCCAGTATGATAGGATTAATAATAACAAAAGTTAATGATAGGATCATGTTAGCATACGTGGGGACCCTTTTACAAAGGCACGGTAAAAAGTGGTCTGTGGTAGTGTGGGTGTGTGTTTTGGTGTGCACTGGGCCATTTCTTTACCTCATCTGGAAAAAGTTTGTTTTTTTTAATGGACCGAGAAATGGGCATGTGGCAAAATTAAAACTAGCATGCGCCTATTTACGGCCTGAGCCCTTACTGCCACCCATTAACCTAGCGGTAAGGTTCATGCGCTACCCGTATGGTAACTGTGCAGTGCACGCCAACTGCTGGTTACTGCTGGGAACACCCCCCCCCCCCCCCCCAGTAGAAAATTATTTTCTACCGCAGGATTTGGCACGCGCCAACAGGGGCGTAGCTGCTATGGGGCCACGGGGGCCTAGACCCCCCTGCCGGCGACCCTCTCAACCCCCCCCCCCCCACCGCCAACTAGCCGCCTGCTACCTTTGCTGGTGGGGGACCCAACCCCTGCCAGCCGAAGTCTTCTTCCTTCGTTTGGTTTCTTCTGACTGCGTGCAGGACGTCAGACTCAGTCAGAAGAAACCAAACGAAGGAAGAAGACTTCGGCTGGCGGGGATTGGGGTCCCCCGCCAGCAAAGGTAGGTGACGGCAGGCGTTGGGTCAAGAGGGTCATCGGTGGGGGGGGGTCAAAGTTGTTGGAGGTGTCGGCAATGGGGGGGTCGGCAGCGCCGGGGGGGTTAAATGTGCCCCCTCACCTCGGCTCTGGACCCCCCTACCGTTGAAGTCTGGCTACGCCCCTGCGCGCCAAACTCAGAATAGCCACCAGACGCATACACTAGCCCAGTGGTAGTGCTGATTTGGTGTATGCTACCCAAGCACTAGCCCTCCCGCCCCTTTGTAAAAGGGCCACATAGTGATTGGATAGAGGACTAAGAAAGTTAAAAAGCCTGTGCCACTTAAAGCCTAGGGAGCTTCCGTGAGCTCTTTAAGTTACTCCAACTCTGGGTCATTTATTTATTAATCTGTTTATACAATTTTTTATATCACGTTACCAATCAAGATAATCAGAGACAGGCTGAGCCATTCTGGCTCTTGCCTCCATTGATGTTCCTTTTTTGGGGGGTAATTAGAATTAAAAATTCATGGATACAGTGGGAGTAATGCCAGGTCTAACTTAATTTGTCCCTGATAATCAGAAGTTAGGTTTAGACCTGAGGGTAGATGCAGAAAGTCTTTAATATTTGGAAGTATTAAAGAGTTCATGAACTGCTGAGATGAGTCCCTGCTAGCAATTGAAATTGATGGGTGCAGAGAAATCTGCAATAGGTGTTAATGGGATGCATTATAGCTGCCGGCAGTAGAAAAGACTTCATTGAGTACATGCATTGACAAAAAAATCCATAGAGGGTATCAATCAGGATAGAGGATGAACTAAAACTAAAAGCAGTATCTGCTGAGAGCACTGATGGGAACGAGGCTTGTAATCCCTTTGGTTAAGAGCAGCTATGTGAGGCTGTGAAAGTTTGAATGGGTAGGAATTGCCTGAAACTGAATGAGACCAAGACCAAACCCCTGCATGTGGGCTTTTTTGGTGATTGACCTAAGGAATTATTACGATTTGTATGATGGGACCCAAGTACAGGGTAAGGAACAGGTTAGGAACCTGGAAGTTGTTGGTGAATTATGTGGTGAGCAGAGCTCACTACTGTAAAGGACTGCTGATTGGCTTTTCGAAAATAATATATTCATGGACTACAATTGACTCACATTTAGGGGGGAAGTTATCAACATTGGTTACCCTTTAGATGGGTTATTTTATCACAAGGTGTCATTGTATAAAATGGGTCCCTGCAGTAAAATAGCTCGACTTGTGGTAAAATAACTCATCTTAATGGTAGCCCACATTGGTAACTTCCCCTTTTAAAAGACCAATTGTGTTGACTGGGATTGAATGATACTCATCTTGGCCAAATTTCCATTGGAATATCAGACCTATTTTGAGGTTTTTGCCTAACCTTTAAGTCTTTGAAGCTCAGTAGACTTTATTATGTTAGGTCATTCCTTAATCGGTACTGTCTATGTCAGCAATCATAGGCTTCCTGAGCAATTCTCCTGATAGAACTATCCTTGAAGGAGGTTCACCTAATATGTACTAGATGGATGTTGAGAACAGCCAATCCTGTCTTTTGGAATGAACTTCCATTATCAACTCTGATTATTATTATTATTATTTTATTTTTTTAGGAAATTAGTAAAGACCTCCTTATTTTGAGAGGTCTTTAGTTCGTTTTGGTCAGCGAAGTTGACAGCTGTGATGTATATGAAGATGTTAGATTTGGCAGGAATTGGTTTGACCTCTATTGTAATGAGTAGTTTTGTTGAGTTGCTGTTGTGTGTTATAAGTCTATTAGTTACGTTTTGTAAGGTATTATTATTATGTGCTGTATTTTGTTTATGTTAATTTTGTATGATTTCACATGATTTATGTTTTTGTGTGTATGTTTTCAAGTTTCTTGCTCTGATCACTTGTCCGTAGAAGTGAGAAAAAAAATCAAATAAGTTCAATGAAATGAAATAGCAAGATCCACAGAGTTTATTGATGAATGCCCGGAATATATTAACCACAAAAGCCACAGGCAGTATCACAGGGCAGGGTGGATGCATTAACAGCAACATTCACATGAGGGTATCAGCAGGAGCAGTGAACAGGGAATGCATTAAGGACTACAAAATTAGTAAGGACACTTGAGTGGAGAGCAGCACCACAGGGGCAAATGGCATTGAAGTTAATAAGTAATATATCTAAAACAAATTGGAGCAACAATTTTTTTCACTCAATGCATAATTAAGCTCTGGAATTCATTGCCAGTGGATGTGGTAAAAGCAGTTAGCATAGATGGGTTTAGAAAACATTTGGACACGTTCCTGGAGGAAAAGTCCATAAACCGTTATTAAGGCAGACTTAGGAAAATCCCTGGGGATAAGCAGCATGGAACTGAGCTACTTTTTGGGATCCTGCCAGGTACTTGTGACCTGGACTGGCTACTGTTGGAAAAAGGATAATGGACCTTTGGTCAGACCCTGTATGGCAATTTTTATGTTCTTATATTCAGATTCTGTGTTCTTCTGGCTCACAAATCAGACTTACTCAGATGATCCTGTATTTCACTAACCCTCTTTTAGTGATGCTGGAAATAGCATCATTTGAAGCACTTGCTTAATATTAAAGACATGGCAGTGTTGAGAACAGAGCAGGTCACAAGCTGGAGAGGGAAGGCCAAAGGCAGGGGAGAAAGGAACCTTTTCTCTTAGATCCACAATAACGTTATATGTTTTTCTGTCTGATACAGAAGCAGGAGAGGTTACCAGGAGCATACATACCTTTATTCCATGACAGAAGGATGTTACCCAAAGTGGAGCTTAAGTTTCAGGAGTGGGTACATATCTCGGTAAGAGGAGCATCTGTCTTCATTCTTGCATTTGCAGCTCTCCTGTTAACATGGTTCTCCCTTCTCCTGGTGGGTTTAAGAAGGTGCTATGGGCATGACTGGGCTGGATTTCAACCATAGGCAAGTGTTCTAGGTGAGCCTAGATAGAATATTGGAAATACCAAAGCCTTGTTCTACATTGTAAAGAAAATAGTTACTGTGAAAAGAAAATAGCTAATGTGAATCCCTCTTCCACCAGTACATGTTTATTAAATCTTCAGAAATTTGTGGACATGATGATTTAAAAAAAAAAAAAAAAGTAAAAGCCTTTATTCATAGTTTTTCTTCAGTTAAGATAAGTAGTTCAGCAGGTGACATGGGATTGGAATAAGACAGGATACTTTAGTGTATTAAATCTTTGTTTAATAGCCAATCCTAAAATTGATGAGAGCCTACATTGGTGTTTTGATTGACCCCTCATTACCACTGAACCTGCAATCACAGGTGGTTATAAAAAAATAAGAAACCCAAAAATTTGGAAAGCAAAATGAACAGATATAAGAAAATGCTAATTTTGTGCCAGACGGTAATGGAGGAGGAAATGCGCTCTATTAATCAAGTTAATTAACAAATGAAACCTCAACTGCCTAGGAATGCCTACAGAGATGGCCTTCCATCATAGGCTCTTATCATAGGTTTCTCATAGTGCCCTGAAAAAAGCTACAACAGAAAACAACCTCCCATCCAGGAAGAAAAAACTGCTATAACAAACAAACGGGGCATCCAACCATAAAATATAATATTAGCAGCAAATCTCCTCTCAATTAATGTCTATCAAGAAGCCGAAAAACGTGAATAAGACTGTGTACAGTAATAAAGAGGGGCATAATCGAACGGGGCGCCCAAATTTTCCTGAGGACGTCCTCGCAGGACGTCCCGGCGAAGGGGCGGGGAAACCCGTATTATCGAAACAAGATGGGCCACCATCTTTCGTTTCAATAATACGGTCGGAGACGCCCAAATCTCAACATTTAGGTCGACCTTAGAGATGGTCGTCCTTAGAGATGGTCATCCCCAGTTTTCAGCGATAATGGAAACCGAGGACGCCCATCTCAGAAACGACCAAATCCAAGCCATTTGGTTGTGGGAGGAGCCAGCATTCGTAGTGCACTGCCAGGAAACCAACCGGGCACCCTAGGGGGCACTGCAGTGGACTTCACAAATTGCTCCCAGGTGCATAGCTCCCTTACCTTTGGTGCTGAGCCCCCCAAAGCCCCCCCAAAACCCACTCCCCACAACTGTACAACACTACCATAGCCCTAAGAGGTGAAGGGGGGCACCTACATGTGGGTACAGTGGGTTTGTGGTGGGTTTTGAAGGGCTCACATTTACCACCACAAGTGTAACAGGTAGGGGGGAGGATGGGCATGGGTCCACCTGCCTGAAGTGCACTGCACCCACTAAAACTGCTCCAGGGACCTGCATACTGCTGTCATGGAGCTGGGTATGACATTTGAGGCTGGCATAGAGGCTGGCAAAAAATATTTTTAAAGTTTATTTTTTAGGATGAGAGGGGGTTAATGACCACTGGGGGAGTAAGGGAAGGTCATCCCCGATTTCCTCCGGTGGTCATCTGGTCATTTCGGGCACCTTTTTGAAGCTTGGTCGCAAGAAAAAAATGGACCAAGTAAAGTCGACCAAGTGTTTGTCAGGGACGCCCTTTTTTCCATTATCGGTCGTGGACACCCATGTGTTAAACACGCCCCAGTCCCGCCTTCGCTATGCTTCTGACACGCCCCGGGAACTTTGGTTGTCCCCGCAACAGAAAGCAGTTGAGGGTGCCCCAAATCAGCTTTCAATTATGCTGATTTGGGCGACCCTGGGAGAAGGATACCCATGTACCGATTTGTGTCGAAAGATGGGCGCCCTTCTCTTTCGAAAATGAGCCCAATAGTCACTTAGCTGTCGCTGTATACATCCAGTAACTTCACATATAGATTCCATTCATTCATTCAATCCAACCATGAAACTCCAAAATACTATAGCACAATTTTGGAGTTTCATGGCTCAATTGAATGAATGAAATCTATATTTGAAGTTCCTGGATGTCTACAACAACAGCTAAGTGACTTTATTACTGTACACAGTCTTATTCAAGTTATTTCAGCTTCTTGATAGACATTAATTGAGAGGAATTTTGCTGCAACTATTATATTTTATTGCTGGATGCCCCGTTTTTGTTTTTGTTTTTTTTGTTACAACAGTTTTGTCTTCCGGGATGGGAACTGTTTTCTGTTGTAGCTTTTTGCAGGACACTATGAGAAACCTAAAGAGCCTATGTTGGAAGGCCATCTCTGTAGGCATTCCTAGGCAGTTGAGGTTTCATTTGTTAATTAACTTGATTAATAGAGTGTATTTCCTCCTCCGTTACTGTCTGCAGCAAAATTAGCGTTTTCTTATGGTTTTAAAAAAGACATATATTAAACTGCATCTGCCATGTCGACTTAAGCCTTCTTTGAATGAAGAACATTTTTGCACTGTGGAGCAAACATTAGTGATTTTGCATCTTGATTTTTCTAGTGCACTGATGTTAGGCTCTATAATATAGCGCTTTGTGCTAGAATGGCTTAATGCGTAATTGCTTGAGGGGTGTTCACGTGGGAGAAGCACGGGCAGGGCATAGTCAGGGCTGACATTTATATGTGCAACTTACAGAATACTATAATTTGAGGGCACAAAAGTCACATTTAGATCCCTCCATTTATGCTAGCCTTAGACCTGGTGTAAATGTGCACGCCTACATTTAGGCGCACTGATGCTAGCTTATGCTAGTAATTTATAAGGACACTTACGGCCTTATTTTCAAAAGTGATGGGGCCCATATTTCGACCCAAATCGGGAGATGGGTGCCCATCTCGCAAAGGCGCCCAAATCGGTATAATCGAAAGCCGATTTTGGGCATCTACAACTGCACTCCATCGTGGGAATGAACAAAGTTGATGGGGGCGTGTCGGAGGCGTGGTGAAGGCGGGACTGGGGCGTGTTTATCGGCCGAGGAGAGATGGGCGCCCTTGGCCGATAATCGAAAAAAGAAAGACGTTTTTACCGCAAATTTGGGTCACTTTTTTTGGACCTTTTTTTTTCACGAACAAGTCCCACAAAGTGCCCTAATTGACCAGATGACCACCGGAGGGAATCGGGGATCACCACCCCTGACTCCCCCAGTGGTCACTAACCCCCTCCCACCAAAAAACCCCCACCTTTAACAACTTTTTTTCCAGCCTGTATGCCAGCCTCAAATGTCATACCCAGCTCCATCACAGCAGTATGCAGGTCCCTGGAGCAGTTGTTAGTGGGTGCAGTGGACTTCTCCCAGATGGACCCAGGCCCATCCCCCCCCCACCTGTTACACTTGTGGTGGTAAATGGGAGTGCTCCAAACCGCCCCCAAAACCCACTGTACCCACATCTAGGTGCCCCCTTCAGCCATAAGTGCTATGGTAATGGTGTAGAGTTGTGGGCAGTGGGTTTTGGGGGGCTCAGCACCCAAGGGAAGGGAGCTATGGACTTGGGAGGTATTTAACTTTTTTTCTTACTTGTTACAAGTGCCCCCTAGGGTGCCCGGTTGGTGTCCTGGCATGTAAGGGGGACCAGTGCACTATGAATCCTGGCCCCTCCCACAACCAAATGCCTTGGATTTGTTCGTTTTTGAGCTGGGCGCCTTTGGTTTCCATTATCGCTGAAAAACGAAACCGCCCAGCTCAAATCCGCACAAATCCAATGTATTTGCCCGGTACAAACCGTATTATCGAAAAAAAAGATGGACACCCATTTTTTTTGAAAATACGGTCTGTCCCGCCCCTTCACGTACCCGTTCTCGGAGATAGACGCCCATGGAGATGGGCATTCGCGTTCGATTATGCCCCTCTTATTCATATACGGCCAGATTCTATATAAGGCACCTAAAAGATCCACACAGTGAACATTTCCACCTAAGTGTATTCTATAAGCAGCACCTAGATTTAGCCACGGTATATAGAATACGCTTAGTTGATATCCCAGCGCCTAAAATTACACACTTCCATTTACACCAATGAAAATGTGGCATAAATCCCAGCACATAGATTTATGCACAGAGGGCCTTATTCTATAACAATGCACGTAAATTTTGGAAAGCCCATGAAAGACCTATATTTTCCCACCTATAATCACGCCCCTTTTTACCTGTGCACATTAGAATATAGGCACAGTGCATTACAGAATACACTTAGCGAGTTGTGCAAGTAAATTCTAATTATTTCAAATTAGTGCTAATTATTGCTTGTTAAGTGCTGTTATTAGTGCTGATTAGTTTGTTAAGCCTGTTAAGTTACGCACATTGTTATAGAATACACCTGAATTTGTGTGCTATATAGAATCCAGGGGATAAGAGCCCAATATTCAGACCACAGTAGGGAGCCTAGTAACTCCTGCAGTTGGCGGTCAGCCAGGATATTCAATGCCGGGCCATTTCTGGTGACCGACATTGAATATCTGGGTGTTTTTTGGCAAGTTTAAATTTACCCACCCACAGATATTCCTGCCATTTTGGCAGCCTAATTTGGCTTCCAAACTTAGCTGGTCATGTGCTGAATATTAGCGGATAACAGTTATATCGATATAACTGGTTATCTGCTAAGCGCTAACTGGCTATCTCCTACTGAATATTGCCGGATAGCCAGTTAAATGCCATTTAACCGACCAGGAGCCCAGAGGATATACGATTTGTGGCAGACATTATCAAGAATTGGCTCCTGAAGAAGATGTGAAATAGGACACCTTGTTGAGCTGAGGAGATTTGAATTGCCTAGATATATCAGATAAGTGCTCTTTAGTGCTATTTTATGAACTGTGATATGTTCAAGTTGTGTATTTGATAATGAACCTGATAAGGATTAGAATGGGCTTTCGAGTTTTTACAGTTTTGATACTTCCTACACTATATGGGTTATTTTTGAGGCTTTGAAGTCCGGGGATGTTACAGCACAATAGCGTAACAGCGGTTTCGTAGGCTTTACAGCAGGTGGGCTGACATCTGGACCCCTATTGCTTATATGCCAAGCACCGGTCTTAGGGTGCTGACCGTGTCTGTCACTGAGGACTTCATTTCCTCTTACATTATATTTTATATCGATGTACAATCTTTACTGAACACAGTTGAACCTCAATTTTAAGGGGATGTACATGTATTGTATGCTTGAAGAGATTTTGTGTAGTTGTGTATTGTAAGCTTCTCTTCTACCAGATTTTGAATAGGTTTTTAGATAATGCAGGCTATAAATAGGAAGACATAAATAAATAAATAAATAAATATAAGGGTTAGAAAGATTACGTGATACATGGGGTGTGGGGTCTGGGATTAGGCGTGTGTTATGCTTGGAGCTGGGTTGGGTTCAGGGGATAGAAGTGCATGGTGCACAGAAAGAACATGATGTAGGTTTGTGCTTTAGATAGGGCTGAAGTAGTAAGAAAAAGGTTTCAGAAGGTGCATGACAGCTAATATTTATGTGCTTGTTTCTCCCCAGGATGCACAGCGGTTAAGATTTCTGGCTGAGAGCTGCAAGGATTATAAAAATCTCTTGGATCAGGTTTATGCATATGAACGTGATAATGGTGACTCTGCACTCAGTGAGAGTATCGATATTGCAAGTCTTGACCTACGAGATCTTCTCCATCACATCCATCTGCAGGTATATTTTGTGATCAGATACTACTAGTGAGATTTCCAGTACTGATAACCAAGTCACGTGCATTAGGTGTGTGACACATGCATTTGGCCCAGTTCTCACATTCAAACACCGAAGGGCCCCCATCTCACACATTCTGAGTTGCCACTGTAGCACTGCAGCAGTCAGGTGACTAGGGCCTCAGGGAGAGAATGAGATCACTTGCTACTCGTCAGTGCCGATTAGGCCGAGAGGGGGTCCCTTCTCTCCCCATCACCTCTTGCAGGTGGTCCCTGTCTCCTGCAGAAACTGCATATATGAAAGCTCGGCAGCAGCAGGGGTAGCTAAGTCAGAAAGGAAGCATAGGACCTTTCAGCCTAGATCACGCTGGAGGCTTGTCAGGTCCCAGCCACTCCCTAACAGGAAGTCTGCATCAGAGTGGAGAGAGACAAGGCAGGCCTCTAACACAACCTAGGCTTAAAGGTCCTGCACTTTCTTGCCATCTTAACTCCATCTGCGATAATTTCTGACTCTCCAAATGCAGTTGCAAGGTAGGGGAAGGAAAAAGAGAAGGTGCTGGATAATGGTATGGGGAAGAAGGGGGCAGGGAAATGTTAGACTATGGCAGTAATAAGGGAGGGGGAGGGAAGAAGAAAAAGAGAGGAGAAGGGAGATGCAGGACTACTGAGGGTATAGGGGATTTCTGGAATATAGTGGGAGAGAGGGGCGGAAAGGTTGGTCTCCCTGTCCATTTCCGTATACAGTATACAGTTCAAACTTCTCTTACTGACCTTTAAATGCATCCACTCTATGACCCTTCGTTACCTCTCCTCTCTCATTTCTCCCTACATTCCTCCCTGTGAACTCCGCTCTCTGAGCAAGTCTCTCTTGTCGTCCCCCTTCTCCTCCACCGCTAACTCCAGACTTCGTTCCTTTTATCTTGCTGCACCTTATGCCTGGAACCGTCTTCCCAATCCCATATGTCTAGCTCCATATCTACCTGTTTTTAAATCTATGCTGAAGGCTCACCTTTTCACTGCTGCCTTTGGCTCCTAGCCGCTACTCATTTGCCCTCCTCCTCCCCTATTCCTCTTTACCCTGTAATTCCCTTGCCCGTAATGTCTTGTCTGTCTGTTTTACCTAGATTGTAAGCTCTTTGAGCAGGGACTGTCTCTCTATGTCAAATGTTCAGCGCTGCGTGCGTCTGGTAGCGCTATATAAATGCTATTAGTAGTAGTAGTCTCCATGGGGGAAGGAGATGAGAGACAAGGAGGTGTTGGATCACTGGTGAGGACAGGTAGGTGCTGGGTAGAAAGAAGAAAGAGAGATGCTTGCAAAACAATATAACAGGCAGATCTTTCCAAATTTATTCTCCAAACACATCATGAGAAAAATTTCACAGACCTTCAATCTTACTCATTGGAGCGATACATTCCACTTTTTGGGATAGACCACGTTTGGAATCTCTGGATGACTCTTACAGGCCTGTGGATGGGATTCCCAGGGCTGGTTATCTCCCTTATGCTATGGACAAGACTCTCAGTAATTGTGGGCGCAGATCCTAGCATTGGTGATTTCTCCAAAGTTACGGCTGTGATTCCCAGCCTCTGGGACGGTGAGTGAATTCCTGGCACAGGTTCCAACTCTAGGGATGAGGGTGGTGTTTCTGAGATCAGTGACTAGAGTAGGGTTAAATGGTCAGTATTCACAATGGAAAATACTGTGGTTCCCCAGGGGTCTGTGCTAGGATCACTGCTTTTTAACATATTTATAAATGATCTAGAGATGGGAGTAACTAGTGAGGTAATTCAATTTGCTGACGACACAAAGTTATTCAAAGTTGTTAAATCGCGAGAGGATTGTGAAAAATTATAAGAGGACCTTACGAGACTGGGAGACTGGGCATCTAAATGGCAGATGGTGTTTAATGTGAGCACGTGCAAAGTGATGCATGTGGGAAAGAGGAACCTGATTTATAGCTACGTAATGCAAGGTTCCACGTTAGGAGTCATCGACCAGGAAAGGAATCTAGGCGTCATCGTTGATGATACGTTGAAACCCTCTGCTTAGTGTGCACGGCAGCTAAGAAAGCAAATAGAATGTTAGGTATTATTAGAAAAGGAATGGAAAACAAAAATGAGGACATTATAATGCCTTTGTATCACTCCATGGTGCAACCACACCTCGAATACTGTGTTCAATTCTGGTCGCCGCATCTCAATAAAGATATAGTGGAATTAGAAAAGGTACAGAGAAGGGCAACAAAAATGATAAAGGGCATGGGAAGATTTCCCTATGAGGAAAGGCTAAAATTGCTAGGGTTCTTCAGCTTGGAGAAAAGATGGCTGAGAGGAGATATGATAGAGGTCTATAAAACAATAAGTGAAGTGGAATAATGGGTAGACGTGAATTGCTTGTTTACTCTTTTTACTAGGACTAGGGGGCACACGGTGAAGCTACAAAGTAGTAAATTTAAAACAAATCAGAGAAAAATTTCTTCACTCAACATGTAATTAAACTCTAGAATTTGTTGCCAGAGAATGTAGTAAAAGCAGTTAGCTTAATGGATGGCTTCCTAAAGGAAAAGTCCATAGACCATTATTAAAATGGACTTGGGGAAAATCCACTGCTTATTTCTAGGATAAGCAGCATAAAATGTATTGTACTTTTTGATACTAGTGACCTGGATTGGCCACTGTTAGAAACTGGATGCTGGGCTTGATGGACCTTTGGTCTGTCCCAGTATAGCAATACTTATGTACACGTTCCAAGTCTGCCTGTGGAAAGTCAGTGTCCATGTCTAAGAGTTTAGCACATAGGGAACGAACAATATCAGTCACATCCTTCGCTGCTCCTCCTTCTGGGACACCCTGAAAATTAAGATTTTTCCTGCTGCCTCGGTTTTCCAAATCAACTAGTTTATAAAGCAAGTCATAATATTGAGTAGACAGTTGGCTGAGCTGTGTGTCAGATGAAGTAAATTTCTCTGTATGCTCGTCCATCCTGGTCTTAAGTTCGTCCATGCGGCCACCCAGTTTTCAAAGATCTGTACACACAATATCAATGTGCTCTAATATGACGTCTTTAGAAGCTTTTATTTCTCTCGAATTTGAGATAAGTATTGCTTAAACTGTTTAGGAACTCCCCGCTTAAGCGATGCAGAGAGTACATCTGGCAGTGACAAAGCAGAGTCAAGGTCAGAAAGAGAAAGCATGGTGAGATGCTCCCTTACCAGTCTGGCAACTCGAATGTCTTTCACCATGCTTCTTAGCCGAAGAATGTGCTTGGCTCATGATCTTTGAAATGTTGGGCACTTCAGCAACTAATCCTGATGAGAATTAGCAACGGAAGAAAGGAAGGGGATAAATGCTTTTGCTATGGAGTCAGTGAGAGAGCTAAGGAGTTAGGCAGCTATTCAGCACCTTGATGTCACTTCCTCTGTTTTTTTCTATTTTTTCAATTAAGGGCCACACACTTATTTTCCTATTAAGGGCTCACACGCTAATCAGTTTGCATGCAACAATGTAGCTGCACTAACAGATTAGCATAGAACACACCTACTCTCCACCCCAACCTGCCTAAAAAGTAAAGGACCCAATATTCAAAGTGATTGAGCTGGCCGCTGACCGCTTAAATCACTTGGTCGTGGCTAGCCGCAAATAATCAGTGGCATTTAACTGTAGTTAGACTCTGGAACTCGTTGCCAGAGAATGTAGTGACAGCAGCTGGCCTTACGGAATTTAAAGGGGGTTTGGACAGATTCCTGAGGGAAAAGTCCATTGAACATTATAATTTTTTTTTTTTTTGGGGGGGGGGGGGTTGATGGGTTCTTGGAGCCTGGATTGGCCGCTGTCGGAGACAGGATGCTGGGCTTGATGGACCCTTGATCTTTTCCCAGTATGGCAGTGCACTTATGCTTAGTGCTAAACTCAAAGCTGGCTATGTTGAGGGTGTTCTGGGGGTGGAGTCAACTTGTCCGCTTTAGTGCTCATATTCAGCCCTTAAGCAGCCAGGTTTACTATTGTAAATCACCCCCTTGCCTCTGAGGGGAGCTAAACACTTCGGAGAGGTCAGAAAGCCCTTCCGGCAAAGGAAACACACTCCAGAGTATATCTTTTCTCTTTTATAATAATGCTGAAATTTATTAGAGTAAATAAATGATTGCAATAAAATTCATTTTTCCCAGTGTTACAGAAAATTGAATCCTTATTTATATAAATCTAAATTTTAGCAAAGGCAAAATAAAATGTCTCTCTGGTCTCTCTGTGTTTCCCTGAAAGCTAACAGATCTGACTGCTACAAGACGTGCTTGGTCAGATTCTGAAACTTCTCTTTGTCTAATCTCTTAATGCCTTTTATATTTTTTCTCTTTCTTATCTGGTATTCTTCAACCCTGACCTCTAAGGTCACCATAACATACCTCTGCTTCTTTGGTATTTTTTCCATTATTCATCATTTGCCCTTTGTAACCTCAAATCTCCCTGAATATTTACCACTCATATTTGTCCTTACTGAAAGAGTTTCTCTGCATTACATCCAGATCCTGTTTGAATACAAGCAGACACTTGTTAAATTTTATAGCTCATTACTTGGGCTAAGCCTGCCTGTTAACTTGTCCCTGAAAAGGCCAAGAAGACACAGGCTAGCTGTTTGACCTGCTAGATCATAGATAAGGGAATAAGTTACATAAACAAAACTGGCTGATCTCTGCAAAACCAGACATCTCTATACTAAACACTATATAAAAGTCTGTCCTATTTTTATGGGGTAACCCATGGCTGCTTAAGTGATGAATATTGACTTAAGTGGCTATGTCTTAACCAGCTTAAAAATAACCAGATATTTAAAACCAAAGCCCACACAGGTCTTGGCTTTGAATATCTGAAAATAATGCCATTGGCAGCAAGCAAAAATGCTCACTGCCTCACAGCTAAATATTGACCACAAAATCTATTTTTTAGAGTGTGGGAAGTTTACAGCAATCACAAAATTACTGCGTGACACTTGAGCACCCCATGGTAAGGCCACTTTTTCTGCTGTAAGCATGTGTTAGTGCTTACCGCAGCTTAGTAAAAGGACCTCTTAGTGACTCTTCCAGGTCTAAGGATGGGATTCCTGGCATTGCTGAACTCTTTGGGGCTGTAGGTGGATTTTTGGCATTGGTGACTCCTTTAAGGCTATGGGTAGGCCTCCCCAGCTTTATTTTGGGCTTAAGATATGGTTTACCTGTGAACATTTATTGCACTTTGCCCTTGTATTCCTGCAGATGTCAGCACTTGGTGTGAATGCCCACAGAGTTGGGCAGTCAAGGGTCCTTGGAAATATCTTGAAGCAACAAAGTACCTGGAGGAACCACGAGAAGGTGTTTGTGATCCTGAAGGGCCTTGAGCAGTTCGTACAGCGTGTGGTGCGTGATTACACCATCCTGCATAGTTCAGCAAAGAGGAATGCGGGATTACACTGAGGCCTAGAAGGATAGCAGCATTGAATAAAGAATACTAAAAATAACACCATTTGCACAAAACATGATATTGACCACACAAAAGCACTAAAAGGCTTTTATTGGTTAAGACTGCACATAGAAAACCCATCCTCTCTACTCATCCCCTCTATAGCCTTTCCCTTCTCTCCTTCACCCATTGTTCATCCACCCTCTCTCTCCCTCACTCATCTATTTGTCCCTCTCCTGGTCCCATGTATTTTGCTCTCTTTCCTCCTCTGGTTCTCCTGTCCTCCAGCAGTATTGTTTCCAGTTCCACTCTCCCTGTCATTCTCAATTTCCCCATCACTACTTATTTGTCTTTCTCATTCTTTGTCTCTTATAGTTTCTGCCACTTTTATAGTCTGTCTCTGCTTCCTAGTCTCTTTCTATCTTTTTCTCTCCCGTGATGTTTTTCCTCTTCTCTCTCCTAAACTGTTGAATATTTTACAAGAAACTGACGCTATTTTTTTTTAATTAACACTCACAAACAATAATCAGCAGTAGCCTGAACCAACTCCTGAATATCCCATCCTTGAAATAGTTGGGGGAAGGGGTTTAGAGCTCTCAGTCCCTCCTTGTGAACACAAGAGATGCTTAGAGTCCAGGCACATGTTTAGTGACCCTCCCCAGCGCCTCCCCCCCCCCCCCCATTCAAAGTTGGAGTTACAGATTTGCAACTAGTTCAATTGCTCTGGGCCTCCAGGCCAGAGAGGGTCCCAGGTCCCAAGCCTGACTGAAGCTAAAGAAGGCAGAGCTTGCTAGTGGGCTTTTGGGTCCCCTCCCATTGGGCCCCAGCAATATCTAACAGCAGCTCTGCCATGATCAGTGTTGTTAGGGGTCCTTTTATTAAGCTGCAGTAAAAGTTAGTCATAGCGTGCCCTTACGTGGGTTTTTTACACACGCTAAGGCCATTTATACCACAGCAGTAAAATGGCCTATTTTCTATTTTTGAAATTAATGACCATGTGCTAATGTTGCCATTAGCATGCAGCCATTAAAAATAATTACCATGGGATGACTTACCAACGGCTCACATGATAATCCAGTGCTAATCAGTTAGCAGTAACATTGAGTAACGTGGACACACTGATTAGCACAGGAACACCCACTCTCCAGCCTCAGACATGCCCCTTCAGCACAAAAAATACATATTTTTTAGTGCACAAGTAGCACACGCTGATTGGGAATTGAGCGCATCCAGTGGTAAGTGCTTTTAAGCTGCGGTAAGTGAGCACTAGCACTTTCCGCACCTTAGTAAAAGAACCCTTTAGTGCCTTGCTCCTACTGCCATAAATTTCCCATTATCCCTCATGGATCTAACTGTTATTACAATTATTTTTATACTGTTACTAGATGTATTGGGTATATGTTCCGTTATTGGACTGTCTCTTGATTGTCCAGTTTTGAAGTTGTCAGTAGGATGCAGCACTAGTGTAATGTTACAGGTATTTCTTTTATTTAAAAGAACAAACTATTTATTTTATTGTATGTATTTAAGTATTTATGGTATGCAACATACCTTTTAAATTTGTATCGATAGTATTTAAAATACCTGTTATTTCCATGAAAACCATTTTGTCAAGAAATTATTTGGACTGTCAATAAACAGCAAAACTATGTAAGAAATTTGTGTGTAGGTGATCTTGTAACTGCTGAGGACAGAGATGTAGAAACAGATATGATGGTCAAAAAACGACCCTGAAGTCCATGTAATCTGCCCAGTCTTCTTCCTTTTGCATTAGCATTGTAACAAAGTTATTTCCAGTCTTTTGTTGACAGTACATGTTCTGCTAGTTTAACTCTGCAGCATCCTGTTCATTTTGCATTGTCACTTAGGTTTATAGTGTTCCCAAACTGCTTATCCTCTCCTGCAACTCTTCTCCTACAATCTTCTGTGGCAAGCACATTTAGTATACATGCATTTCATTGGCTGCTTATCTGTCCCTGCAAACCTACTGCTGCAGTCCTCGCACATGAACGCAATTCTTCAAGATGCCTATTTAGAAATAATGAATGCACCTGTGGTGGTGCAAACTATATGAATATTTTAACCTTCCAAGTGTGTACCAATAGTTAATCAGTTCAATTTAATTTGTTTAACTTACAACTCTCCTTACATAAAAAGTCACTAGGCCAGTGATTCCCAAACCTGTCCTGGGAACTCTCCAAGACAAGCGAAAAAGGAGGAGCAGACCTCACGTAAACGTGAGCAACAAAACAAAACAGTGAGGTAAATCCAAGGAGGATATCAAAAGGTTTTTATTCGAAAACAGCTAAAAAATGACCCGACATGGCCATGTTTCGACACAAAAGGCCTGCCTCAGGGGTCTAGGTGAATTTCTGATGACAGGAGTGCTAAACTGCAAGATTGTTGTGAAGGTTCTGAAATCGCTTCTATCCTATTGAGGATACTACAAGGATTTTACATTCAGAACCTTCACGACAATCTTGCAGTTTAGCACTCCTGTCATCAGAGATTCACCTAGACCCCTGAGGCAGGCCTTTTGTGCCAAAACACGTCCGTGTTAGGTAGTTTTTTAGCTGGGAACTCTCCAGCCAGTCAGTGGTCATATTTAGATGGACTTCACAAAAGCCTGGCAGTTGCATTCTGTGCTAACTGTAAAGCCCCAAAGGTAACAAACTATTACAATAATCAAAATGAGGTATTATAGTAATTTACACTACCATTTTAAAATTGTCGACTCATAAGAAATCTCTTAGATGTGTAACTACTTAATTTGTAAAAGATAGTGCCTACCATCTTTCATACCTGACCTTTCATTGTAAGGGAGGAGTCTGAAAACACACCTAAAGTTCATATCGTTTCTCGAATTCCAATTTTTTGACCATCAACTTCAAAACTTTTTGGAACTCCCAATACTGGATAACTAAAGAGAAACAAAACTTGAGTTTTTGCCGTGTTTAACTTCAGCCGATTCACTTTCAACCATTGGTTGATTGACTTCAAATATAGACACAAACAGCCAATAGTCTCTGACATGGCAGATTCTTATTTAAAGAGGAACAGCATAGCATCAGCATAAATCCTATATTGGAGGTCCATGCGCTTCCCATGACCACACCCCTTTTGAGTTGCGTGCTATAAAGTTACAAAATAGGACAAAGGGCAGATCCACACGTAAACCCAAATGTGTGCCAATTAACACAAATTATTGATTAACAGCACATTAACTAATTAGTTTGCTCGCAGATCTGGGATCCACACCCAAATTTGGACGACCTATATAGAATATAGGGGAACATGGGTAAATTTTCTGGCCTGAAAATTGCTCCTCATTCAGGGGCCTTCTTACAAGGTGGCAAGCCCAACGCAGGCTTACCACATGCTAATCTGGAGCCACCACCAGCCCAACGTGGGCGCCAGCGGTAGTTCCACCCCTAGCATGCACCATTTCCTGCACTGAGGAAAATAAAGCTGTATTTTAGTGCGGCGCTAACCCAGTGGTAATTGGGCAGCATGCTATCTGGTTACTGCCGGGTTAGTGTGGGAGTCCTTACCAGTGGTGGTAGGTACTCTCCCTCGCAAGGCCATGCAATAAGAGCAATCTTACCACATGGCTATTTTCAGCCTTTTTTACCCACTGCAGTAAAAAGGGCCACAGTGTGCGGCAAAAATAGCCCCCGCTGCTAGTGCAGGGCCCTTTTTATTGCAGTTTGGTAAAAGGACCCCTCACTTATGTATATAGGTTTCACTGCAGGTGTTCTTAAAGACGCGGGGTTAAGAGATGAGGTGGTGGAGGCAAAGTATTGAAGAAGTGCACTCAGATTTCTCTCTTCTAGTTGGGCCAGTTGGTTTTTTCTTCTCAGGTTTTGACTCTCATGATAGCAGTGATCAGATACTGAAGCTGTAACGAGTGAGAAAAGAGACTCAAAAGTATTAGGGTGAGTCTTCAAATGAAGGTGACACACTCCTGATGAATGAGACCTGGCATCTCTGCTACTTACATGTTTACCCACAACATGCACAGTTATCTATTTCCTATTTTTCATAGAAACAGAGAAACATGATGGCAGACAAAGGCCAAATGACCCATCCAGTCATCCCATCCGCTATCTCCTCCTCTCCTTAAGAGATCCCAGGTGCCTGTCCCATATCTTTTTGAATTCAGATGCAATCTATGTCTCCACCACCTTTACCGGGAGGCCATTCCACGTATCCACCACTCTCTGTAAAAAAGGAAATACTTTTCAACAGACATTTGTGTATATCTAAAAAAAAAATTCCCCATCAGCACTTGTATCTGCTACTGAGCACTGCTTTTTTAGACTTTGGATTTGGAGGAAGGACTTGGGGGGGGGGGGTGCTTCTTTTGCATTTAAAACCACCTCAGAAATCAAAAAAATGGAGTTTTGGAGTTTGGCTCCTTATGTGGCTCTGCTTGGAAGTGCAGCTTTGTAAAAATCTGTTACTTACACGCAGTGTGTTTTTTCTAGCTAAAAAGGTGCCGGTACTCAAATGCCAGGCCACCCTTCAAGGGTGAGGTGATCACTGAGGGACCCACCCCCATAATAACCAGGCCCCTTGCAACCAGTCACAGAATCTATGACAAGGCAGAATTGGTGTGTAGAGCCTGAGCTCTTTCATTAAAACTTAGGGTCCATGAGTCAATTTTAGCAGACAATGGAAAAGGTGCCGGTACTCAGTACCCCCAAGTACCCCCTCAAAAAAAGCCCTGCTTATACGTCTAAATGCTGAAATTTACACTTACAGAACCCTGAGTAATGCCATTCGTTTTTAGAATGTATTTGCAAAACTTTCTCTGCAGTGCCCAGGTAAAACTATATGTATTATAAAATGGTAATGGGCTTCTGGGTGGGGGTGGGCTTTGCAGTGCTCAGACAACCCCCCCCCCCTTTTTGTTGGGCACCTGGGTAGGGATGGGGGATTGTGAAGGGCAAGGCTGATGCCAAGCTAAAAGGAGGAATGTGGCGGTTAGGAATGGGCAGAGCTGATCCCGGGCTAGAGGGAAGGATGTGGAGGTAAGGAAGGGCTGTTGCTGGTCTAGAGGGAGAGATGGAGGGTGGAAGGAAGGGCAGGGCTGATGCTGGGCTAGAGGGAGGTTATTATTTAATATTAACCCAAGAAATACTACTCAAACCTATATACATAGTGCCCACTCAAATTAGCTCTGGACCCACCCAAAATGTCAGGTCTGGCTACGCCACTGAGGTAAACTGCTTTAACCAACCTTGTTGTGTTAGCAGTATACAAAAAGGGGCATTTTCGAAAGGGACGTCCAAGTTTTGATTTGGATGTCCTTGCAAAACGTCTTGATCCAGGGGCGGGGAACCCTGTATTTTTGAAACAAGATGGACGTCCATCTTTCGTTTTGAAAATACCGCCAGGGACGTCCAAATCCTTAAATTTGGTCATCCTTAGAGATGGACGTCCCTAGACATGGACATTTCTGATTTTAAGCAATTTTCGAAACCAAAGACGTCCATGTCAGAAACGACCAAATGCAAGCCATTTGGTCATGGGAGGAGCCAGCATTTGTAGTGCACTGTTCCCCCTGACATGCCAGGACACCAACTGGGCACCCTATGGGGCACTGCAGTGGACTTCATAAAGTGCTCCCAAGAACATAGTTCCCTTACCTTGTGTGCTGAGCCCCCCAAAACCTAGATGTGGGTACAATGGGTTTGCTCTTCTGCTGTGTTACTTGGCCCCAACGCTGTTCCTGAGTTCCAGTGCGCAGCTCTGTTCCTGAATTCCAGTCTATTGCTCTGCTCCTGAGCTCCAGTCCGCAGCCCTGTTCCTGAGCTCCAGTTCGCACCCCTGTTCCTGAGCTCCAGTCTGCAACCCTGTTCCTGAGCTCCAGTACACGGCTTGATTTCCGAGATCCAGTCCGCAGCACTGTTCCTGAGCTCCAGTCTGCAGCTCTGTTCCTGAGTTCCAGTGCACAGCTCTGTTTCTGAGTTCCAGTCCGCAGCTTTGTTCCTGAGTTTCAGTCTTGGCTGTTCCTGAGTTCTTGTCTCCTGATTTCCAGCCTTCATCTCTGTGGTTCTTCTGTCGGATACCCAGTATCCAATCTGGTCTGAGGTTGACTGTCTGCCATCCTTGGAGTTCACCTACCTCCAGGGTTTGGAGCTAATGATTGCCCAAGGGCTTACTATTGGGACACTCACACCAGAACCCTAACAACCCCTGAGGCAGACAACTATGCTGAAACACAGTCCTATGTCATGTCCTAGCTGTTTGGCTTCTAGTTGTTGCTCTAATAAACATTTGAATCTACGTTCCTGCGTGAACATCTTGTGTTGGAAGATCTTCTACAACCTTACTCCTTTTCTTTGCTATCGTGGCACCGTAGTGGTGTGTTTGCTCCTCCACCTTGGTGGTTTCTCTTTTGCTGATTTCTCTGGAATATCACCATGACCTTCCAACCCTGAAGATCGGTTACATTGACTACTTCAAGAAACATCAAATATGGAAGAAGGAAATGAAGACATCGGACCAGAATCTTTCACAGATAAATGGTCAGATGTTATAGACCTTAAAAAAAGTATCATCCACAATGAATCACATTTTACTGATATAATTAACTACTGTAAAAGGATTCCTAGGGGTCTTTGAATCAATAAGGCACCAATGATGTTTTTAGACAATCAATGTTTTGTAGATAAGTGGTGCTCTATCCTTAACAAATGTTCCCTGGACCTCATGATATTACTAGCAGAAACATCCAAACATAATAGTGAACTGTTGCAACCTATGTGTGAAGAAAAATTACATTCACTAAAGAATGAAGATCAGCATTTGATGTGATTTTTTCTGATATTAGTAAAAGACTTGATAAGTTTAGAAGCAAAATAAAAGAGATTAAGATGAGTAAATTCAAAAGAGATGAAGTAAATTATAAAAGGGGATCTATCTACCCTTTTGCCAAATCCATACCTTATCCTAATAGAAAGAGAGAAAGCAGAGTATGCCCTTTAGGTCTGAGTAGGTTATATCCAAAAACAAAGAATGCACAGCATCTGTAGAACAGAGTAGAAAGTGACTCGGATGAGTCCCCCTCCTGCAGGCCCATCATATGCTTGTTTAGACAAAATATGGCAGAGAGACGCCCCAGAAACACAATCACTCTTCCAATATCTCATGAGAGGTAGATTTCTTTCCCTGAGGCAGGGGCAGAGGCAGATACATGATGAGATCCAACCAGTACATAGGCAGGAAACACCACTGACAAGAGAGCTGGAAATAAATATTCCTCTGTTCGGTCTGTCAGACGTCACTCTCACACACAGAGAAACACAAGTGTTACAGAAGGGCCTTTCTTTTCTCCCTACTGCTAAATATAATGACATTCAAACTTGAGCTGACCTTTTCAAATTAATCTGGAAAATACAGTTTATTCAGTGTTTTGCCAAAAACATTACCAACTATGTCAATACATCTGTTGTTTAAAAAAAAAACCCTCCTTGTGAATGCCTCCTGAACCAGTAGATCCATTAATACAAGCATTCAAACAATGTGTTGAAAGAAACATTAAAGAAATTGAACAGAAAAATAGGACACTTTTACAATCTCAGTAAAAGTGAGATATCTACGGTCAATTCCCTTGCACATAACCATCAAATTGTCACCAAACCAGTAGACAAGGGGATCATTGTCATTCTCAACAGACCCAATTATATAGGTGAAACTAACAGGCAACTTATCGATTGACACTACTATATTCCCCTTCAGTCGAACCCTATTGCAGAACTCCAGCAAGAAATCTCAGAGGTAGTTAAATTTGCCTCTAAAGCTGGTTACTTAACCCCAAAGGTCATTCCCACTGAAAATTTTATTTTTATTTTATTTTTGTTACATTTGTACCCCGCGCTTTCCCACTCATGGCAGGCTCAATGCGGCTTACATGGGGCAATGGAGGGTTAAGTGACTTGCCCAGAGTCATCCACAAATCAGTCACCAACCCACCAGGTAGACCTACTGTATCAGGCAATTTTTTCATACTGGAACCCCTTTCCATTTTTGTTGACTTTTTCCTTCAACCCTATGTCCCACTGATTCCCTCACCAACACCACAAGAGTGGAAGATGTCACAAACTCAATGCAAACTGGAGCAAGACAAAAAAATTCTTCAGACAGCAAGACTGTTGGCAACTTGACTTAAACAAATTAAAAGTTTATTCCACAAATGAATACACAGAAGCTGATAGCTTGACCAACACAGGCTGTGTTTTGGCTATCCTGCCTTCATTGGGGATCCTGAACAATCAGCACTAAAACTTCAAATTCTGTGGAAATATTTTGCAACTTTGAAGCTTTCCGTCCGGTGGTCAGGCTCCGCAGCTTTTCCGTACTGCCTTCTTCCTGTCTTGCTCCAGTTTGCATTGGGTTTGTGGCATCTTCCACTCTTGTGGTGTTGCTGTTCTCCTTGTGGAAGATTTTTTTTCCCTTTTTTTGGAGCCACTAATTCCCTCATACATCAGAGATTCTACACACATGATCAATCTGATACAAGAATTTGATGGTAACCTTACTGATATCATCTTGGTCACTCTGGATATAGATGTTCTTTACACTAACATCCAAAAACTAGAGGCTCTCCTTATTGTTGAAGAAACACTCAAGGGCTGGAACCATCACAAATCTGTCCTAAATCACCTGATCACAACACTGGCATCCATCGCTGTCACAAAGAAATATTTCTGCTTCAAAAATGTTTCTATCAGCAAGTCAAAGGGACAGCCATGGGGGCATCCATGGCTCCAGATCTAGCAAACTTATATGTAGCCTGTGTTGAGAAGAATTTCCTAGTGGACCACCCCTTTAAAGAACATATATGCTTTTACAAAAGATATATAGATGATATCTTTCGTTGTGGAAAGGGGATTTGGACACCCTCCAGGTTTGTTTCCTGTGGTTGAACACTAGAAACTCAAATTTATATTTTAAAATACAGTACAGTACCCAGGTATTAAGTTTTGTAGCTCTTTTGATTATCAAAGAAGAATACCAATTCATCACCACAATATACAAAAAATCTATTGACAAAATGCTTTTTTTACATTACACTAGAACCTGAAGAAAAATCTGCCCATGTGTCAGTTTCTACACCTAAGGAGGCTGTTCAAATTTTGATGAGTTTAAGAAACAAGCATCTTGTATGGCCCGCAGATTCTTCAACAGTGGATACCCAGCTAAACATGTCATGTTGGGTTAAAATGAAGCTAGACAGTGAGAAAGAGAATAATTACCTACAGCACAGAAAAACAAAAGTACTCTAGACAACCTCTGCACTTTGAATTTTCTCATTTGGCAATCCACATACAATAAGTCACCATCTTAGAAACACACAAATCCATCAAGAACAAGTGTTTAGTCAGGGCCTAATCCAGAGAAAAGAACCTCAGGGAAAGTTTGGTTCCCTCAGCTTTGCCCGAATTGTCTCACTGCTCTGATCAAACTCCCCCTTCAGGACCTAAGAAATGTGGTTGATGTGGTATGTGTAGACATGCATAGGAATTAGATATTTACACACCTCAGGACCAACAAAATCCTGCCACCACGTCACACATCTGACTGCAACACCACACAGGTCATTTACATTATGTGCCCATGCTCTCTCCTCTACATTGGCAAAACAAAAAGAATGGTAAAAGCCTGTATCATTGAGCATTACAGTTGTATCAGCAGAAATATTGAATTTGCACCTTTAGTTGAACATTGGAATACACTGGGGCACTCAATAGATGATTTAAAATTCTTTGTATTCAGGGCCTTTCGGAAAAACAGGAGGAGGGGTGACCTGGATATGCTCTTAACCTATGAACAAAAATTTATATTTAATTTACAAACTGTCACTCCAAGCAGGCTAAATCTAGAGATTGACTACAGACTTTTCCTTTAATATTCTGCAAAAGAAGCTTATTCACATGTGTTAAGAATGTCCCCTGTGAGAGTCTACTTAATCCTTCATCTACCTGCTTCTTACATTTGAGTCCCCCGTGGTCATATTTTTACTCACTCAATGTACAGTTTCATGTTTGTTTTTTATATCACAATAATAAATTCAAGCTTCAATCTGACCATGAAATTATTCAAGTGTCAACGTCACATTAAATTAATATTAAATTCATATTGAGTTAATAGTGGGAGGAAAAGACTTCAGAAACTCAGCAATCCAACCTTGTGGTAGATTTTTTTGTCCAACTGCCAAGCTGCTTCCTCAGTCAGAAAAAAAACTCCTCGATATATATTTATTTTATGCAATTTTCTAATTTTTACTATTATTCCCAATATATCTTATGCCTAAAAGGTAACTTAGCTTAAATTTGGCCTGTGCCCAATAGAGCGTTTCCATTTCACTTATTGCTTCTTCAGTAGCCATTGCTAAATGTTACCCATCATTTCTTCCTTATGGCCGCTAGTTTTCTTAACTGCTTGATGATAATTTGCAACAATTTGTGTTTCCACTTTGATCTTGCTAACCACTATTCTATAAAGATGCACACACAAATCTTTTAGCGTATAACTGAAAAAGGGGTGGGTCAAGGGGGTTCACTAAAGATGCACTCAGTAATATAGAATTTGTGGGATCTGTGCCTAATTTACACATGAGGATTTACACCAGGTTTCAGTTGGAGTGGAGGAGTGGCCTAGTGGTTACGGTGGTGGACTTTGGTCCTGAGGAACTGAGTTCAATTCCCACTTCAGGCACAGGCAGCTCCTTGTGACTCTGGGCAAGTCACTTAACCCTCCATTGCCCCAGGTACAAATAAGTACCTGTATATACTATGTAAGCCGCATTGAGCCTGCCATGAGTGGGAAAGCGCAGGGAACAAATGTAACAAAAAAATAAATCCTTGTGCCCATAAGTTGGGGGCACCCAATTCAGAGCACCATTTATAGAATAGCACTGTGTGCATTTTTTGGCACCCAAATTTGGGAACCATTTATTGAATCTGACCCTAAGTAACTACCCCCCTAATGGGATAATTCTGTAAATGTCATGGTCTGTCATGGTGTGTCAAGGTCTGTCATGGTGACAGTCACTGGTCTGTGAGCCTTTGTGCTGTTCCCAGACCAGAGGTTTCTGTCCAGAAGACATGAATTCTGTTCCAGCAGTTGGAAAGCCCAGTGCTTCACCTGTGATGACCGCCGTTCCCGAGCGGTTGAGCCCCTGGGTGCTGGAGGCCGAGACTTGAGGACAGTCAGGGCAGGACCGACTACCCGAAAGGATAACAGGAACTCCACAGCAGATGAGTGAAGTAGGGCAGAGATCTCGGCCAGAAGGCAGAAACCGGTAAAGGCAGACAGCAAGCGGAGTCAGGTCCACGCTAACAGGTCCAGGCAGATGGCTAGCAGAAAACAGAGTTAGATTCAGATTCACGAGTTCAGGCAACTGGCAAGCAGAGTCAAGTATAGGCTTACAGGTCAGACAGGCAGAGGTCCAAAGGCTTTCTCAGATTCAGGCTTACAGGTCAAGCAGGCAGCGGTCCAAAGGCTTTCTCAGATTCAGGCTTACAGGTCAAGCAGGCAGCGGTCCAAAGGTTTGGCAGGTTCAGGTTTACAGGTCAAGCAGGCAGTGGTCTGAAGGCTTGTCAGGTCCTGGCTTACAGGGCAGGCAGGCAGCGGTCAGAAGGTTGAGAAAAAATGTGCCAGTGTCACTTAGAAAAAAGTAGCTGAGGCCCAGGAACACCATCTGGCTCTCTCCTAAGAAGGTGAAGGTGTCTAACGTCAGTGAGGCAATGCCTCCACCTGAGAGGCTTCAAAAAGGGGAGAAGCCAGGAAAGTCGCACAAGCGCCGGAGCGGCTGCCTGTGCCACCAAGCCAACCCCAGAAGACAGCTGGGAAGGAGCTATCCTAGCGCTGCGGCGGCTGCCCATGCCACTATGCTGGAACCCACCCACGCCATCGCACCAGACTAGCCCAGGGTCATGACAGTAAACAGGATGTCAGCATTTAAGTGCCAAGAATACAAGTAGCCAGAATACTGGCATATAAACATATATGTGTGGACAAACAGGTAAAAATCCTAATATTCCAGCTACACACTATTCTATAAATTGGTATCTAAATGCGATAACACCCAGAAGCCAATGCAGAAAGGCTCACAATAGAATCATGTGTGAATGTCTGAGCATGTGGCTTCTACTGCAAGTGAAATGTTGTTGCAGGCAGAAGGCTAAAAATATGCAGATTTTATGCATGAAAAACTTGCAGCTAGTGGTAGGGGGCGTGCGCCAGACACATTTGCACAGGGCCCCCGAGTGTCAGAGCCAGGCCCTGGGCAAGGCTGCCGCAGTTCCCCCCCTACTTGGCCCATCACTACCGCCCCGCCACTTGAGGCCACTGTCGCCCCCCATCCCCTTACCTTTCTGCATCTGCTCCTTCCTCAGTCTGTCACTCTCTTCCTCCTGTGTGCTGACACCCTGGTTATCACATTAAAGCAAAAACCCAGGTCCCGGCACACAGGAGTAGGAGAGTGACAGACCAAGGGAGCAGAACTTTCTGGTGCCGGTCCCACCTTGGAGGCCAGGCCTGGAGAATTTACCCCCCCCCCCCACACACACACACACACACACACACACACCTCCGTTCTCTGCGGCTCTGCATTTGCACAAAGGTTTCACACTAAGTGCAGCTTTCGTGGACATATGCGAACAAAACAAAATGTGAGCAGTAGAATCTGTGTCTGTTTTCTGAGTATAAATATGAGCCTCGAAAAAATTTATGGGCAGGAAATTTTTGTGAGGCGCATATTTAGGTGCAGAAATGCAGGCACTGATTTGTGCTTTCACTTTCAGCTTTGCACGAATATGCGCACATGTCTGTTTCTTCCTGTCTGCCTTTGAAACTTGCAGATGCTTTCTTCTCATTAATTCTCAGTTAATTCTCAAAAACTGGCATTAAATCCTCTACACTAACCCTTCTACACTACCCTGAACTTAGCGATAAGTTTCTTGCATTGTATGCCTCAGATGCCACTATTTCCTTTTCAGCATTGCATGGAATACTTAGTGCATTCATTACCATACATTTTAATGGAGTGTGCAAACATGTCTTCTGCACGAATTAACTTTCACGTGCTCAACCCTGTTCTGCATTCAAGACTAAATTTAGTACAGGAACGGGTGCTATGCATATGCAATTTTTTTCTGCACCGATTTTTTAGGTGCCATATATAGAATCTAGTCTTGAATGCAGAACAGGGTTGAGCACGTGAAAGTTAATTCATGCAGAAGACATGTTCGCACACTCCATTAAAATGTATGGCCATTTACGCCAACTAAAACCTGTTGTAAAAGCGCACAACTAATTTAGGCGCAGATCGGGCATATTCTATAACACTGCACGTAAATTTTAGGAACACTCATGACCTGCCCATGCCTTTTCCATAGCCACACCTCCTTTTCATATCCATGCACTCTGATTTATGTGCATTGCTTTATAGAATGCGCTTAACAAGTTATGCGCGTAAATCCTAATTAGTGCTAACTAGTACTGATGATTGCTTGTTAGCATCCAATTATCGGCACTGATTGGCTTGTTACCCAATTAGGTTCCATGCACAAACTGGCTATGCATCCTGATTTGCATGCGGAACTCTAGTTACCATATATGTATATGCTTACAAAGAGCTGAGTTGTAGCACAAGAAGCTTCTGAGGACCAGAGAAAAGCACTTGATGGGCTGGGTTCTGGCCCATGGGTCGTAGGTTGCACAAGCCAGGGCTAAATCAATTGCACTGATTTCATCATGCCATCATCTTTTCCCTTAAGCAGAATTCAAATATTTGTTGGTCAAAATAAGGTTCTGTAGACAAAAATAAAAGATTTGAACGTCTTCTGAAATTTCACAGGCATTGCTAGTTTACCCTATCCCCAAGTTGGAGGGCAGTGTGGGCCAGCAGGTAGATAACTGGGATAAGGAATTATCCCTAATTTTAGACTTTATATATCCCTTTCAAATAAAATGCTTTGGAGAAGATAAAAATTTCCTCTCAATATTTTTATGAGATGAAGCAATCAGGAAGATGATTAGAAAGAAAATGGCATGAATTATTCCTTGTGGTTGACAGGATTATTTACAGGAAATATCATAAGGCGATAATTCTGAAATAAGGGAAGCTAAGAAGTTTCATTTCCAATCCAGTATAAGTCATCAGAAACAAAATATAAGAAAACCAATTGACTGCATTAGGAGCTTATAGTCCATTTAGTTATGTTTAAACAAAGGAGATCTGCATGAAACAAAATATTTATTTTTTATTTTGACTTATAATATAAAACTAAACCTGCCTCAGAGTCAGCACCTCTCCTCCTGAAATCCAACGTATGTGCGGCGTGCCACAATTTCCTTCTGAATTTAGTAGGTCTGGGAAAGTATTACAGCCACTCTTAGCCAGCCTTCCCTACTGACGGTGACGTGATGGGTCACACCCTTGCGTTCCCGCTTTTGCGGAACAGGAAGTTGCATGATGCATCAAATGATGGGAGCCCTGGTAGGGAAGGCTGAGGCGCAGGCACTGAAGCAGATGAGATTGCTAATCGAATCGATTGCTACAGGTTAGTTATTATGAATGGGAGGACATAAGAGGTAATATGTTCAGGAACATAGTGTGTTAAATAAGTTTATTGATTGTTGAAATAAAGTGTTCTCAATTGGTTAGGAAAATGTTGGGGATATGGGAAAAATGTTTGAATATACTGACATGTTATGGAAGGTGGTGTAATCATTCAAGGCTGAGCAGGCTGCCACCCTTACAGTACCTGGGTGTCCTGACTCATGCTGGGAGTGGAATAAGAATGTGTTTTGAACAGGCTGCTACCATTGAAGTTATCTGGGTGTCCTGTTCAAACCTGGTGGGAGAAGAAAAAATGGATAACCCCCCCCCCCCCCCCCCCCCCCACACACACACACATTGATAATGTGTCTAATGAGTGGGGAAGGAGAGAGGGAATTGTAGTCTCTCCTGGTAAAAGAGAAATAAAGAGCAAGAGTATTTCTTTACAAAATGTGAAGTAACGTGGATGGTACATTTTTACTATATATAACATGCTCTGCAAATGTGCTTGTGAGACCTCTGGGGCTCTTTTGTTATATGTGGCTAGTTGCTGATTGTGTTTAAAAGGTTAGGAGAGAGAAATCTCATTGAGCCTGACTATAATCAGGAAAAAGAGTTGGTTCCACTGGCTAGATTCTGAAATAAAGTCCACAGAGCACAGAAAGACTGTTTGCATAAAACAAAACTTCTAGAAGACAAATGTCTGAGTTTGATTGTTATGACCAAGTGAAAGGCATGTCTTGCACAAGAGGAAATATATCAGAACCTGCAACAACAAGTAAGGTATCTTGTTCAACAGTGGACATGAAGTCATAGGCGCCACATACAGAACAGCGCCTAGTGCCGAGATTCGTGTTCTATTGTTAGACACAATTTACACCAGGTTTCAGCAAGTGTAACTTGTTGCATCTAATTTAGGCATGCTTCTGCCAAATTCTATAATACAGCTAGCGTCTTTTGGCAATGCCCATGACCTGCCCATTTTTCCTCAGGAACAGCAAAACAGGAAAAACCTCTATGACGAATCCGCACAGTGCAAAGGGAGTAGAGGCTGACCATAGACTAAACCAACTCAGGAGATGATGTTGATAAAAACACTTTATTGAATATTCAAAGGACCCGACACGGTCTGTGTTTCGATGCACAAAGGTGTCTGCCTCAGGGGTCACAAAGGATGTTCTAAAAATATATACATGAATATTATACATTTAAAATAGAGAATTCTAAAAACAAATTTTAAAAAACCCAATTTAAACATATATATTTCAAATAAGACCAAATTTTAAAAAACAACACGGAATCAGACCACGTATTATTTTTGTATTCATCAGCAGACATATTGAAATTATATATCATACTTTTAAAACAAACAAAATAAAATATAAGAAATCAAATATCAGTGGATTATGGGAAACCATATCAATAAGCTGGTTTAACCAGTGGAACATTTTTATAGTTATCTCATGTGAAGGAAATGAAACTTACCACAGAGTACACACGTAAAACAGAATTATAAACAAAGGAGAACTCTATGAAATTCAAATCACGTTTCCTCCATGTACTAACTCTAAAAAATGAAAGGAACATTTATGGTACAAACATTGCTCAAAACATAAAATATCAATTAACGTATATACCTTAAAGGGATAAAGGATAGGGCTAGTTCAAAGGGCCACCTTATGTGTTCCTAATGATATCTATAAATAGTTGGGATAATATGCAACAATGATTTTGTTACTGAGAGAAAAACATGTGATTTATACTAAATTGAACCCGCCGATTCCAAATATGAACTCTGAATTTGCCTGACACGTCTAGATTTTTAAGTTATACATGCAATGCCTATTCACTTATAATATTAATGCTTGGGATGCGTTTGTGCTAGTAGTGCAGAAATTCCTTGGGAACAGACGAGCTGCAAACTATGTTGAACTAGTAGACAACATGCTTAAAGCATATGAACAACTTGGCTGTCGAATGTCATTAAAAATGCATTTCTTACATTCCCATCTTGACTTTTTCCCACCCAATTTGGGACACGAAAGTGACGAACATGGAGAGAGGTTCCATAAAGACATTTCTACAATGGAGAACAGATATCAAGGCCGCTGGAATCCCAACATGATGGGGGACTACTGCTGGTTTTTGCAACGGGAAAATATGATTGGTCACAAACGCAAAAGTAGATGCCTGAAGCACTTTTAACAGTACTGGGCCTTGCTGAAGTAAGACTTTTAAACTGGAATACGAGACGTTTTTGAAATGTTGTTATTCCATTCCATTTTCATATACTGTTTACTACAAAAACTTTGATGTAGATCTGGTAATTGTTGGAGTAAAACTCATTCTGTAAAAAATTATTCAATGCTTTCCAAGTGCTTAATTCATTTGGGCAAACTTACGCATAACAAATTTTCCTGACTTGTTACAACAATTCTGACTTCAGATTTGGAATAAGCACACTGAATTTAGTATAGGACAAATGGTTTTTGCCCAGTAGCACATGAAAATTTTTTTTTGTTGTGCTGTGATGTATGTTTGAAAAGAAGCAGTGCATATACATTACATGGAAGCTAATATTTAGAAAAGTGCATTGAAATCAACTATAAACATGGGGATGTCTTTAAATAAAACAACATCGATCAAATGGAACAAAAAACTAAATATGCTAAAGACAGTCTTGTCTCTAACTGTTTAATAAAGACTTCTTTAAATTTCAAGAAGTGGCTAAGGGGGCAGGGCATAAGAAAAAATAAATGAATTTGAAAAACTAGTGTGTATTTGTTGCCAACACTAAATAACGTGCTGCCGAATGCATCCGCATCATATTCTTCAATATCACCAGTGTAGACAGCTGTTCTCAAGATGTAAATAGTGCTTATGTCGTGGCTGGACTCGAGTTGCATTTTGGCACAATGAATAAAGGCGCAAAATATTTAGATGAAACTACTAATGAGTGACTGCGTATTGGTGAACTAAACCATATATCATATATAAATGGAGACCATAGGTAACGTATCTATCCAAATTTCAAGATTTTTTAAAAAATTCTAAAACCATATACTGAAAAGACGGAACTTAATGAACACCTAAAAGAGGCTAACCGGGACAATGATATGCTAAGCCCGATAAACAAAGGAAGCAAATGGAGCTTAAAACAAGCAAATTAACAAAGGACTTTATTTTTTTTTTTTAACTTTAAGTAGTATGTACTGAAAAAAGGAAGTGATAAAGAGCCATAAATAGCAAAGCCAAGAGTTTAAAGAAGAACGTTGCCGATGAAAAACAATATAATCTACCTCAAAGGGAGTCTATCAGAGTATCGTATGACTTTAATCATGGTGTGGCCCAAAACCAAACAGATGATAGAATAAACAGTGCTCACTGATGGAGGACAAACCAACAGCATAACTGCCCATTTTCCTGCCATGAGCGCACCCCTTTTTCTGATTCATGTGCTAGAATTTAGATGCACCTCTTCATAGAATACACCCAAATAGATTTGCATGTAGATTTTAATTAGTGCCAATTAGTGCAGATAATTGCTTATTGCCGAATTATCAGCACTGATTGGCTCGTTATTCAATTAAGTGGAGGAGTGGCCTAGTGGTTAAAGAACTGGTCTTGCAATCCAGAGGTGGCTGGTTCAAATCCCACTGCTGTTCCTTGTGATCTTGTGCAAGTCACTTAACCCTCCATTGCCTCAGGTACAAACATATATTGTGAGCCCTCTTGGGACAGAGAAATATCCAGAGTACCTGAATGTAACTCGCCTTGAGATACTACTGAAAAAGGTGTGAGCAAAATCTAAATAAATAATAAATAAATAAGTTGCACTTACAATATGGCCATGTGACCAAATGTGCATGTACAATTCCAAGTGCCATATATAGAATCCGATCCGAGATGTGCGCCCAACTAAATAATTGGGTACTAATTGGCACCAATTTGGAATTGGGCGCACATCTTGCTACGCGCTATTCTATAACAATTAGTGCTCAAATTCCATGGAGCGCAACTCAAAACAAGGTGTGGCCATGGGAGTTACATGGGCAGAACAGGGGTGTTCCTAAAATTTGCACACAGTGTTGTAGATTACCAGAGATGTTTACCCAAATTGGGCACTGGGAATTACACCTGGTTTCAGCAGGTATAAGCTTTGACGCCGACATTTGGGTGCTGAAATCAGCACTTAAAGTCAAGCTGCTGTTTATGTAGAGAGGTATATTGGCACAGGGCAGCAAATATAAAAGGAGTTGAATGAACAGAAGTTTAAAACTGGTGAGCAAACTCACCAGTCATTCAGGCTTGGGTATTCTCCATCTACATATTTTCCAATAGTGTTTAGACTTCAAAAATTACAAATAATAATACCAAAAGTAAAAGTAAATCAATCACTCATGTTTTCTTCTGTACATCTCATCCATTTTGATACAGAAAGTGAAAGTGCCTTGGTGCTTTGTAGCTTTTACTACATGAGACGTGGGGTAAGGAATAATATATTGTAGAGGAATATATTCGAGTTATTCCCCAAGTTTTCCACGTCATCACTGTGACCCCTGACGCAGGTGCTAGTCACCGAAACACGGCCCGTGTCGGGTCTTTTTGTCAAGGCTCATTCATTAAAGAACTGTGTTCCATTTTTAAAGGCCCGTGGTGCTGTTTTTTTTGTTTGGACTTTAGTTTGTACTTTGTTCCCTCTCTTTTGTTATATCTTCTTCTGTACATTGTCATTTTTTTTCTTTACCACTGAAGTCCAGAAGTACTGAGGGTTTTCCCCCCATTTTGTCTGTATGGGAAAGAAGTTTAGCACATTTCATCCATAACTCTCTTGAATCTTGTTACATAGGGAAAAAATGAACAGAGATACAGTGACTAATAATGAGGGGATTAGGATTGCCACCTCACTCAGGCTGCTTCAGTCCTGGATTTACCCCACTGCATGCAAGAAATTGAGGTCCTGCTCATCTTAGGAAATCAGAACTACAATTCTATGTGTAGAAAAAGAGACAAAATCAACTCGTCCAGGTTGACTTGGATGAGGTCACAACCCAGAGGGAAGAGAGACATAGACAGGCCAGGAAAAGCAGGGACAATAAGCAGACCTTGAAACAAGCAGTCAAGAAATCCAACAATATATCACTTTTGGAAGAATGGCTATGAAGGACCTAGGCAAGGTCTTACATAGTAAATGACCTGAACGGTCCATTCAGTCTGCCCAATAAGATAAACTCGTTTTACATGGTATATGATACTTTATATGTATACCCGAGTTTAATTTGTCCTTGCCTTTCTCAGGGCACAGACCATAAAAGTTCTGAAGCTAATGTCAAAGCCCCTTAAAATTTACGCTCCAGCCCATCCATATCTATTCAGTTACGAGCAGGGCGTAGACTGTAGAAGTCTGCCCAGCTTTCCAATTACTGGCGTTGCCACCCAATCTCTACTACGATTCCGTAGATCCATTCCTTCAAAACAGGATTCCTTTATGTTTATCCCATGCATGTTTGAATTCCATTACCATTTTCATCTCCACCACCTCTGCATTCAAAGATTCAACTCATCCATGCCATTGTATTTCAGCAGTGTCATATGGATGTGAAACTGAAGAAGCAAGACAGTGTTGGGCAGACTGGATGGACCATACAGGTCCTTATCTGCCGTCATTTACTATGTTACTATGTAGAAACAGTGAAGAAGCAAGACAGAAAGAAAACTGATGCCTTTGAATTATGGTGCTGAAGGCAAACACTGTGTATACCGTGGAATGCTCAAAGAAAAAAATCAGTCGGTACTGGAGAAGGTTAAGCCTATGCTTTCCTTGGAAGCTCAAATGGCAAGATTGTGACTTTCATATGCATGTGGTGAGAAAGATTTAGAGAAAATCATCATGCTTAACAAGACTGAAGGGCAAGAAGAAAGCCTGTAATCAATACACGAACAACAGCTATGGATGGTGCTCTTTCAACGATTAGCTGCCTGACTGAAGACCAAACATAGTTCATGGCAAATATCCAGAGGGTCGCTATGAGTCAATACCAAATCGACTACACTTAACAGCAAAGATGACCTTTAGGATATTCTGAGGGGAAAAAAAGGCCATAGATGGAAAAGACAGAAGCATAAAACAAAGCTGTAGTAAATGCTGAGGAGAGGCAGGCACTCAGGAGAAAAGCAGATGCAGAATCTTGACTCAACAAGAAGTACAGAGAGAACAGAGGAGACAGTAAGGGGAAAAGCAGCAATAATCTGCTGAAACCATGATAAAAGTGCATAAACGTGGAAAATCCATTATTTAACTGTCATTTGTAATGGTTTTAGGAAATTTTCTTTTAATTTTTTATTAATGAAATTTTAAAAATAACACAAAATGAATCTTTGCACAGCAATATAAGAAAATACAATACCAAAAGGAAAAACAATTAGGGCCACTATGGTCCACAATAATGGGGAGAAGAAGACCAAAGGTGTGATAAGTTTTAGGATTTTTTTTAGATTTGTATACAAGAAATAGAGTGATCCTGAACTCAGGTAGGAAGTTCTTAAGAGAAAAGTACAAGAGAATTCAGAAAGGGATGGTAGCTCTTTCTTTTCCTTATCTGCTGCCCTGGCTGATGCTGCAGCACTGAATTTTAACCTGTTGCTGTTCGTGCTATCTTTCCCCTCTGTTTCTTGCCTTAGCCACAACATTGGGCTCCTTCTGTTCCTGTAAGAGCAGGCACAGAATTCTCAGTATGAGGAAACTTCTGTAAAGATGCAAGCAGGAGTTTCAGGGGAGTCCCTGTGTGGGTGCAAAGGTTCAACCCACACCTACTGAGATAAAAAAAATATTTTTCTTCCATGACTTTATGCTTCTTCTCGTGTTTCTTCATCCCTGCTTTTCTCTGTCTCCCTTTCCCCTTCCTCTGTTTCCTCTCTGTCAATATCTTTTTTCCTCTTTCTCTTTATCTCAGTTTCTAACCTTGCCCCATAGGTCTATTTTCCCCATTAAGCCTCTCCTTATTTTATCCTCCTCTCCCCACTCTCTCTGTTCTTCATTTTTCTCTATACTGCCTGTCTCCTTCTCTTTCTTCCTTTCTTCATTCTTATCCCCCCCCCCCCCCCCCATTTCTGTGTCTTTCTCCTTATTTCTTCTGCTTCTGCCACTCTGTTCTTTTATTCATTCCCTCCCTCTGCCTCCTACATCTTCCTTTTTGTATTTATCTTTCTATCCCTTGTAATGTTTTTCAACAAATGGAATGTTGGAAAGAATTGGCACTAAAAAAATACACCTAGGCTTATTCTGTAAACTGTGCCTAAAGCTAGGCATGGTTTATGGAATAAGCCTAAGTATAATTTTTCAGCACAGTTTATAGAATATACCTAGCAGTGACTAAATGTGACCCGCCCGTGCTCCACCCATGACCACGCCCACTTTTGGAATCTGCACAGTAGAATTTACGTGGACCAGTTTATAGAATACACTTAGCAACTTGTGTAGGTAAATCCTAATTAAAGTCAATTAGCTTAAATAATTGCTTAAGTAGTAATTATCACCGCTGATGGGCTTGTTAACCAATTAAGTTACACACGCAAATCCAGAATACACCCAGATTTACACACACAACTCACACAGTTCAACCCCCCACAACATACATCTTTATGCAAATCTTCCAGAAATAGCCCATATCCTCATTCTCCATACACATATTTATCACCACATGCACATATACATCCCAGCACCCTCTGCCCAAGCCCTTACCACACATACACATATACAACCCAAAAAACTAACCCGCACAAGTATTCCTATGTACTCCAGCCCCACCCTGTACAAACGCCCCTATAAACACACTCATATACTTCTACACACGAATGTAAACACACATAAATGTACTTGGACCCAATCCTCCCTGACATACTCCAACTGCATCATGTTACAAGTCCTCCAACCCTCACACACACACACACCCACCTATATTCCCCTGAAACACACATCACATCCCATATATTCCCCTGATACACACATCACATCCCATATATTCCCCTGATACACACATCACATCCCATATATTCCCCTGATACACACATCACATCCCATACTTCCTCATATACCACCAAATATGCAAATCCCCACATAAAGCTTCACACACCACATCCCCTCACATACTTTCCACAAATACACTTGCGCACATAACACTACACACAAAAGTCACAGGGCTGCCAGAGTTGACTGATGAGATGAGAGACCGCTCAGGATGCCAGGTCCAAGGGGCATTGATGTGCTTTATAAAGGGGCAAGGTGTCAATGCTCCATTCCTCTGCTCTAGTGGCAGAAGTGTTTCAGAGTTTTTATATGACCCTCCAGCAGACAACTTCGTTATTAGAGAGGGACTCCCATGGGCTAGCCACATCATCGAAGGGGTTGGTTACTATTCCCTAGACTGCCCAGAGCACCAGTTGGCCTGGCAATGGGCCTTAACACCTACATTTCTACCCATTTCATACCAGTGGCGTAGCCAAGGGTGGGCTTGGGTGGGCCCAGGCCCACCCACTTTGGGCTCAGGCCCACCTAGTACCAGCATAACTATAATGTGGCTGGCAGGGATCCCCAAGCCCCACCATCCGAAAACTCCCAACAGCTGTCCCTCCTGCATACCTTGTAAATAGCAGATCTTCGCCTGCAGTGAGCAGTGACTGATGCATACTGCTCGCACCGGCCCCATAGCCTTCGCTCTGATGTATTCTTGCCTAGGCGGAAACAGGAAGTTGCATCAGAGGGAAGGGTATGGAGCCAACATCAGCTGTGTGTATTAGTTGCTGCCTGTTGCTGGTGAAAATCTGCTATTTCAAAGGTATGCAGGAGAGGGAGGATATTTGAGAGACCATATGGCATGCAGGTGAGAGGAGAGACCACATCATCTGTGGGATGAGGCGGGGTTCTTCTGCTCACCCATCTTGGGCCCAGGCCCACCCAAAATTGGGTGTCTGGCTACGCCCCTGTTTCATACCATCACAACCCCCCCCCCCCCCAAACATATAAAACCTATATCACCACACATGCGTCTCTACACCCCCACTGTCCACACATTACAGCACACAAATCCTCCTCCTTCCCTTTTCCATTTCATCATGCCTCACTAATCTCTCTCTATATCTTTGGTCTCTCTTTTTCTCTGTTTGTCTCTTCCTCTTCTTGTCTGTCCTTCCTCTATCTCTGCATCCTGTTTTTGCATCTTCCACCCCGCCATCCTTCCTCTCTCTTCCACCCTCCCCTCCCCCCATCCTTCCTCTCTATCATGCTATCTCTTAAAAGTAATAACTTCTGTTATATATATGGGCATGATGTTTGCCTGGGTTTTGAGATTTGGTCTTTAGTTGTCTGTCCTGTGTCAGTGGGATACCTACCTGGGATTCTTATGGTGGTCACAATCAATTTACTTTTATTTGTAACAATAAGGAGGAGTTTTCAATATACTTCACATACAAATATTTCCTCATGAATAAAATACAAGCTAAAGTACCTAAATTAAACCAGAATCAAATAGAAATTAGAATAGCAACTGAATATATTGAAAAATAAAACTGTGTTAAATGTTTCTGCTTTTATTAACCACTCCAGGTGACTGGAATTTTGGAGTTACTGTGTATTCATATTGCAAATATTTATAAGCAATTGTCCAATGGGGGAGCCATGGTATGGTTTGACTCCAGTGTCTATATGGTGCTACATCCTCAGCCAATAGCATGCCAGCAGTAGGTCTCTCCTACATATTTGCTAGCTAGAACAACAGTCAGTAGGGCTCTTCTGATTGGCTGCTAACTAGATCATTGTTTAGTAGAAAGGTGAGCGTCTCCTCATTGATTGATGGCTTGATTATTAACCAAAGGCGTCCTAGTCATCTCTTCTTTGATTCCTGACTGCATTATTATAATTCAAGAGTTTGGTGCTTTAGTAGGCTTGCATCTTATAGGCTCTCCAAAACCAGTTCTTATGAGACAACTTCCTGAAGTTTCCCAGGATCATCCAAGAAAAGGTCACTTAGGTTTTGGTCTTTGCAAGCGGGACTGAAGTTCCTGCATCATCTTAGGGTGAGCCATTCCAAACCTGGAAGACAATAAATTAAGGGTGTCAACTGTCAAGGGATTTTATGCAAGCTAACACCAGTAAGTTCTTTCTTCAAAAAGATGCTCAGATCATGGCATCCCCTACCAGATAAGATCAGTTCACTGATAAAATTATAAGAACATAAGAATAGCCATTCTGGGTCTGGCCAATGGTCCATCTAGCGCAGTATCCTGCTTCCACAAATACCTGGCAGAAACCCAAATAGTAGCAACATTTCATGTTACCAATCCCAGAGCAAGAAGTGACTTCCCCCATGTCTCTCTCAATAACAAACTATAGACTTTTCCTCCAGGAACTTGTCCAAACCTATTTTAAACCCAGATATGCTAACCACTGTTACCACATCATCTGGCAAAGAGTTCCTGAGCTTAACTATTCATTGAGGGAAAAAATATTTCCTCCTATTTGTTTTAACAGTATTTCCACATAATTTCATTGAATGTCCCCTGGTCTTTTTACTTTTTAAAAGAGTAAAAAATTGATTAACTTTTACCTGTTCTACACCACTCGGGATTTTGTAGACCTCAGTCATATCTTTTCCAAGCTGAAGAGCCCTAACCTCTTTAGACTTTCCCAGTGGAATATTAATGGTGCACTGTGATAGCCCTAAGGACAGAAGGTAGAGATTTCTCACACCCCCCCCCCCCACCCCCCAAACACACTCCCATTCTTCTGCACAAGAACTGGAAACTCATGCCCAACATAGATGAGTTGGGAGGCAGATGACATCAGCTGTAGGGGTGCAGTCTCTGGAAATAAATCAACAGTGGAAAGGTGGAACCTACTGTGTGGCAGCCCACGAATCGTTTTCTTCTCTATAGCATCGTGCAATGAGTAAGTTTAAATTTTAAAGCTGACATGTCTTGACTGTTAATCTCATGAGATCAGAGGCTGGAAGTGTTGGCCATGAGACTTGAAGCTCCTTGCAGTCACGGTGCTGCATAAGAGAAACAGAGTGATAGGCTGAGTGGGGCTCAGCTGTTGCACTGTGTGAGCAAGGAATATGCAGCTTGAGGAGAGGGGAGGATGGAGGAGGGAAGGAAGGCATGGGTGAGGTGAGGCAGAGGCAGTAGTGTGCTGGAGCGGGCTGTCACTGACTCGCAAGAGCCGTTTGCTAAGTTTTTTTAAATTTTGGGAGCCAGTTGTTAAAGTAGCCCCCTCCCCCCCCCCCTCACACACACATGACTACTTTAACAACTGGCTCCCAAAATGGCATTAAAAAACAATTTCTTTCAATTTGAAGGTAGACTTTTTAAGCAGATAACAGGAGTTGAGATGGGGGTAACCAGTGCTTTTTTTGTAGAAATAAAGGTGCCGGTACTCATTGTGGGCGGGGTCACCACACATGACACCGCCCCTATTATAGCCACACCCACATTAGCCACACCCCTTATACCAGCCATGGCGCATATAAACAGACATCATTGAAAATATTATACTAGTATAGGAGAAAAAAATAATGTGATTTTTTTTCATTATAAATAATTTCTGTAAGCTGTTACAGCTCCAGTATACCCAGTGCAAAATAAGACAAATTCCAAACACTAAAATGAAAATAAAATGATTTTTTTTCTACCTTTGTTGTCTGGTGACTTTGTTTTTCTATCCATATTGGTCCCAGTCTCTGATTCTGCTGCTCTCTATCTGTTCTCTTAACTCCGTTTCTAGGGCTTCCTTTCCATTTATTTCTTTACTTTCCTCCTTTCTTCTTCTTTTGTTACCCTGCATCCATAAGTAAAAGCTGGGTCCTCCTCCATGGAATTGACTGGAGGAGGTATAACATGGATCCAACTTTTGCCTATTTTCTCCATCCATGTGCAGTTTTTCTCCTCTTCGCTTTCCCTCATCTCCATCCATGCGCATCTTCTTTTTTCTTTCCTCCCCTCCATTCATGTCCAGCACTTCTCCTCTCTCTTCCCCTCCATCCATGTCCAGCATTTCTCATCTCTCTTCCCTCCTCTGTATCCATATAAAGCAATAATTCTCTCTCCCCTCTCCTCCATCCAAGTCAGCATTTCTCCTCTCTCCTAGCCAACTCCTCCATCCATGTCCAGCAATTCTCCTCTATCTCCTGCTCTCCTCTCCATCCATTTCTAGCATTTCTCCTCTCTCCCCTCTCATCCATGTCCAGCAATTCTCTCTTCCCTGTCCTCCCCTCCCTGTCCAGTGATTCTCCTCTCTCCCCTCCATGTCCAGCAATTCTCTCTTCCCTGTCCTCCCCTCCCCATCCAGCGATTCTCCTCTCTCCCCTCCATGTCCAGCAATTCTATCTTCCCTGCCCTCCCCTCCATGTCCAGCAATTCTCTCTCCCCTGCCCTTCCCTCCCATCCCATGTCCAGCAATTCTCTCTCCCTTGCCCTTCCCTCCCATGTCCAGCAATTCTCTCTCTCTTGCCCTTCCCTCCCATGTCCAGCAATTCTCTCTCCCCTGCCCTTCCCATGTCCAGCAATTCTCTCTCCCTTGCCCTTCCCTCCCAGCCCATCCCATGTCCAGCAATTCTCTCTCCCCTGCCCTTCCCATGTCCAGCAATTCTCTCTCCCCTGCCCCTCCCATGTCCAGCAATTCTCTCTCCCCTGCCCTTCCCTCCCATCCCATGTCCAGCAATTCTCTCTCCCCTGCCCTTCCCATGTCCAGCAATTCTCTCTCCCTTGCCCTTCCCTCCCATCCCATTGATTTCCAGCAATTCTCTCTCCCCTGCCCTTCCCTCCCATCCCATTGATTTCCAGCAATTCTCTCTCCCCTGCCCTTCCCTCCCATGTCCAGCAATTCTCTCTCCCCTGCCCTTCCCTCCCATGTCCAGCAATTCTCTCTCCCCTGCCCTTCCCTCCCATCCCATTGATTTCCAGCAATTCTCTCTCCCCTGACCTTCCCTCCCATCCCATTGATTTCCAGCAATTCTCTCTCCCCTGCCCTTCCCTCCCATTATTTCCAGCGATTCTCCGCCTCTCCCCGCCCTCCCATCGACGTGCAGCGATTTTTCCGTCTCTCCCCTGCCCTCACCTCTCCCATATCCAGTGATTCTTCGTCCCCCAGCGTCCTCCTTCACTGCCTGCCAGCCAGCGTCGGACTCAGAAGCGAACGGTGCAGGCAGTGATTGGCTGGCAGCGTCGTAGCTTCCCTCTGCAAGTCCCACCTACAACTTCCTGTTTACGCATAGGCGGGACTTGCAGAGGGAAACTACGACGCTGCCAGCCAATCGCTGCCTGCACCGTTCGCTTCTGAGTCTGACGCTGGCTGGCAGGCAGTGAAGGAGGACGCTGGGGGACGAAGAATCGCTGGATATGAGAGAGGTGAGGGCAGGGGAGGGACGGAAAAATCACTGCACGTCGATGGGAGGGAAGGAGAGAGGCGGAGAATCGCTGGAAGTAATGGGAGGGGAGGGGAGGAGGAGGAGGAGAAAAAGGTGCCGGTACGCCGTACCGTCGCGTACCGGCACAAAAAAAGCACTGGGGGTAACTATTGCACCCTCTGTTGCGAATCTGTTTGTAGCAGATTTTGAGGAGAAATATGTCTATGTGTCTCCATGTTTTGATAAAGTCAAGTTATGGCTAAGATTTATTGACGACATTTTTTGTTTATGGACAGGAACAAGAGAAGAACTAGAAGATTTTCAAAGTTTTCTGAATCAATGTCATCCATCCTTAAAATTCACTATGCAATGTGACAAAAAGACTTTCTTTCTTGGATCTTTCTGTCACTAGAATGGATAATGGATTTCAGACCACCATTTTTCGAAAAGAAACGGACAGAAATACTACATTGTATTATGATAGCTGTCATCCAAGTAAATTAAAAGATAGTTTACCCTTTTCTCAATTCTTGCGCTATAGGCATATATGCTCAGATCTTTCAGAATACAAATGTAAAGCTAAAGATCTAAGCATCAGATTGAAAGATAGGGGTTACCCTAAAAAAGTGATACAGCAAGCCTACAGGAGAGCAAAATATAATAATCGAGAGTATCTCCTTAGACCTAGACAAATTCAAGATGAAGATGAACAAGACACTCTAACTTGTGTCTTACGTTGGTCTACGAGGGTCAATGAAGTAGCTGAAGTTATAAGATCTAACTGGCATGTTATTCAGACTCTACCTGGTTTTGAGAACAGCAAACTGAGACTGGCATTTAGTAGAGGTCATAACTTGAAAGAAATTCTTGCACCTTCAGCTTTAAGGCAAGTGCCAAATTTGCAAGAGCAAAGTGAGACGGGACACAGAAGATGCGGACAATGTGGTATGTGTAATATTATGTTAGATATACAAGAATTTATTGATCCCCAATCTAAGAAGAGATATACTTTACAGCAAAACACGTCATGTTCATCAGATTGGGTGGTCTATTGTATTATCTGCAGCTGCAATAAATTGTATATAGGTCAGACGTCTCGTACACTTTCTACGAGATTAATAGAACATAAGAGCGATATTAACATCCAAAAAACTACAGCACCTTTGGCAGCTCATTGCAATAAAGAAGGACATCTTTTTGAGAGCCTAAAATGCTTTGTGCTTCAGCGTCCTGCATGGCATATAGGAGGAGGCGACAGGAAACTTCTCCTATTAAGACAAGAACAGCGCTGGATTTTTAGATTAAATACATTACACCCTTTTGGCATCAATACTAGAGTAGAATGGAATACATTTTTTTAAGTATGGTACGAGATTGCAGATTAGATCGTAACGTCATTTGACTGACATCTTTAAGGGAGGGGTTTAATCAAAGGCATCTGACGTCAACACAGATAAAGCGCGGCCATGTTTTGAGCAGTGCTGAGTAGGAGTGAAGAGATCACGGAGCACCCTGTAAGATTTATAAAGTTGAGTAATTTCTGAAGTTATGTTCTAAAAAATTAGCTGATGTTGTTTGTGCTTTCTTAACAGATCTTGAAAGTCAGACACCACGGACTCTGATGAAGGATTCGAAACTTAGGCCAAAGTCGGGCCGAGGAGGGTGTCTAATAGACTGTTGAGCAAAAAAGATAAGTGCATGATCCGTTGATTAAATATATAGACGGTTCACTTGTTGAAGTATTTTGAGCAGTAGCCATACCTTTAGAATAAAGAAAGGAGGTTTTTGCCCATGATGATTTAAGAGACCTCCCTAATATTGGTTTACCAATGACGGAGTGTTCCCTTATAATGTGAGGCTTTTTCTCCTCCTTTTAACAATTATTTTGCTACATCAGGAATGTTTATGGATATTTTATAAAGCTATATGATTATTATTACGCAAATATCCTTTTAAGCTCTTTTTTGAGATTTAGATTAGTTCCCAAAATGTGGGCTCAGATCCCTTCCTGAATTCTCTTTTACTTTGCTGGTGGGGATGCTGAGCCCTGTCAGCCAAGTAAATAGACTGCTGCTGCTCCCCGCTCCTTATTTCCAGTTTTGAGCAGTGGGCTGGGACTTCCCGTGCATGCGAGAGAAGGCCTTGCCTAGCATGCCCACATGAGGGGGGGGGTGGGAGAGAGGCATGTGTTGCCCCCACCAGTCCACCCCTGCCCCCCCCCCCCCCACAAATTGCAGGGCTGGCTACGCCTAGAGAGAGGCCCCGTTGTTAAACATTTACCAGCAGACCCCTGGGCAGGGGGCAGGGTAGCATGTGCTGAAAAGTCTATTCACAAAGTGCTACCCATTAGTAAGTTTTGTAGCTATGCTTTGGTTTATAAAACATGATTATTTTAAAGCGGAATCACTGCTGGGGAAAGGATAAGTCACTTGTAACTGCGTCCGATAGGGCTCAGCATACTACTGCTGTTTCATGGCAATGATTAGCAGGGTCACAGACAAAAATTTCAGAGTCAAGTGTAATCCCCCATTATATGGGGATTACTAAGAGAGAGCCACAGGGGGGCGTGACTGGGAGGTCCATGGGTGGGTAGCAGCCCAGCCCAAGGGGAGTGGATGAGACTAGGAGGAGATAAAGTTAAGTGTTTGCCCTTTAGAGGGGTCTTTGGTTGCCTGCAAGCCCCTGCCAAGTGACCTGAACAAGGAGAAGGGGGATCCTGAAGTGCCACCTTAAACTTGGGCTAAAATCTAGAAACAATTGTTGTCCCACTAGCAACAGTTGGCAAAGGAGTCAGAGCTTCGTGCGGATTGGGGAGTCTGGCCTGTGAGCAGGATTTAGGGCAGAAAGAAGTCTGCTCAAGGTCGGGGTACTGCTCTGTGAGTTCACCAACAGAAGAAGGCCAGCCATAAAGGTCAGTGCCTGGTGGTAATGGAGTGAATCGGTGGAGGAGAGTACAGCCCTGGGGCTACATCTGGTTGGCAGGATAGGCATGGACAGGAGTACTTGTGAATAAGTGAATAATCTGGACAGAAATCCATTGCAAATACACCTGTAAGGAAAGTGGAGTGCGATTGGGGAGTCTGGCCTGTGAGCAGGATTTAGGGCAGAAAGAAGTCTGCTCAAGGTCGGGGTACTGCTCTGTGAGTTCACCAACAGAAGAAGGCCAGCCATAAAGGTCAGTGCCTGGTGGTAATGGAGTGAATCGGTGGAGGAGAGTACAGCCCTGGGGCTACATCTGGTTGGCAGGATAGGCATGGACAGGAGTACTTGTGAATAAGTGAATAATCTGGACAGAAATCCATTGCAAATACACCTGTAAGGAAAGTGGAGTGCGATTGGTGACCCCCCCCCCCCCTTCCGGACCTGCAGAAGTTTGATGTTGATTTAAATAAGAGTCTATTTAAGTGATTGTGGAGAAGAATCATTGAAGTTGAAAAATGTCTTTTGCAGAAGTTAAATAAAAATTGAGGTTTGTGGTTAAACCCTTCAGGGTGCAGTGTGGTTCCTGGACTGAAGAGCTGAGTGGAACCCCAAACTGGAAAAGTGTCTCTCAAACCCTCCAATTGCTATTCCGGACCATTGGCCCACCCCAACTCAACTGAAAGTGGACTGGAAATGAGATGTGTGGTAAAAGTGGCCTGAGAGTGAGCAAAAACTGTGAAGTTTATGTAAAGATATTTATTTTTTGTGGCCCGGGGCAGCAGCTAGCGCATGGGTGAGTCCTGGGTTACAAAAGAAAGTATCAATTTTCTGGCCACCTTCAATTCTGGGTCATCCCTATTTCCTCAGTCATCATCCCAAATCTTGTCCCCCAACCTCCCTCCCCTTCTTATGTCCTATCTACCCCTTGCCACCCCATTCTTGATCCTCTCTCTTCCCCTTTCTACATCATGACCCCTGATCCTGGATTCTCTCCCTGTATAGTACCTCCTTGACTGAGGCTCTACTTTCCTCCTCTCCTTATTCAGTCCCTCCCCCCTCCCCCCCCCCCCACACACACACACACATACACATAAAAATGTTCATCAATTCAGTGTTCCAGCCATTCTCTGATCCCCCCCCCCCCCCCCCCAGCCATACAGCCATATATTGATTCTTCTCCATCACCATTCCTTCTTGGACACTGACTTCCTTGCCAAGCCAGCCCACTATTGTATGTTTTAATATTATTTGTAAATTGATTGCTGCCTATACATATCCTTTGTACCAATAATGTCTATAATATAGTTACGTACATATATACAACTTTTTTTTGTTTGGTTGGTTGGTTGGGTTTTATGGGGGAGAGAGAGTCAATTATTAAACATTTATCAGCACACCCCTGGTTAAAGGATATCCTTTTTCTGGAGAACCAAATGGCCTCAGATTTTTGTGGGTTTAATTTTAATTTATGCCTCCTGAGCCAAGTTGACATTGCAATAAGGCAAAAGTTGAGACTACTTAAAGAAGACTGAGGACCAGTGTTATAAGAGAGGATATCATCAGCATACAGGTAAACTCTGATCCTGAAGCCTTAGACTAGTGTTGCAACTGATGCATGAAAGAACAAAAGAGCCAAAATGGACCCTTGAGGCACCCCACAGGTCACGGGGAACAAAGCAAAGATCTCAGTGCCGTACAATACACGGAAGGTTCAATGGGTGATTTAAGGATAGAACCAGCTGAGGACTATCACTGTAATGCTGATATCCCTAAGCTATTAAAGATGTGGGGATTATGTTCTGGGGTTTGTTTTGGTTTTGGGGTTTTTTTTTTAAAGGAAATTATAGAGCTTAAAAACAACTTTTTCTACTAGCTATGCAATAAAGAGAAGCTTGGACAGTAATCTGCAGGAGTTGTAGGATCTAGATTGTTTTTTTTTTTTTAAGCAATTCTTTGAAGGAGTGAACAAACATGTGGACAAAGGGGAGTCGGTTGATATTGTGTATCTGGATTTTCAAAAGGCGTTTGACAAGGTACCTCATGAAAGGCTACAGAGGAAATTGGAGGGTCATGGGATAGGAGGAAATGTCCTATTGTGGATTAAAAACTGGTTGAAGGATAGGAAACAGAGAGTGGGGTTAAATGGGCAGTATTCACAATGGAGAAGGGTAGTTAGTGGGGTTCCTCAGGGGTCCGTGCTAGGACCGCTGCTTTTTAATATATTTATAAATGATTTAGAGATGGGAGTAACTAGCGAGGTAATTAAATTTGCTGATGACACAAAGTTATTCAAAGTCGTTAAATCGCGACAGGATTGTGAAAAATTACAAGAGGACCTTACGAGACTGGGAGACTGGGCGGCTAAATGGCAGATGATGTTTAATGTGAGCAAGTGCAAGGTGATGCATGTGGGAAAAAAGAACCCGAATTATAGCTACGTCATGCAAGGTTCCACGTTAGGAGTTACAGACCAAGAAAGGGATCTGGGTGTCGTCGTCGATAACACACTGAAACCTTCTGCTCAGTGTGCTGCTGCGGCTAAGAAAGCGAATAGAATGTTGGGTATTATCAGGAAAGGTATGGAAAACAGGTGTGAGGATGTTATAATGCCGTTGTATCGCTCCATGGTGCGACCGCACCTTGAGTATTGTGTTCAATTCTGGTCGCCGCATCTCAAGAAAGATATAGTAGAATTGGAAAAGGTGCAGCGAAGGGCGACTAAAATGATAACGGGGATAGGACGACTTCCCTATGAAGAAAGACTAAGGAGGCTAGGGCTATACAGCTTGGAGAAGAGACGGCTGAGGGGAGACATGATAGAGGTATATAAAATAATGAGTGGAGTGGAACAGGTGGATGTGAAGCGTCTGTTCACGCTTTCCAAAAATACTAGGACTAGGGGGCATGCGATGAAACTACAGTGTAGTAAATTTAAAACAAATCGGAGAAAATTTTTCTTCACCCAACGTGTAATTAAACTCTGGAATTCGTTGCCGGAGAAAGTGATGAAGGCGGTTAGCTTAGCAGAGTTTAAAAAGGGGTTGGACGGTTTCCTAAAGGACAAGTCCATAAACCGCTACTAAACGGACTTGGAAAACTCCAAAATTCCAGGAATAACATGTATAGAATGTTTGTACGTTTGGGAAGCTTGCCAGGTGCCCTTGGCCTGGATTGGCCGCTGTCGTGGACAGGATGCTGGGCTCGATGGACCCTTGGTCTTTTCCCAGTATGGCATTACTTATGTACTTATGATATGTATATAACCTTTGTTTTCTTCTCTTCCAGTAAACTAGAATTTAACTGCTAGTGAATGAGTTTCCCTTGGAGCCTAATGTTTTCTCAGGGCTCATTTGGATCATCTTGTTGAAGGTCAATAAGGCAATCATCAGTGTAGACTGGCATCATGAAATCATCTGTCAGTTTTCCTCTGTGGGTTTGGTAGGATTGCTACCTGGATCAATGGCCTGATTATTGGCTTGAATGTCTCAGATCTTACCTATAAAGATGCTGCAAAATGCTCAGGAGAGGGACCTGTTAGTTCTACATGTGGAGCAACACGAGAAGTCAATTTGGAAACAATCTGGAATAAATGATGTGTACAGTTTCCATGAAAATGAAGATGGCATGAAAGGTTTTCTTTTTTAGCCCGATGAATCATCAGGTTATATCCTCAGGGGCAACCTTTACATATTGACTGGTTGGATTGAGTCTTAGTTTTACCTCATTGCCTTTCAGCTTCAGAGACTAGTCTTTTTTGCTTTTGCAGCCCAGAGTAAAACCATGGGTGATCCTGCTTGATATTAATAGTATATTCTTTCAATGGGGCTGCCTTGTCCAGTGCTACCTGAAGAGTAGCTTTCCATGTAGTGGCCTAGGATTCAGTGGAAGGGAAAGGAAAACTCTCTGCAAAAGCTAGACGCTCCAAAGTCAAGTTTGCAGTAGTAGTTGCTTTATAATGAGATACAATGCAGACTCCTCATAAGTCTGAAAACCTCCTAACCAGCTAGATTCACGAAGGGCAGTTGTTGATATTCGAGGGTAAAAGCTCCTGAAGAAGCTCCCGAGAAACAGAGACTGAGCACACCCCATTGACAATATCACAGCCAGGATAAGTGAAAATCATTCATAGTTAGTAAAATCGCTAAACTATTTATTTAGCTAAAAGAATTACAGTTGTGTAACTCAGGAGGTTTTCAGACTTATGAGGAGCCTGCATTGTATCTCATAGAGCAATTCAACACTGCCGCATGAGATTCTAAGCAGTCTGTCATTCACGGGGGTATAATTGTTGTGAATGCAGAGTATCTGAAGTCTTTCCTCCTTAAAGAATAGAGAGTGATCATCTTGTTTTTACGTGTATGGAAGGTATGTCCAGTAGATCCAGTTGAAAAGTTAATTTACAGATTAAGTAGTAGTTGCTTGTAATTTCCTGAAGCCCTAGTAACATTGGCCCTGATATGGTGTTTTAACAACAACAGGCTTTTTTTCTAGGGGGTTTCCTTAATACAGCAATAGCAAAACATGAGTCATGTCCGAAAAATGATCCCCTGAGCCGACAAGTGAAAAACATGAGTACTATAGTATTTGCAAAAAACTTAAGACAGAGATTCCTTGAATATTACATGGAACATTAAAGGACAAATGACGATGAAGGGGAGTAAATCTTGGTGACATGATTTGTTGATGTCTACCAAGTGTCACTGCTGAGACCCTGAAAATTTTAAACGATGGAGAAATAGAACATTGATAAGTCAGACATAGATTATGAACATTGGATGACCAACAGTATATTGTTTGAAGGCGTGACTAAAGCTGTTGATTGCCATGAAACAGAGAGTTATTTTATAAAGAAAACATAGGTACATATGTGCCTTTATAAAAACAGGTCAACAGAAAGCACACAAACAAGAGTCTTCACTCCACACACAGCAAACAAGCAAAGAAAAACAATGGAGTGGATGAGAAAGGGAGAAAGTCTTTTATTAACAATTCTTCTATCTTAACTTGACACGGACCATGTTTCAATGTAAATGTAACATTTATATGGTTTTATCATGCTACATTTTATGCCGGGCAAAATAGTAGAGACTATTATAAAGAACAAAATTACTGAGCATATTCAAAAGCATGGATTAATGAGACAAAGCCAACATGGATTTAGTGAAGGGAAATCTTGCCTCACCAATCTATTACATTTCTTTAAAGGGGTGAACAAACATGTGGATAAAGGTGAGCTGGTTGATATTGTGTATCTTGATTTTCAAAAGGCGTCTGACAAAGTACCTCATGAAAGACTCCAGAGAAAATTGGAAAATCATAGGATAGGAGGTAGTGTCCTATTGTGGATTAAAAACTGGTTAAAAGACAGTAAACAGAGAGCAGTGGCGTAGCCAGACTTGACATTTTGGGTGGGCCCAGAGCTAATATGGGTGGTCACTATGTATATAGGTATGAGTAGTATAAATTAAAGTGCACTTGGGAGCTCTTTTACTAAGTGGTGGTAGCCGCAAAGTGCGCCTATTGCGCACGGAAACAGCTGTCCTTCCATAAAAGTGGGTAGCAGAAGCATAATAAAGTAACCTTCTTACTAAAGCTTTGCAGCCCCAAACCCCACAATCTAGATCAATGGCTGGGACACACCCAACAGATATGTTCATTTAGGTGACACGCTGAACACTGCAGTCTGTGACAGAATCAAAAAAGAGCCCAAATATCATTTAGTTACAAAAAAAAAAAGGTTGCAAGGAAAATATAAAACTCAATTCAATAATCATTTCAATAACCATTCATTTGCACAAATTAATACATTTAAATTTTTCACAAATGTTAACATATCAAAAACCACATGAAGGAAAGTTCAAGAATTCTTAATGATAAACATATGCAAAATCATATTGTCAGCATCAAGATTTTTTTCCACCTACTGTACCATACAGAATATAACTAGAATGTTTCCTCTTACAGCTTTCCATAAAAACAATGTATTCAAATTCTGGGAGCACCTCAGTAATAGCAACACAAAATTCCTTCACTGTCAGATACTTTGTGAAGCAACACTAAATCCTGCAAAGAAGCTTCTCAGAGCCTATATTACAAACCTTATCACCAATTCTGAGCATGAATACCAATAACAGTACCTTTAAAAAGGTAGCAGTGAATATACACAACAGCAATATGTGTCCCATTGGAAAAGCTAGACAAGTCAAACTCCTAGATCCCCCATACAAACTACATGCCATACCAGCAGAATCTCTCACCTCAGTCACATGACAACCCTCATCAATTACAGAATAAAGGACCAAAAATTTGAAATTGTCCTGTATACGGCATCAGCCCTGCCCTATCCTACCCTTCCTTACCCCCCCCCCCCCCCCCCATCCATCCCTATAGCCCAGAATCAACCATAACCTTCCCTGCTTGTAGCCTGACATCAGTCCTACCTTACCCTTTATATGTCCCCTATAGTCTGGCATCTCTCTTGCCCTTCCCAATCTCACCACCACACACACACCCTAATGCTTACCATAATTAAATATAAAACTTTTTTCTTTTTTACATCCTGGGCAGAGCCCACCCTCGCCCAGAAACCCACCAACATTAAACATTTTATTACCTGGCACTGTAAAAGCATCTCCACCAAAATACCCACCAGCATTTTGCCTGGGTAGTGCAGAGCCCACCCCCATCACATAAATGTAAACATTTCTTTTCTCTCTCTTTTCAGTTTTTTTTTTTAACCTGGGCTTGAGCTTCCTACAGACTGAGGTAAAGGTCTACTACTCCTGAGCACCTGATGGGTGTGTAGTCTGTGTGTACCTTGTGCAGACTGTGCTGCTAGAGGCCCAAGCTTGCAGTGCCTGTTGATCAGTGCTGGCCCTGCTGGGAAAATTATTCTGGGTCCTCCACTCATGATCCCGACTTTGCCACAGGTTTAGGGAATCCAGGTCCCAGGAGCTCTCAGTGCTGGCAGGGCACAGTCACACACACTGTCTGTCTGATGCACTGCAGGGGAGACCTGAGCAGACCAGTGTGCACAGGCTGCATTTTGGACACAAAAGAAATCAGAACTACTCAAGCATTTGTAGGATGTTAACGCTATACTTCCTGCCATGTGGGGTGGCTGAATTGTCATCTGTGACCTATGTCACCTAAACGGACTTGGAAAACTCCAAAATTCCAGGAATAACATGTATAGAATGTTTGTACGTTTGGGAAGCTTGCCAGGTGCCCTTGGCCTGGATTGGCCGCTGTCGTGGACAGGATGCTGGGCTCGATGGATCCTTGGTCTTTTCCCAGTATGGCATTACTTATGTACTTATGTGCTCGAATAACACATAGATAATCATCCTAATTTGCTAAACACATTGCCCCATGGGGACGTAATAGGATTAGAAAATCGTAAAAGTATGTGTTATAACAAAGATTGGTTATCTCAGAAACAACATTTCCTATGGATCGTTCACTCTGTTTATCAAGGTTTTTGGCAGCTTATTTTAAACTCTAGGGTCTCACTTTGTTTTCTACTATGCGACTGGGTGAATCCGTAGCTTCCTGTAACCACAGATCATTTTCTTATGAGCTTTAAAAAGTACAGTGAAATTTTGAGTGCAGTTTAAACCTGTTAGTCTTTCTACCAAATACAAAGTTACCTAAACTAAAAACACTGCCGTTTTTCAAAGGCAGGGGACGGGTTAGAGTTACCAGCATGCAGCAACCACACCCACTATGATAAAGACACACTGAGATGCAGATTGCCCAGCCCTGGATTACAAATAGGCCACTTCACACTGCTAGTACCAGCCCTCCCCTCGCAGGTGCCTGCCCATTGCTTTGTCAGCAGTAAATCTGGATCCTTGATGTGAAATCTTATGCCATTCCTCTTTTCTTTGAAAACCCAGTAGGGATGCCAAAATTTTCACTTAGCATCGCAAAGATAAAACAGTCACTCTAACCGCATACTGCCTTACCGGAGCACAGGTCCCCCGCCCTGACACCCGACTTGTTCCCAAGCACCCTGCAGCAACAATAAAGCAGTCTCAGGTTTGCACGTGGCTGAAATGCTGCTGTGTGCAGCCTAACGATAACGAGCACCTGAGAAGACAGGCACTGATTGGCGAGTTAGAGACTGGGTGGGCGTGGGCCTGATCCGAGATTGGTTCTCTAGCTACGCCCCTCAGCCATTAGAACCAGGAGACAGGAGGGAAACTCCTCGTTTTTTGCCTCGGTGCCGATTGACTGACTCAGGGAGAGCTGGGAGGCGGAGCCCGATGGAATAATGAGAACTGGACGAGGAAACCAAGAGTGAGCTGCTGACGCCTAAAAAGACAGGCACCGATTGGCGGGTCAGAGAGACTGGGCGGGCCTGTGCTGAGATTGGGTGGGCCTGGGCCCACCCAGGCCCACCCGTAGCTACGCCCCTGACAGAGAGTAAGGTTAAATGGTCAATATTCTCAATGAAGAAGGGTAGATAGTGGGGTTCCACAGAGGTTTGTGCTGGGACCGTTGCTTTTTAACATATTTATATAAATGATCTAGAGATGGAAGTAACTAGCGAGGTAATTAAATATGCTGACGACACAAAGTTATTCAAAGTTGTTAAATCGCAAGAGGATTGTGAAAAATTACAAGAGGACCTTACGAGACTCGGAGACTGATCATCTAAATGGCAGATGAGTTTAATGTGAGCAAGTGCAAAGTGATGCATGTGGGAAAGTGGAACTCGAATTATAGTTATGTAATGCAAGGTTCCACATTAGGAGTCACTGACCAGGAAAGGGATCTAGGCATCATCGTTGATGATACGTTGAAACCCTCTGCTCCATGTGCGGCAGCTGCTAAGAAAGCAAATAGAATGTTAGGTATTATTAGGAAAGGAACGGAAAACAAAAACGAGGACATTATAATACCTTTGTATTGCTCCATGCTGCAACCGCACCTCGAATATTGTGTTCATTCTGGTCACCGCATCTCAAAAAAGATATAGTGGAATTAGAAAAGGTACAGAGAAGGGCAATGAAAATGATAAAGGGGATAGTAAAATTACGTATAACCTGATAATTTTCTTTCCTTTAGTTGCAGCAGATGAATCCAGGAACTGGTGGTTGTATCCGCCTACCAGCAGGTGGAGATAGAGAACACTGAAAGCAGTGACCCTGGATGCCCAGCTCCCTGTCTCCTCAGTATAGGTCATATTCCAAAGCAGAGAAACAAAGGGAGACAGAAATAGAACACTCTCCTCACAGCAAAAGGGCAACAAGCCAAACACAAACAATCTGAAAATGTAACCAAGTGCAACTCCATGAACTGAAAAGGAGTCAAATGAACGGTTAAAATTAACTGTCTTCTATCAAATTCTGCTTCTTTTTCTTCTATCCTGCTTAAATGTCTGCAAATGCCAAAAAAAACAGCGAGGTATGAGAAAGTAGGGAGGGATCCTGGATTCATCTGCTGCAACTAAAGGAAAGAAAATTATCAGGTAATACATAATTTTACCTTCCTTAGCATTAGCAGTAGATGAATCCAGGAACTGGTGGGATGTACCAAAGCAGCCCTAAACAGGGTGGGAAGATGCCATTCCCCGAGAGAGCACCGCCATTCCAAAACTCGCATCCCTCCTCGCCTGCACATCAAACCTGTAGTGTTTAACAAACAAATGGCACAAAGCTCAAGTAGCTGCCCGACAAATATCCTCCAAGGAAAGAACTGCAGTCTCCACCCAAGAAACCGCCTGTGCACGAGTCGAATGAGCTTGCAGACCTTGAGGAGGAATAGAACCCTTCAGCAAATACACAGAAGAGATGGCTTCTTTAATCCAGCGAGCAATCGTCGCTTTGGAAGCTGCATAAGCCCATCTGGGCCCAGCAAAGAGGACAAACAAATGATCCAAACACCGGAACTCATTAGTCAATAGCAGATACTGGATAAGCGAACGTCGCACATCGAGAAGATGCAGCTGAGCAAAGTGCTGAGGAAAATCCTCTTTTCGAAAGGAAGGAAGAAAAAGAGGCTGATTTAAATGAAAGGCTGAAATCACCTTAGGTAAAAAGGAAGGAACCGTCCGCAAGGTGGCGCCCGAATCCAAAAACTGCAAAAAGGGCTCACGACAAGGCACAGCCTGCAATTTTGAAACTCTGCATGCCGAGGAAATAGCCATCAGAAACACCGTCTTCAAAGTTAGATCTTTCACCAAAGTGGCAAGCAACAGCTCAAAAGGGGCTCCCTGAAGAGCACTAAAGACTAAATTCAACTTCCAAGATGGACAAGAGCTCCAAAAAGGAGGACGGAGGTGGAGCGAACCTTTCAGAAACCGCACCACGTCCGAATGAGCTGCGAAACACCCGCAAGCCGCCCTTGGAAACAAGCTAGCGTAGCAACCTGCACCTGGAGAGAGTTATAAGCCAGCCCCTTCTTTAGACCATCCTGCAGAAAGGCTATAATCTGAGAAATCGAGGCCTTAAAGGGAGACCAAGCAAGTTCGGTGCACCATTCCTCAAACGTGCGCCATACCCGGGCATAAGTTGAAGTAGTAGAACGTTTACGAGCACGGAGCAAAGTAGCAATCACTGACTCATCATAACCCTTCTTCCTCAACTTCACCCTCTCAAGATCCAAGCCGTAAGACCAAAGCGGGAGATGTCCTCCATCTGAACTGGGCCTTGATGAAGCAACCCCGGAAAAACCGGAAGCCAGAGCAGGGACTCTACAAGCAGTCGCATAAGATTGGCATACCAAGGTTACCGAGGCCAGTCTGGGGCTACCAACACCACAAGACCCCGATGACTCCTGATCCGATGTAGGAGACGTCCGATTAGCGGCCAAGGAGGGAAGGTGTAGAGGAGACCGACAGCTGGCCAAGGCTGAACGAGAACATCCAGACCTGCCGAATCTGACTCTCGCCTTCTGCTGAAGAATGCTGGCAACTTTGCATTCCATTTGCTCACCATGAGATCCATTAATGGAGTGCCCCACTGCTGACAGATTAGCCGAAAGGCCTTCGTCAAAAGTTCTCACTCCGCTGGGTCGAGAAGATTCCGGCTGAGGAAGTCTACTTGCAAGTTGCTCTGGTCCGCAATGTGCACCACTGAAAGACAAAGAAGATGGTCTTCCACCAAAAGAAGCAGGTTGGCTGCCTCTGAGGCCAAAGCTACACTCTGAGTGCCTCCCTGGCAATATATGTAAGCTACCGCTGACATGTTGTCTGACAGGACTCGAACCGCGTGACCCTGCAGAAGATCTTGGAAGTCCCGGAGAGCTAGGTTGATTGCTCTCAATTCCAGGCAGTTGATGGACCACTTTGCCTCCGTCTGAGACCACAGTCCCTGAGTCACCCAATGAAGACAATGTGCTCCCCAGTCTGAGAGACTGGCATCCGTCACCACAATCACTCAAGGAGGTGATGCTAAAGGCATCCCCCTCCGAAGGTTGCTGGCACAGAGCCACCAGGCCATGCTGCTTCTGGCACCCGGAAGCAATGCCAGACGACAAAGATAATTCTGAGACATGGGAGACCAGCGACCTAACAAGGCGCGCTGGAGAGGACACATATGAGCCCTCGCCAACGGAACTACTTCCAGAGTGGCCGTCATTGATCCCAGAACTTGCACGTAATCCCAAGCTCGAGGATGAGAGGACTGCAACAGACTGTGAACCTGCGAACAAAGCTTGAGCCTCTTGCTCTCCGGCAGGAAGACCCATCCCCGAGCCGTATCGAATAGCACCCCAGATATTCCAACGTCTGGGAGGGAAGTAAATGGCTTCTGGGAAAGTTGATCACCCAGCCAAGGGACTGAAGAAACTTGATGACTCGAGAGGTCGCCGTCAGACTTTCCTGAGCTGAATCCGCCCGAATGAGCCAATCGTTGAGATACGGATGAACTTTGATTCCCTCTTTCCGAAGAGAGGCTGCCACCATGCCATTACTTTGGAAAAAGTATGAGGCGCCATGGCTAGGCCGAAAGGGAGAGCGCAAAACTGAAAATGGCGCCCCAAAACTGCGAAGCGCAGGAACCTTTGATGAGGGAGTCAAATGGGAATATGTAAATAGGCCTCTTTCAAATCCAAGGCAGTAAGAAACTCTCCTGGCTGAACAGAGGAGCTCACCGATCAATCTGTCTCCATACGAAAGTGACGCACCCAGAGGCAATCGTTCACTTTCTGGAGGTCGAGAATAGGCCTGAAGACGCCCCCTTTGCGAGGGACCACAAAGTAAATTGAATACCGTCCGGTGCCCCATTCGGTTCATGGAACAGGAACCACTGCCCCAATATCCAACAGCGCTTGAAGGGTATCCTGAACGGCCTGCTTCCTGGAAGATGTGACACAGTGAGACTCCAAAAATCCGTCTCCGACGGGAAAGGCAAACGCTAACTTGTAGCCATCTTTTATAATATCCAAGACCCACTGGTCGGACATTATAGTGACCCACACCTCAAAATAGAGGGACAGCCGACCCCCTATAGCAATATTCGAGGAATGGACCTGCACCCCATCATTGGGGAGGCCTACTGGTAGTCTGAGATCTGTTGGCAACTCCCGACACTCTTTTATCGTTCCGAAAGGAAGACCTGCTGGAACTCGGAACGCTGAAAGGAAGCAGTACGACCTGGACGATAACGGTGCATCTCACGAAATCGAGGTCTAGCCGCATTAGATTTAGGAGCAGACCTAGTCCTGTGCTCAGGGAGACGGTGAGACTTAGAATCTCCCAAATCCTTAACTATCTTTTCTAGATCCTCCCCGAAAAGCAACGTCCCATGAAAGGGAAGCCTCGTGAGATGCTGCTTAGAAGCCATATCGGCAGCCCAGTGACACAGCCAAAGCAAACGCCAAGCTGACACCGCCAGAACCATCTGTTTGGCCGAGGCCCTGACCAAATCATAAAGAGCATTCGCTAAATAAGCAAGCGCTGACTCCATCGGAGCAGCAGCCAAAGACCCAGAGGTCGAATTCTGATCTTGTTCCAGACTCTGTTGAAACCAGGCCAGAGAAGCTCTGGCTGCATAAGACCCACAAACAGCAGCCTATAAGGTTAACATGGCCACCTCAAAGGCACGCCGTAGGGAAGCTTCAAGACGTCTGTCCTGCATATCCTTAAGTGCTACTCCCCCTTCCACCGGGAGAGTGGTTTTCTTGGTCACAGCAGTCACCAAGGCATCCATCTTAGGCAGAGAAAAGGCCTCCAGGGAAGAAGGAGCCACCGGATAGAGGCGAGTCATTGCCCTAGCCACTTTTAAAGACCCCTGAGGGTCAGCCCACTGAGCGGAAATAAGCTCTTGAATAGACTCATGCATGGTGTTCCTGCAATTTTTACATATTGTGGGATCACCTGTCTTTCTTTCCCTTTGGTCAAATGCAAAGTGATGCGAATTGGGAAGAATAATCCAAATCATAGTTACCCGATGCTAGGGGCCACCATGGGAATCAGCACCCAAGAAAAAGATCTAAGTGTCATTGTAGACAATATACTGGAATCTTCTACCCAGTGTGCAGCAGCAACCAAGAAAGCACACAGGATGCTAGGAATTATTAGGAAAGAAATGGTAAATAAGACCAAGAATACTATAATGCCTCTGTATCACTCCATGGTACGACCTCACCTTGAGTATTGCATTCAATTCTGGTCACCGTATCTCAAAAAAGATATAGCGGAATTATAAAATGTTCAAAGAAGAGCGATCAAAATAATAAAGGGGATGGAACCCCTCTCATATGAGAAAAGGCTAAAGAGGTTAGGGCTCTTCAGCTTGGAAAAAAGATGGCTGAGGGGAGATATTATTGAGGTCTACAAAATCCTGAGTGATGTAGAACGAGTAGAAGTAAATCAATTTTTTACTCTTTCAAAAAGTACAAAGACTAGGGGACACTCAATGAAGTTACATGGAAAATACTTTTAAAACAAATAGGAGGAAATATTTTTTTGTTCAACAAATATTTAAGCTCTGGAACTCTTTGCCAGAGGATGTGTTAACAACGGTTAGCATATCTGTGTTTAAAAAGGGTTTGGACAAGTTCCTGGAGGAAAAGTCTATGTTATTGAGATAGACATGGGGGAAGCCACTGCTTGCCCTGGGATTGGTAGCATGGAATGTTGAAACTATTTGGGTTTCTGCCAGGTACTAGTGACCTGGACTGGCCACTTTTGGAAACAGGATAATGGGCTAGATGGACCATTGGTCTTTCCCAGTATGGCTATTCTTATGTTCTTAAAGATGATATTTCATTAAAAATGTATTTGAGTATGGCCCTTCCTTTTTTAAAAAGCAGAGGTGGTCATGGCTACTAACCTCTCCTGGTTTCAGTATCAGACACTCCACACCTCACCAAACTGGCAATAACCAAAACAAAGGAAGAATACCAACATGCGGACAACATCAACAAAACGGAAAGAAAGGTCACAACAAACACACACTAACTAAGAAATGACAACTAACAAAAATCCACATGACACCAAACATAGAAGCCCCATACCAAAACATTCAAATGGGTTACATTAACGCCACATCCATAGTAAACAAAACAACAACAGTAACAGACTGGATCACATCAGAAAATCTCAATCTAATTTTCATCAACGAAACCTGGATCCACGATCAAAAGGACCCCATAATCATAGACCTATGCCCTCCAGGATACAAAATCACTCACTGGACCAGAAAGGAAAAGAGAGATGGAGGTATAGCACTAATCTACCACTCCCACTACACCACTGAAACCATTGCCGAGTACATCACGGCCCAACTTGAAATTGCCTCAATCAGAATCCACAACAATTCCCTGCTTGATCATCTGAACTGCGTCTTGTTTTACAGACCACCCGGTAATTGGAGCGAAAGCCAATCAAATTTCACGGACTTCATCGCAAATACTTGCGTAACCAACTCCAACATATTAGTACTAGGAGACATAAATCTTCACCTAAAAGATCCAAACTCCACCAATGCATAAGAATGTAAGGAATTCCTCTACTCATGCGATCTCAAATGGCCTCGCATACAAGCTACCCACGTCAAAAGGCACACACTTGACCTCTTCTCACACAAACTGTCCACAGACCACAACCTACTAATAACAGATATCAGATGGACTGAAACACCTTGGACTGATCACTACAAACTAAACTTATTCCTAAATTGGCAGAAAAACGGATCATAACGAACAAAAGAACACACAACCTATAGCACAAGAGGCCAAATAGACTCTAAAGCATTCTGACAACAGATATACAACAACGAGTGGACAGCACAAACAGACTCCATACACTACCTCTTGGACTGGGATAAAAGATGCAGAAGCATACTAGACGAAATAGCACTCTTAAGAACAAGAACATCACATAGACAAAACTCGATACCATGGTTCGACGACAAATTGAAAAAACTAAAAACACAATCCAGGAAACTCGAACGAGCATGGAAAAAAATAAAAGATGATCATACACTCAACACATGGAAACAAACACAAAGAAAATACAAATATGCAATAAGACAGACCAAAAGGTCCTATTATAAAATCAAAATAGGACCAGATTACAAAGACATGAAGAAACTCTACCAACTCGTAAATAAACTACTAGACACCACCTCAGTCACCACAACCAACACAGACATCCCATCTGCAGACAAACTTGCTAAATACTTCAATGAAAAAAATTGTAAATCTATGCAATACACTTCCTCAGGACAACACCAACATCGAATACTTCATCAACGGCCTGGACCCAACCTTTGGAGAATACCCAGTGGACTGAACCTGGTCAAACTTTGCTCTCCTCACCGCCGAAACAGTCGCCCATGCGACTCATAGGTTTTCCAACACCCACTGCAAACTGGCTGTCTGCCCCAGCTACCTACTCAAATCCGCCCCTGACCGCTTCATAGCAGACCTTACATCCCACCTAAACTACATGCTCCAACAAGGTCTCTTCCCTAAGGAATATGGCAACATCCTACTCACCCCAATACCAAAAGATACCAAGAAAAAAAACAAACAAACTCACCAATTACCACCCAGTTGCATCTATCCCACTAACAGTCAAACTGATGGAAAGCATGGTAACCAAACAACTTACTGACTACATAAACAAGTTCTCAATATTACATGAATCACAATCAGGATTCCACCCCCTCCATAGCACTGAAACTGTGCTAATCACTCTACTGGCCAAATTCAAGCAGGAAATAGCTACAAGTAAAAGCATACTTCTCCTCCAATTCGACATGTCGAGCGCATTCGACATGGTAAACCACAATATACTACTAAGACTCTTAGATTACTTCGGGATTGGTGGAAACATACTTAGCTGGATCAAAGGTTTTCTATCCATCAGAACATACAGTGGGGGAAATAAGTATTTGATCCCTTGCTGATTTTGTAAGTTTGCCCACTGACAAAGACATGAGCAGCCCATAATTGAAGGGTAGGTTATTGGTAACAGTGAGAGATAGCACATCACAAATTAAATCCGGAAAATCACATTGTGGAAAGTATATGAATTTATTTGCATTCTGCAGAGGGAAATAAGTATTTAATCCCTCTGGCAAACAAGACCTAATACTTGGTGGCAAAACCCTTGTTGGCAAGCACAGCGGTCAGACGTCTTCTGTAGTTGATGATGAGGTTTGCACACATGTCAGGAGGAATTTTGGTCCACTCCTCTTTGCAGATCATCTCTAAATCATTAAGAGTTCTGGGCTGTCGCTTGGCAACTCGCAGCTTCAGCTCCCTCCATAAGTTTTCAATGGGATTAAGGTCTGGTGACTGGCTAGGCCACTCCATGACCCTAATGTGCTTCTTCCTGAGCCACTCCTTTGTTGCCTTGGCTGTATGTTTTGGGTCATTGTCGTGCTGGAAGACCCAGCCACGACCCATTTTTAAGGCCCTGGCGGAGGGAAGGAGGTTGTCACTCAGAATTGTACGGTACATGGCCCCATCCATTCTCCTATTGATGCGGTGAAGTAGTCCTGTGCCCTTAGCAGAGAAACACCCCCAAAACATAACATTTCCACCTCCATGCTTGACAGTGGGGACGGTGTTCTTTGGGTCATAGGCAGCATTTCTCTTCCTCCAAACACGGCGAGTTAAGTTCATGCCAAAGAGCTCAATTTTTGTCTCATCTGACCACAGCACCTTCTCCCAATCACTCTCGGCATCATCCAGGTGTTCACTGGCAAACTTCAGACGGGCCGTCACATGTGCCTTCCGGAGCAGGGGGACCTTGCGGGCACTGCAGGATTGCAATCCGTTATGTCGTAATGTGTTACCAATGGTTTTCGTGGTGACAGTGGTCCCAGCTGCCTTGAGATCATTGACAAGTTCCCCCCTTGTAGTTGTAGGCTGATTTCTAACCTTCCTCATGATCAAGGATACCCCACGAGGTGAGATTTTGCGTGGAGCCCCAGATCTTTGTCGATTGACAGTCATTTTGTACTTCTTCCATTTTCTTACTATGGCACCAACAGTTGTCTCCTTCTCGCCCAGCGTCTTACTGATGGTTTTGTAGCCCATTCCAGCCTTGTGCAGGTGTATGATCTTGTCCCTGACATCCTTAGACAGCTCCTTGCTCTTGGCCATTTTGTAGAGGTTAGAGTCTGACTGATTCACTGAGTCTGTGGACAGGTGTCTTTCATACAGGTGACCATTGCCGACAGCTGTCTGTCATGCAGGTAACGAGTTGATTTGGAGCATCTACCTGGTCTGTAGGGGCCAGATCTCTTACTGGTTGGTGGGGGATCAAATACTTATTTCCCTCTGCAGAATGCAAATAAATTCATATACTTTCCACAATGTGATTTTCCGGATTTAATTTGTGATGTGCTATCTCTCACTGTTACCAATAACCTACCCTTCAATTATGGGCTGCTCATGTCTTTGTCAGTGGGCAAACTTACAAAATCAGCAAGGGATCAAATACTTATTTCCCCCACTGTACCAAGTGAAATCAAATTCAAACATATAACTGCCGTGGAAAGCAGACCGCGAAGTACCTCAAGGATCACCACTATCACCAATACTTTTCAACATAATGATGACCCCACTAGCCAAGTCCTTATCCAACCAAGGCCTCAATGCATTCATCTACGCAGGCGATGTCATAATATACATTCCATTTAGACATGATCTGACAGAAATCACCAACGAAATCAAGCTCAGCTTGAACACCATGGCCTCATGGGCAAATGCATTTCCAACTGAAACTCAACACTGAAAAAACACATTGTCTCATCCTCTCATCTCAACACAATACGCACAAACCCACAACTATAAACACCCCAGACTACACCCTCCCTATCTCGGACAGCCTGAAAATACTCGGCGTTACAATCGACCGTAACCTTACACTTGACAGCCAAGTGAACTCCACAACTAAGAAAATGTTCCACTCAATGTGGAAACTTAAGTGCGTGAAACCATTCTTCCCGAGGGAAACATTTTGCAACCTAATACAAACAATGGTACTAAGCCATGCAGACTACTGCAATGGAATTTATGCGGGATGTAAAGAACAACTCACAAAGAAATTCCAGACCACTCAAAACACAGCAGCCAAGCTGATATTTGGTAAAACATGATTCAAAAGTGCCAAACCCCTCCGAGAAAAACTGCATTGGCTCCCAATCAAAAAACATGTTGCCTTCAAAATCTGCACCCTGGTCCACAAATTATCTACGGTGAAGTCTCAGGATACATGACAGACCTCATAGACCTACCAACCAAAAACACAATCGGATCATCACGAACATACCTAAACCTCCACTACCCAAACTGCAAAGGACTCAAATACAAATCAACTTTTGCATCCAGCTTCTCCTATATAAGCACACAACTATGGAACGCACTGCCAAAAGCCATCAAAACAACCTACGACCATCTAAACTTCAGAAAATCACTAAAAACCTACCTGTTTAAAAAGGCATATCCTACCAACCCAACATAAATGCCTGAACTCTGCAATACAGCAAAACCACAGCTCGTAATGGACACCACATAACCCTTCCTCTCTTCTATCCCCACTGCGCCCAAAACTCATGAACCTTATTCGACCACAACATCACCTTGTATTTGTTTCTCTACCGGACTTGGCGAATGCCTTTATGGTACTATGTAAGTCACATTGAGCCTGCAAATAATTGGGAAAATGTGGGATACAAATGTAACAAATAAATAAATCACTGTTCTGATTCTGTCTGTGTAAGAAACAATTGTCTACTTTAGTTTTTGTGTTATTATAAACTTGTGCCATCATGCCTTCTGTTTCTCCTTACTCTGGATTGAAAATATTTAGCATGGATACTAAGTCTAGGCTACTGATTAGGTCCCAGTTCTAAAGGATCTCTAGATCAGGATTCTTCCTGCTATACAGAGAGTTTAGCATAAGTAGTATTGAAATGTGTCTTACCCAACATGTCCTGGTCGTATCTTCTTGGGTGGTATTGCACTGGTGGCCTTGGTGGAAGATGCCTCACTAACCGAATGTTCTAGATCCAGCTGTGTATGGGAAGGCAAGGTGGGTTGTGGTAACTCCATTGGTAAGGATCCTTGCTGCCTGGCCATGACTGGTGGCAGCCTTGGTTTTGGAAAAACTCTAGGTAGAGAAAACTCAGGCTCTTCTTGTGACTGGGAGTGTGACACTATCAGAGAACCTTCCGGAGCAGACTGGGGACTTGGTGCAGGAATTTGTTTGCGCCGGACCGACGCTTTCCTGCGTAGCAAAACTCGACTCTTCTGGGCTGTGACATCAAGAGTCTGGAGGCTGGCCTGTAGTGGCAAAGTCATGTGAGCTGAGATTTATTTATTTATTTCATGGATTTATATCCCGCTTTAAAGTCAAAGCGGGTTACAGTATAAAACATTCACAATATCAAAAAATACTTAACAGACAATATCAATTACATAAATCATAAATCTCATTTATCAAAACTATAATAGGGAAAAACTGACAAGGAAACAGACCCATTCTTTTATCCATCAATAAAAGCTTGTACAAAATAAAAAGTTTTCAACAATTTCTTAAATTGTTGATAGTCAGAACATAATCTTAAATAACCTGGAAGATGGTTCCACAAATTCCCCCCAGCTATTGAAAAGGTACGATTCCGTGTCAACGATAAACAGGCACACTTAACTGTTTCATCAATATAGAATGTAAATCTCATTGTGGTTCATACATATTCATAGAGTTAATAAAATATTGTGAAATTTTACTATATATACATTGATGGATCAAAGTCAAAATTTTATACTGTACATGGAATTTCACCGGCAACCATTGCGAACATTTCAATGTAGCAAAAGCATACTCAAATACTTTCATTCCCACGAGCACACAACCTGCTGCATTCTGTAGAGTAAGGGGGCAACTAGAACACGTGGAAAGGCCTAATCGAACGGGGTGCCCAAGTTTTCATGAGGGCGTCCTCACAGGACGGCCCCGCGAAGGGGCGGAGAAACCCGTATTATCGAAACAAGACGGGCGTCCATCTTTCGTTTCAATAATATGGTCGGGGACGCCCAAATCTCAATATTTATGTCGATCTTAGAGATGGTCGACCTTAGAGATGGTCGTCCCCGGTTTTCAGCCATAATGGAAACTGAGGATGGCCATCTCAAAAATGACCAAATCCACGCCATTTGGTCGTGGGAGGAGCCAGAATTCATAGTGCACTGGTCCCCCTCACATGCCAGGACACCAACCAGGCACCCTAGGGGGCACTGCAGTGGACTTCAGAAATTGCTCCCAGGTGCATAGCTCCCTTACCTTGGGTGCTGAGCCTGCAAAACCCACTCCCCACAACTGTACACCACTACCATAGCCCTAAGGGGTGAAGGGGGGCACCTACATGAGGACAGAGTGGGTTTCGGGTGGGTTTTGGAGGGCTCACATTTACCATCACAAGTGTAACAGGTAGGGGGGGATGGGCCTGGGTCCGCCTGCCTGAAGTGCACTGCACCCACTAAAACTGCTCCAGGGACCTGCATACTGCTGTCATGGAGCTGGGTATGACATTTGAGGCTGGAATAGAGGCTGGCAAAAAATTAAAAAACATTTTTTAGGGTGGGAGGGGGTTTGTGACCACTGGGGGAGTAAGGGGAGGTCATCCCCGATTCCCTCCGGTGGTCATCTGGTCAGTTCGGGCACCTTTTCACGGCTTGGTCGCAAGAAAAAATGGACCATGTAAAGTCGGCCAAGTGCTCATCAGGAACGCCCTTCTTTTTTCCATTATCAGCCGAGGACCTCTTAATCACGATCCAGTCCCGCCTTCGCTACGGTGCCGACATGCCCACGTGAACTTTGGTCATCCCTGCGACAGAAAGCAGTTGAAGACACCCCAAATCGGCCTTCGATTTTGCCAATTTGGGCGACCCTGAGAGAAGGACACCCATCTCCCGATTTGTGTCGGAAGATGGGCGCCCTTCTCTTTCAAAAATAAGTCTGATAGGGAGATAAAGGGATGTGTATAAGGATCCTCCATTATTGGAAAGACAGGTACACAAGGATATTACATGAATAAGGACCTCCTCAGAAAGGAAACTTCCCTTTAAACTCACTGGCACAGTCCTGGGTTTGGAGCCAAGTGTTGTGAGTTTATTTCCTGGGTTCCCAAAAAATTAAGTGATAGAAGTGGGATTCTGCTCCTGGAAAGATAGTCAGTTGAATACATTTAGAAAAGAAAATTCCCTTAGGAGAAATATTTTTTTACCTGGTGTTTCTCTCCTCCTCCTCCTTGTCTATCTAGCTCACTCGGAACCAGTCTGTGATCCAGTATCATGAGCCTTCATTTTAAGTACCCAGGAACTTTTCCACCTCTTTAATATTTCAACCGCTCCCTCCACCCACAAACATTCTTAGTTAGGTCATTGCAGCAATCATTCTGGGTCAGGGGCCATCCAGCTTGGATTGCTTTAGAACCTTACATCCATCTAGGTTTCACTCCCATATAATGACTACAACTGTCACGGTCGTCAACGTCCGTGCCTTGCTCGTCAGTGCCTAGCTCCATCTAGACCCATTAAATTTATCTGCAGTTCTAGTCAGTGACCTGTGGGGTCACTGTAGAGGGGTGGAAACCAAGTTGGTGATGTCATCAGTGCTGAGCCCATCTTAAACTGGCTTCTGTGTGCACTCAGTGTTCTGGCAATAATTCCTGATTGAGCTCAGGCCTGCCTGAGGCTCTGCTAGTTCTAACTATTTTCTCCATGTGGGGCCGTGGCCTGAAGCTTTGCTGCAGCTTTCACCTTCTTGCTCTGTTCCAGTATAGCCTGCCTCCAAGCCTTGAAGTCCAGAGAGCTTCTTGTACTTCAGCTGAGATTCCAGATATCAGCAGTGAGTCCTTGGTCATTGGTTGCAGTGAGTTGGCTCTGTGCTGAGTTTTGGATTGTGTGTGCTGGGATGACATGGAGTGCTGGAGGTAACTGGGGCCGTGTCCATGTCTCAAAGTATCTCTAGACAAGGTGGCTGTGTTCAGAGCACAGAGGGATCCACGTGGGCTGTTCTGGTTCCTGTTTGCTACACTGTGCCTGCTTGTGTCCTTTTGCCCTGGAATTATTGGCTCAGGCATTGCTTGCTTAAATCTTGTTTGACCTGGGAGCATTGGCTTGGGCATTGCTTGCTTAAACCTTGTTTGCTCTGGGAGCCTTTGGCTTGGGCACCTCAGAGACTGTTTAAACCTTGTTTGCCCTGGGAGCCTTCGGCTCGGGCACCTCAGAGACTGTTTTGACCTGTTTTCCCTAGGAGTATTTGGCTTGGACGCCTCAGTGTCTGCCTCCAGAGAGTGGAGTGGTCCGCTCGAGTTCCCTACCCGCAGTGCAGGTCTACTAGAGACTATTTTTTTCTTTTGCTTGGCTGCTGTTCCTCTCTGTCGCGTTCTCGAGGGCCTTGGCATTCTATCAGGTCCTCGAGGTGGAACTGGAGTTTGTGAGCCCTTGGGCCACTGCCAAGGAGCGGCAGCGGCAGGCAAGACCACCCCGGGACGGGATACACAGAAGAGCAGTACTGGAACTCTGGACTGGAGTAGTACAAAGCAGGCAACTGGAACAGACGAAACCGGAACAGCTTCACCTGCACTTAGCCACCGTTCATCCGGAGTTGAGCTCCGAAGTGCAGGTGGCCGGCAGGACTTGCAGGATACGCAGGAACTGAAGATCCCGAGGACCCACCCTGGGTCTGGGATACACGAGGGAGACTAGACTAGGAACTAAACTCAGACAGGGAGCTGCTGCACCGCCACTAGCAAGAACCAGAAGACAAACCAAAGAGACAAGACATACGAAAGCTAGTAGGAGCCAGGACTAGGGCAACATGCAAGCAAGGCAGACTGGGGATCAGGGAATACCCAGCGGGTAAACCCACTAGCTAGGTAGCAGCAGGAAACAGGGACCACGCCCTGGAAATACACACTAGCTAGACAGAGACAGGAATCAGGATATACAAGCAGGGTAGGCACACAGACTAGGCAAGGCAGGATTCAGGGTAAAGAGAGCAAACCAGGAATAACAGGCCAAGGGTCTTGGGCAGGCAGTAGAGTAAACAGAGAAACCAGGCATATCAGGCCAAGGGTCTTGGGCAGGCAGCAGAGCAAACAGAGTGACCAGGGATATCAGCCTAGGGTCTTTGGGCAGACAGGAGAACAGACAGAGTAAACCAGGAAGAACAGGCCAAGGCTCTTGGGCAGGCAACAGAGCAAACAGAGTAACCAGGAATATCAGGCCAAGGGTCTTGGGCAGGCAGCAGAGCAAACAGAGTAAACCAGGAATACAGGCCAAGGGTCTGAAGCCACAGCCGTTCCACACACTGACTGGGGAACTCACAAAGGCTGAGGCTTCGCATACAGACAGAGAACAAACCCGGACAAAGGCTTCACCCCAACCCAAGGTAAGCCAGGAACAGAGGCTTCACCCCAACACAGGATAAGCCTGGAGCAGAGGCTTTACCCCCAACACAGGGTAAGCCAGGAACAGAGGCTTCACCCCAAACACAGGGTAAGCCTGGAGCAGAGGCTTCACCCCAAACACAGGGTAAGCCAGGAACAGAGGCTTCACCCCAAACACAGGGCAAGCCAGGAAGGACCCGCAGTCCACAGACAGACAGTGGCAGGGAAGACCCCCCCCACGGAAGGACAACAGAGACACAGACACAGAAAGAAGCTGGGCTGGAACCCAGAGAGAGGCTAAGCAGTAGTGCAGCAGACACTTACTAACCTGACCTGGCCTAAGAGCATAACACTTATGCAAAGGCTCTGACTGCAAGCACAGTACTTCCTTATGAAGGCTCTCACTGATGAGTCACCAGCAGCAGGACAGAAGCAGGAAGTACACTGACCCCAAAGAGAGGCTTGACACACATAGGAAGTGAGCCCACAGGAAAGACAAGCAGGAGCCATCTTGGAAGCTGGCAAAGAGCTGGTGGCAGCCATCTTAGATGCTGGCTCCCCAGAGAGGCATAGCACACACAGGTGAGGTCTAGTGAAGTAATCAGCACACAGAGCCAGAGACAAGACTAACACAAAGACAGACAGAAGCCAGCAGAGCTGCTGACCCCCAGAAAGAAGGTAAGGTTGAGGGTGGTCACGGCCACACCTGTGACACTCTCCTGCTTCCAAGAGAACTTGCCGCGGGGGTCCCGCTGCTTACATGACAGTCCTGACAGAATGAACCTTTATCGGACTGCCAGCAATCTTACCGCTTCCAGCTAAGTGCCCTTTGCTTTCCGTTGTCCCACGGGGGCGGGTCTTTACTTAGCGTCTTGTGTTCTTGGGTTTGCTTTTCCAGTTCAGCTGGGCTGTCCTCCTATTTAGCATTATTGTATGCTGTATGTTTTGCTTTACTTTAGCTAGTGTTGGGATGTGCAGCTAGGGTGCTTATTGTTCTTTTCCCTCTCTTGTTTTTCTGTGCCATTTGTTTGCCCTTTTGGCTTATGTTTCCTTTGCTGCCAATAAAGCTACCTTAGTTCACCTCCACTTGCATTCCAGTCCAGTTCTTTGGATACTCTTGACTCGGGGTCTCTTCTACCCAGAGGTGGTTGATTAATCCTCACGTGGCCACCTCTGGGCCAAGGGCTCACAAACGTTACAACAACATTGTCCTTACACCCTGGGGAGCTGTGAATGCTGCCTCTGGAGTATTCCCAGTCCTAGTTGACCCAGGGATTTGAAGTCCCAACCCAAGAATTGAACAGAAAAAGTACTAATGGAATGGAAATGAATGACTAGACTAGGCAAATGGGGGACCTTTATTTTGAATTCAGTACTAAGTCCTTAGTTCAGGGCCTGAGCTTCTCACTTGAAACTCCCAGGGTGTGCTCTCACTTTCAAGGCAATAAATGTTGAAGCCATGTGTGTCAGTAAGAAGATCCTGAAGCCAACCTTGAACAGAGAGTAAATTGAATATATTTGAGAAAACTGTATTTGCTTGGGAAGGAAGGAATATTCAGATTGAAATATATTAAGGAATAACCTAAATACTAACCTGTTCTGGAAAGCCATATGCCTTGTCTTTATCCTCCAACTCCTCTGGTGGTGAATCGGCTGCATCCCTTGGTGCCATCTGGTCCTTCGTTGATGAATAGACTGATACTTTCAACACTGCATCTTTTTCTGTCTCCCCTGATGAAAAGGCTACCATTCTCAGTGTGGTCTTGTCTATGGATGGATTGTATGCCTCTGTTAAGGGGCTCTCTTTGTTCTCTGCAGGTGAAAGTGTCTCATTCTCCTCTTGATCAGATAGTTGAGAATTCCCCTTCAATACTGGCTTTTCAGATAGAGTTGATTTCTTTATTGGTACAAGCTCCTCCTCTTTTTCACATGTATGTAATGGCTCCATCTTTGATGTTTCCTCTTCTTTATATGGAAGGATTAGTTCCTTCAGTACTAGGTTCTCCTCTTTTTCTTTAAATGAATGATATGACTCTCTCTGTGGTGGTTCTTCCTCTACCTCTTGAACTGGATGGTAGGGCTCACTTGGTATTTCCTCTATCTTATTATTAAATGCATAGTAAGACTCTGTTAGTAGTAAATCCTTTTGTGATGCAGGAATTGCCTTCTTTAGTAGAATCTTTTCATCTTCAGATAAATGGGTTGGCTTCCAGAAAGGTGACTCTTTCTCTTTGTCTTGTAAAAGAGAAACTGGCTTCTTCAACTGTGTCTCTTCCCCCTCCTCTTCAGAAGAATAGGATTGCCTCCATAGGGGTATGTCTTCTTTTTCTTCTAATAGATGGGATGATTCTTGTACTATTATATACTCTTGCTTCTCAACAGGTGAATGGTACCACTCACTTAGTGATGTCCCTTTCTGATTTTCTTCAGATAGAGAAGGCTTCTCTAGTGGTGTTCCTTCCTCCTTTCCATCAAATGAATGTGACGGTTTCCTTGGAGTCTCTTCCTCTGTTTTTGTATCCTGGAACAGAAAGAATGACTCTCTTGGGATCGCCTCTTCTTCCTTCTCTTCAGGTGAATCAAATTGCTCCTGTGGTGGTGTGTCTCCTTCCAACTCTTCACTTGAATAGTAGTTCTTCCTTAGTGATATTTCTTCCTCTCTTTCTTTGAGTGAATGGTTTTCCACTGTTGATGATGTCTCTTCCTCCTTCTCCTCTTCAGATGGATGTGATGGCTCTTTCAGTGGTGTTTTGTTCTCTTTTTGATTTGAAGGACAGATTGGTTCCTTCAGTGGTTCATCATCCTCTTCAGATGCACCGAATGACTTGCATGTTGCTGTATTTTCTTTTTCTTCAAATAGATGAGGTAACTTTTGCAATGGTATATCCTCCTCCTCCACTTTATAGGGATGGGGCAATTCTTTCATAGAGATCTCATCCTCTTCTTCTTTAAATGGCTTGGATAGCTCCCTCAGATGTAGTTCTTCCTCTGTATTCTGTAATAGAGGGAGTGGATCCTCCAGGGATTTCTCTTCAGATACATGAGAGGGCATAATTAATGGTGTTTCTTTTTCCACATTTTTATCCTTTAGTGATGCCTCTGCCTCCTTTTTTTCAAATTGCTGGTATGACTGGCTAATTGACATGTCTTTCTCTGCCTCCTGTTTCAAAAGAATTGTTTTGCTCAATGATGCTTCTTCGTCATGTTTTGATAAATAGATCAACTCCTTCAGTGAAATATCTTCCTCCATCATTTCAGATGGAATGTATGGCTCCCTCTGTAGCATCCATTTCAGATTCACTTTAGATGAAGAAGGTTCCTCCAGTGATATTCCTTCATCATTTTCTTCAAATGAATAAGATGGTGTCTTCATTGGAGTCTCTTTCTCTGACTCCTGCAACAGGAGTAACTGTCTCAGAGATGTCTCTTCATCCTTTTCTTCAGATAAATGAGAAGACTCAGCCAGTAGTGTAATTGTTTCTTTTGATGGAGAGATTGGCTCTCTCAGTGGTTTATCTTCCTTCTCCTGTTCAGATACATACGATAACTTGCATGTTAGTTTATCTTCTTTCATTTCAGACTGTTGCAATGGCACCTCTTCCTCCTCTTTAAAGGGATGAGACCAATCTTTTAAAGGAGTCTCCTCCTCCTCTACTACTTCTTCTTCTTCTTTAAATGGCTTGGATGGCTCGCTCAGATGTAACTGTCCCTCTGTATTCTGTGATAGAGGGAGCAGCTCCTCCAGGGATTTCTCTTCAGATAAACAAGAAGATGTATTTAATGGTGTTTCTTTTTCCACTTTTTCATATGCATAGTATGGTCCCTTTAATGATGCCTCTGCCTCCTTCTCATCAAGTTGCTGGTATGACTGGCTAATTGACATCTCTTCCTCTGCGTCCTGTGAGTAAGGAATTAGTTTGCTCAATGATGCCCCTTCCTCCTTAGCTTCAGATGAATGTGTTGGTTTTCTTAGTAAACTATCTTCCTCCATCTCTGCAGATGAATGGTATAGCTTCCTCAGTAGCATCTCTTTCTGATTCTGTTCAGATGGAGAAGGCTCCTTCAGTAATATTCCTTCCAGTTTCTCTTCAAATGAATGGGACAATGTCTTAATTGGAGTCTCTTCCTCAGTCTCCTGCAACAGAATTAGCTCTCTCAGAGATGTTTCTTCATCCTTTTCTTCAAATAAATGAGAAGACTCAGCCAGTGGTGTTATTGTTTCTTTTGATGGAGAGATTGGATCTCTCAGTGGTTTCTCTTCTTTCTCCTGTTCAGATGCATAGGATAACTTGCATGTTAGTTTATCCTCTTTCTTTTCAGACTCTTGCAATGGCACATCTTCTTCTTTATAGGGATGAGACAAATCTCTTAGAGGGGTGTCCTTCTCCTCCTCCTCTACTTCTTCTTCTTTAAATGGCTTAAATGTCTCTCTCAGATGTAACTCTTCCTCTGTATTCTGTGATAAAGGGAGTGGCCTTTCTAGGGATTTCTCTTCAGATAAATGAGAGGGTGTATTTAATGGTCTTTCTTTTTCCACATTTCCATAATCATAGAATGGTCCCTTTAGCGATGTCTCTGCCTCCTTCTCTTCAAGCTGCTGGTATGACTGGCTAATTGACATCTCTTCCTCTGCCTCCTGTGGTAATAGAATTGGTTTCCTCAAAGATGTCTCTTCCTCATCATATTTGGATGAATATGTCAGCTCTCTCAGTGAACTATCTTCTTCCATCTCTTCAAATGGATGGTATAGCTTCCTCAATAGCAGATTCTGTTCAGATGGAGAAGGCTCCTTCAGTAATATTCCTTCCAGTTTTTCTTCAAATGAATGGGATGGTGTCTTAATTGGCGTCTCTTCCTCAGTCTCCTGCAACAGAAGTAGCTCTCTCAGAGATGTTTCTTCAACCTTTTCTTCAGATAAATGAGAAGTCTCAGCCAGTGGTGTAATTGTTTCTTTTGATGGAGAGATTGTCTCTCTCAGTGGTTTCTCTTCTTTCTCCTGTTCAGATATATAGGACAACTTACATGTTAATTTATCCTCTTTCTCTTCAGACTCTTGCAGTGGCACTTCTTCTTCTTCTTTAAAGGGATGAGACCAATCTTTTAAATCAGTTTCCTCCTCCTCCTCTACTTCTTCTTTTTTAAATGACTTAGATGGCTCACTCAGATGTAGCTCTCCCTCTGTATTCTGTGATAGAGGGAGTGGCTCCTCCAGGAATTTCTCTTCAGATAAACAAGCAGAGGTATTTAATGGTGTTTCTTTTTCCACCTTTTCATATACATAGTATATTTCCTTTACTGATGCCTCTGCCGCCTTCTCTTCAAGTTGCTGATATGACTGGCTAATTGACATCTCTTCCTCTGCCTCCTGTGAGAAAAAAACTGGTTTGCTCAATGACGCCCCTTCCTCCTCAGCTTCAGATGAATGTGTTGGTGTTCTTAGTAAACTATCTTCCTTCAACTCTTCAGATGGATGATTTACCTTACTCAGTAACATTTCTTTCTGATTCTGTTCAGATGGAGAAGGCTCCTTCAATAATATTCCTTCAAGCCTTTCTTCAAATGAATGGGATGGTGTCTTAATTGCATTTTCTTCTTCAGTCTCCTGTAACAGAAGTAGCTCTTTCAGAGATGTTTCGTCATCTTTTTCTTCAAATAAATGAGAAGACTCAGCCAGTGGTGTAATTGTTTCTATTGATGGAGAGATTGGCTCTCTCAGTGGTTTCTCTTCTTTTTCCTGTTCAGTTGCATAGGATAACTTGCATGTTAGGTTATCCTCTTTCTCTTCAGACTCTTGCAATGGCACTTCTTCTTCTTCTTTATAGGGATGAGACCAATCTGTTAGAGGTGTGTCCTCCTCCTTCTCTACTTCTTCTTTAAATGACTTGAATGGCTCCCTCAGATGTAACTCTCCCTCTGTATTCTGTGATAAAGGGAGCAGCTCTTCCAGGGATTTCTCTTCAGATAAATGAGAGGGCATATTTAATGGTCTTTCTTTTTCTATGCTTTCATATTCATAGTATGTTTCCTTTAGCAATGCCTCTGCCTCCTTATCTTCAAGTTGCTGGTATGACTGGCTAATAGATATCTCTTCCTCTGCCTCCTGTGGTAAAAGATTTTGTTTGCTCAATGATGTCTCTTCCTCATCATCTTTGGATGAATGTGTCAGCTCACTTAATGAACTATTTTCCTCCAACTCTTCAGATGGATGGTATGGCTTTCTCAGTAACATTTCTTTCTGATTCATTTCAGATGAAAAATATGGCTGCTGCACTAGGAGTAACTCTCTTAGAGATGTCTCTTCATCCTTCATTTCAGATGAATTGAATTGTTCTTGTGGTGATCTTTCTTCTTCTAGCAATTCACAAGAATGGTATTTCTTCCTCAGTGATGTATTTTCCTCTCTCTCTTTAAATGAATGGCTTTCCTCTGTTGATGGTGTACCTTCTTCTTCTTCAGATGAATGGCATGGGTCTATCATTAGTGTCTTTTTCTCTTTTACATTAGATGGAGACTTTGGCTCCTTCACTGGTTTGTCTTTCTTCTTCTCTTCAAATGCATAGGTGTATGCTGGTGAATCTTTTTTCTCTTCAAATAGATAGGATGACTCTTTGATTGATATCTCCTCTTCCTCCGTTTTATAGGGATGGGACAAGTTTTGCAGAGGAGTTTCCTCCTCTTCTTCTTTAAGTGATTTGGATGGCTCCCTTAGCTGCAGCTGTTTCTCTCTATTCTGTGATAGAGGGACAGGCTCTTCAAGGAATTTCTCTTCCTCTTCAAGTAGATGGTAGGATTCTTTCAATGGTGTTTCTTTCTCCACCTCTTCATGTGCATGGTATGGTTCCTTTAGTGATATCTCTGCTTCTTTCTCTCCAAATTGTTGGTCTGACTTGCTAATTGGCATCTCTTTCTCTGTTTCCTGTGCAGAAAGGATTGGTCCATTCAATGATGTTTCTTCCTCATCATCTTCAGATGAATGGGTTGGCTTTCTCAGTAAACTACCTTCCTCCAACTCTTCAGGGGGGTGATATGAATTTTTTAATAGCATTCCATTCTGATTCTCTTCAGAGGGATAAAATGGCTCCTGCAGTGGTACTCCTTCTTTCTTTTCTTCAAATGAATGTAATGGTTTCCTCATTAGAGACTCTTCTTTCTCCTGTAAGAGATGGTGTGACTCTCTCACTGATATCTCTTCCTTCTCTTCAGATGAATGGAATTGTTCCTGAAATAATATCTCATCTTCCATTTCTTCATGTGAATAGCATTTCTTCCTCAGTGGTGTATCTTCCTCTCTCTCTTTAAGTTGATGGTTTTCATCTGTTGATGATGACTCTTCCTCCTCCTTCTCAGAAGGATGGGATGTCTCTTTCAGTTGTGTCATTTTTTCTATTTCTTTTGATGAAGATAATGGCTCCCTTGATGATTTGTCTCCCTTCTCTTCAGGTGCATAGGATGTTTTGCAGGTTGGTGTATCATTTTTCTCTTTGGATAGATAGGATGACTCTTGAAATGGTATCTCCTCTTTCTTCTCTTCATAGTGACAGTAAACATCTCTCAAAGGGGTCTCCTCCACCTCCTCTTCTTTAGATGGATAGGATAGCTCCCATAGAGGGGATGGCCCCTCCAGTGATTTATCTTTCTTTTGATACTGGTGGAAGGGTTTTTTCAATAATGTTTCTAGTTCTATATCTTCATATATAAGGTAAGGTTCCTCTTGTGATGTCCATGCCTCCTCCTCCTTGTCAGATTGATGGTGTAAATTACTTATTGGTATCTCTTTCTCTGTCTCCTGTGATGGAGAAATTGGTCCCATCAGTGGTGTCTCTTCCTTCTCTTCAGATGGATAGGATGTCTCTCTTGGTAATGTCTCATCTTCAGATGTGTTTGATGGTTTTCTCAGTTCTTTTGTGTTATCTGTAATCTGTAATAGAGGGAATGGCTCTGTTAGTGCTCTCTCTTCCTCCTCCTTTTTAGTTGGATGAAAAGGCTTTCTCATTGCTGTTTCTTCATTCATCTCATCAAATGTATAACATGGCGCCCATAGAGGTGTTTCTGCCTCCTTATCTTCAAACTGTTGGCTTTGCTCAATCAGGAACATTTCTTTCCCCATTTCCTGTGATCTAGAGATTGGTTCATGAACTAGTTTCTCTATCTCATCCTCTTCATTGGCATAATGTGGCTCCCTCACTGGAGTATCTTCTTTTTTTTTAAGTGGATGGGATGACTCCCTAAGTGTAATCTTTTGCTCTGTCTCCTGTGATAAAGAAATTGATTCACTTGGTGGTATTTCTTCCTCCTTGTTTTCAGATGAATGGTATGACTCCTTCACTGGAATATCTTCCTTTTCCTTTTTAAATGGATGCGATGGCTTCTTTTGTGCTATTTCTTTCTCTGTCTCTTGTAACAGACAAAGGAACTCTGTTAAGGTGGTCTCATTTCCTTTTTGTACAGAGAGATAGAATTGTCTCTGTAGTGTCTCTTCCTCCAAATCTTCATATGAATGATACTTTTCACTCAGTGAAATCTCTTTTTCTTTCTCTTCAATATGATAGATTTCCTCCTCCAGTAGTGTATTTTCCTTCTCCTCTTCAGAAAGATAGGATGATTCCCTCAATGGTGTCTCTTTTTTATCTTCATATGGATGAGCTGGCTCCCTCAGTAAATGTTCTTCCTCTTTCTTTTGTGATAGAGGGATTGATTCTCTTAGTTGAATATCTTCCTCTTCCCTATTAGATGAATCTGATGGTTCCTTCAGAAATGGTTCCTGTAATGATTCTTCCTTTTTCTCCTCCTCCTCTTCATTTTTTTGCTGTGATGGCTGCTGATGGTCCCAGGGAAGTTTGTCCTCCTTTGTTAGATAAACTTCATTCTGAGAGTTCACATGTTCTTTCAAATGTGGTTGTTGATCTGCTTCTCTCAAGGATTCTTTTATCTCATATATTAGATTATTAGGTGTGCTCAGAGATTTTTCCCCTTCCTTTTGTGTTGCAAGATCCAGTGTTAAACGATCTTGTGTTAAATGATCTATCACACTTGAATATTTCTCTTCTTCTTTTACTAGATTTTCTATTGTCCATTTACAGCCATCCTCTTTCTTTTGTGTCAACTGGCTTTGTTCTTTCTCCTTCTGGAAAGCTGGAAACCTTTTCTCTCTCCCTTCTTCTTCATCTTCTTCTTCTACTGAGTGATTGAGAGCTCTTTGTCTTCCGTTTCTCAGGTATATTTCATTCTTGTTCTGCTTTGAATTATTTGATTCCTTTAAAGATTGGTCTTCTTTCCCTTTTATCATTCCTTCTTCCCTTGGTAGGTAACCTATTTCTTTTGAAGGTTTCCTCATAGGTTCTTCCCTATTCTTTGACTGCTTTAACTCCACTTCCTCCTTTGAATGAGTAAATGTTTTCCTCATGGGTCCTTCTTTGCCGTGGACTTCCTCTTCTTCCCTATTTTCATCTTTAGATTGTGTAAGATATTCACACTGCAAGTCTTCAAGAGATTCAGGCTCTGTATGCAAGGTTTCTGTCCCTGAAAACCAAAAAACGGAGATGAAATAAGATATGAGGTAGTGGGATACTTTGCAGAAGGAACAGGGTAAAAAACAGCTCAAACAAAGCACTGTGCATGGAAAAGGGGTTAAAGGCAGGAGAAATGAGTTAAAACATGGAATAATAGGGTGGGATAGAAGAGAAAGCAGGATGGGGTAAAATGTGGCGGGAATGGGAAAAGATATAATTAGAGGGCAATTCTTTAAATGGAAACCTATTTTTAGGTGTCATTTGGAGCCTAATTTCCTTCATAGAATATTAACAAAGCAGGAAAAATATGTGCATATATTTTAGGCATGACAACTTATACCAGCCATAGAGCTGGTCTAAATGCTTGTGCCTAGATTGCTTAAAAAAAAAAAAACACACACACACACATGTAAATTACAGTAGTCTAATTTACACATGTAACCATGCACCTCGCCCACACTCTGCATAGACTCTGCCCACATGTACTCCCACCTTCAAAGTATGAGCATATAGGAGCCATTTTACAGACTAGCACATAGGCAGAATGTGGGTATTTACAGAAGAGCTCTTAGGTGGTATGCTAGCAATTGAAAATGATAATATTCTAAACATTTGTGTTTGTAAATGTTAATGCCTAATTATAGCATTGCCCTGTTAATGCCTTTTTTCCTCTCCCCAATACATCTGTTCCTTTGGGTGATACAGAGCTCTTACCTGAGCCATAAACAATGGGTATTTCTGAGTCCCCTGTGGCTCTAGTGGGGAATGTTTCCTCACAGGCATCTCTGAGGTCACACAGCCTGATTGTATAGTCACTATGCAACTGAATAGAAGATGTATGCTCTATGTGACTCTTCTGAGTGCATAGGTCCAACATTGACTGGGAGACCTGAAGTCAGAAAGAAAGAGAGATACACTCACAACAATAGCAAAACTAAAACCCATCTAACCCTGGCCTTATAATCTGAACCCTGATCAATTGTCCTTCAGCTCTGAGTCCAGACCTTAATTCTGAACCCTGTCACTCTAATCTTAAACCATCATCCTTGAATGCTTAAAGATAATCTCAGGTTCTTGAAGATTACACCTAGACAGTGCTCATACCTGTGCACAAGAGAAATCACAGACTTCTGGAGGCTCCTTCTGCCTCTTCTCTCTATCCACATGACATTCCTCACTGTTTCTGTGAGAAACAAACACTGTTAATTCTTGATTATTTGAAATCTGTATTATCAATATATCAAACAACAGAACATGCAAAACAGCAGTCCGAAAAAAGGACACAATCTATTCATTTTACAAAACATGTGTTTTGTGGCCTGCAGAATTTTTAAGAAGGGCCTTGAATTGAATAGACTAAAAGTTCTACAGGACACAAAACACATATTGGAATCCCTATGGATAGAAATTCCATGTGTAAAAGGGAAAAGGTTAGTGATAGGAGTCTACTATTGTCCACCTAGTCACGATGAACAGACAGATGTAGAAATGTTATCAGAAATTAGGGAGGCTAATAAACTAGGAAACACAATAATAAAAGGTGATTTCAATTATCCTGATATTAACTGGGTAAATATAAATCAGGGCATGCTAGGGAAGTAAAATTCCTTGATGAAATCAAGAACTGCTTTATGGAGCAGCTGGTTCAGGAACCAACAAGAGGAGGAACAATTCTAGACCTAGTCCTTAGTGGAGCACATGATCTGGTGCAGAAGATAATGGTGCTGAGGCCACTTGATAATAGTGATCATAACATGGTCAGATTTGATATAATCTCTGGAGTAAGTTCACACAGGAAATCCAATTCGTTAGCATTTAACTTTCAAGAAGGAGACTATGACAAAATGAGGAGAATGGTTAAAACTTTACATTAGGCATGGATGCTGTTTAAAAATAACATCCTGGAAGGCCTGACCACATATCCTATCCTATATAATAATTCTCACCTCCAACAGGATGTGCTTGGGACCGTGCCTGCCAGAAGTGGTCTGCTAGGCAGGCACGCTCTGACCTCAGTGACCTCAGTGACAGACAATTTGGCAAAGCAAAACAATCTGAGTGCTGGCCATTAGGACACAGGGTTGATAGCAGAGTTTTAAAAGACTGAAGGAACCGAAAGTGTTAAATGGAGGGAGGGGGGAGTTCTGAACCACTGAAAGACATGAACAATTGGGAAAGGAAAACAATCTGAATGCTGGCCATTAGGACACAGGGTAGATAGGAGAGTTTTAAAAGACTGAAGGAAACTGTTAAACTGGATAAGGGGGGGGAGTTGTGAATGACTGAAAGACACAGGGTAGATAGGAGAGTTTTAAAAGACTGAAGGAAACGAAAGTGTTAAACTGGAGAAGGGGGGGGGGGAGTTGTGAATGACTGAAAGACATGCAAATTTGGGACAGGAAAACAATCTCAATGCTGGCCATTAGCACACAGGGTACATAGGACAGTTTTAAAAGACTGAAGGAACCAAAAGTGTTCAGGGGGGGGGGCAAGTTCTGAATGAATGAAAGAAATGAAAATTTACGAGAGGAACACAATCTGAATGCCGGGCATTTGTACACAGGGTAGATAGGACACTTTTTTTAAAAAAATGAAGGATGTGAAAGTATTACATCTTGGGGGAGGGGTGAGGAGGAAAGCGGTGGGGTATCCAGATACTGGGCGTTAGGGCCACGGGGGTACATAGACTTTTGAAAGCCTTAAGGAACCCAAAGTGTAGGAAGGTGGAGGAAAAGGAGGGGAGGGAACTGGGTGAGGGGTATTAGGAACAGGGGAGGGGGCCCTGTCACACACTCTCATTCTCACACACACACTGTCACACAGACAGTCTCACTCTGTCACACACCCGCACATTCACTCTGGCTCTCTCTCTCAAACATACACACTCCCAGGAAAACCTTGCTAGTGCCTGTTTCATTCGTTCCAGAAACGGGTCTTTTTCACTAGTAATCCATATATTAAAAGAGGAGGAAGGAAGGCCAAACAACAGCCAGCAAGGTTAAAAAGTTAGGTGAAGGAAGCTATTACAGCTAAAGAAAATCCTTCAGAAAATGGAAGAAGGATCTGCCTGAAAATAATAGGAAACAGCATAAGGAATGGCAAGTCAAATGCAAAGTGCTGATAAAAAAGGCAAAGAGAGACTTTGAAAAAAAAATTGTGATGGAGCAAAAACACAAAGTAAAAACCTTTACTTTTTAGGTCTATTAGAAGCAAAAAGCAGGTATAAGAATGAGCTAGACCACTAGATGACCAAGGGGTAAAAAGGGCTCTCAGGGAAGACAAGGCCATAGTGGAAAGATTAAATGAATTCACTGTTTCAGTTTTCACCGATGAAGATGTGGGAGACATACCAATCCCAGAAATGGTATTCAGTGCTAATGAGTCAGAGAAACTGAAACAAATCTCTGTAAACCTCGAAGATGTAATAGAGTAATTTGACAAACTGAAGAGTAGCAAATCACCTGGACCTGATGGTATACATCCCAGAGTACTGATAGAATTGAAAAATGAACTTGCAGAGCTATTGTTAGTAATATGTAATTTATCTTTAAAATCAAGCATGATACCAGAAGAATGGAGGGTGGCCAATGTAACGCCAATTTTTAAAAAGGGTTCCAGAGGTGATCTGGGAAATTATAGACCAGTGAACATGATGTCAGTGCAGGGCAAAATAGCAGAGACTACTATAAAGAACAAAATTACAGAGCATATACATAAGCATGAATTAATGAGACAAAGAGGGACATTTTCGAAAGGTCGTCCAAGTATGAATTAGGGCATCCTCGCAAAGTCGTCCAAAATCAGGTAGGTATAATCGAAAAATAGTATGGACGTCCTTAGACATTCCATTATCGCAGTGCGAAACACCCAAGTCAAGGACGTCCAAAGTATAATAAAAAAAAAGGGCGCCCATCTTCCAGAACTGCCAAAGGACGTCCCCAAGACATGTTTTCTACTTGCCAACATTTGCCATACGAGTCCTTTGGCGGTTCTACGAGAAAGACATCCTTATTACTATACTTTGGACTTCTCTGATGTACTTGGTTGTTCCGCAGGTACAGTGCATGTAGTTGCGGACATCCAGATACGGGAAATATAAGGAACATTCATAAGTGCAAAGTACAGTAACAAGGACGTGTTTCTCACAGAACTTCTGGAGGACGTCCATCTTACAGGCCCACCATCCTTTGGCGGGCCTGTACGATGGACATCCTTCGGCACTTCTGTGAGAAACACGTCCTTGTTACTGTACTTTGCACTTATGAATGTTCCTTATATTTCCCGTATCTGGATGTCCGCAACTACATGCACTGTACTTGCGGAACATGCAGGTACGGGAAATATAAGGAGCATACATATTTTATTATGTATATATGAAGAGATTTGTATGCTTGATAATAATCCATATAAGGAAGGTTCCGCACGTGTGAACATGTACTCAACCAGATAAGGCCCCGCATGCGTGACGACGGTCCATGCACGTCATGGAAGTCCATACAAGTCATGGACATCCACGTGAGGACCCTTTATATATGCCAGGATGTCCACGTGCTAACTCGCCAATATATATGGGATGGTCGTCCATATCTGGAACTGTGCATGTAAGGACGTCCATCACGCATGGACGTCCATATAAGGCGATGCATGTTTTCCAACTGTTATTCACTGACAAACATGTCTTTGCGGCGAAAGCCAAATTTCAGCATGGCTGGAAATCTAAGACTCATCGAGCTGTGCCTTTTCATGTACCACCATCACCTGCCTCCCAGGACTGTCTCAATATGAGCCTGGAGTCGTATAAGAGATAGTTTACAAAGGTAACTGTTTGTTTCCCCCCCTCCAATCCTGGCCTATCAAGTACCCCTCCTGTAGCTACACATATAAGAGCTCCCTCAGCAATGTAAGCACTAACTTTAGTCTGCATTCAATGGTAATCAGTATGTGAACACGCACATTCATTAATAGAATCAATGTACTAGAAAGGAAAAACATTCTCACTTCCCAACAATACTGCACACAGACAGTACTCTCTGTCCTCATGTCCGCCTCAATGACATCACCTGTACCAAAGTCATGTCCGTTCCCCCCCCCCCCCCCCCCCCCCCCCATCATCAGTGTTGTGTGTCTGTACAATCTGGCTGCCAAATGATTTTATTTTGTGAAGGCAAGAAGGGCCATCCCCTGACTCCTGGTGTACAAACTTGTTTCTTACAGACGTTTTGGCATACATTGGGATCTGGAGTCCCTGAGGAGAAGGTTCCGCCGTGTACGGCGGGACCACCCCGATATAATCTGGAGTGTGCGACAGTGCCTCAGGGCTCAACGTAAGTATTATAAACAGGGCACCTGTATTCCTTTGTAAACATATTTATTTAATAATGCAAATTTCATGTTCAGTTTTCCATGTGGCTAATAGGCAAATAGTAAGTCATAACACCTCTGTCCCAGATCAAGGCCTGAGGTTGCAGCTACCCTCCCATGAGTGTGGCTGTAACTTCCAACTAACCTCCTCTGAGATGAATGAGATGACATGCCTCACTTCTGTATCCCCCTTTCTGGGTTGAATACTGTCTCATGGTATTCTTGCCTGATGTCCTGCTCTTAGTGGATGTCATAGCATGATTTGAAAGTAACGTAAAGAAATAGTGCTTCCACCCCCCCTCCTCCCCCCCCCCCCAAATGGTCATCCAACCATAATCACAACTCAAAATGCTAACATGCTGCTGAGGAACAAGTGTTTGAGGAAAGGGGGGAGTAGGAGGAGTGGGCTCTTCAACAACACCAGTATGCGACGTGAGTTAGGAACAATCTCTTTATTAAAATATACACTCGACTCGACACAGCCGTGTTTCGGCACAAAAAGCGCCTTCCT